>NC_052641.1:0-303030 GCF_016161935.1 Mauremys reevesii | reverse complement strand
TTTCTATACTTTTATTTTATTATTTTAGCTGCTGGCTCTGTCTCCCAGCACACAGACTCAAGCTAAACCTTGGTCTGTGTCCTAAAACCTCTCTTACAAACAACCCCCCCGCATCCTGGCTGCTGGCTCTGTCTCCCCAGCACACAGACTCAAGCTAAACCTTGGTCTGTGTTTTAAAATCTCTCTCTTAAACCCCGTGGCACTCTGCCACTGAAAATAAGTTTGTGCTGCTGCTAAGTGCTGCTCCTGTGGGCTTTGCCTTGGACTGTTTTCAGCTGTATCCACTGCTGCAGTCACCGCCCCCCCTCTTTGGAGCTGTGTCCTGGACACACACCACTCAGCCCTCTGGAACTATCCTTAGCATAAGGTGCACCCATTAAGTTAAGTTTAGCATTATACTTTGTAAGTTAGGCTTAGAGAATTGTTGCATTGTGTTTTAATTTGTGTAGTCTTGGTTAAGTTAGCTCATAGATCAGATTTTGCTGTGTTCTGTATAATTGTAATTGTCTGTCTTCCCACTGCAAACATCCCCCCCCGCCCAGCTTCTCTGTGTCTTTTTACCTTGTTACACTCTCTCTGCTGCTTAAGCTTGCAGCCTGTTTGTTCTGTCTCACTAAGTTTAAATCTCTAGCATAAAACCCCATTGGTTACTTTCTTCCTCTCTGATACCCCTCACATTCTACATTTACACCACTGTGACACATTTTACCTAAAATTGTTTGTTATTTAACACATTTTACCCATAACTGTTAGTTGGTTATATGCTGCTGTGACACACCTTTTTACATAGAAATCGCTAGCTACCTGTTACATTTATACCTCAGTGTTAACTGATTACCCACTGTATTGTATCCTACTGTGTTGTACCCCACTATTGAAACCCCCTTACTGTTCACCAAAAAAGAAACCCCTCCCCAATTGTCTACCTTAACAACCCCTTTCCCCTCACTGCCGGGATAAGGAACAATTGAGGCCGTCACTGAAGTGAAGGAGGGAGATGATTTTCTGACAGGGAGGGACAGCACCTCTCAAAGGTGTTTGGCAGGCAGCCTCCTTCCCAGGTCTGTCCCAACAACACCCAGTTGAAAAGGGACCCTCCCCAGCCCTCCTCAGCCCGGTGAAAAGGAGCGAGTGAGTGAGCGTGGGGGAGAGCGAGCGACGGAGGGAGATGGATTGAGCGGTCCGGGATCTCTGCGAAGGGGCGGGATGAGGGTGTTCAGTTTTGTTGGGTCAGAAAGTTGGCAACCCCAGATCCAGGGGAAACAACTCAAACACCCAATGAGTCTGGCCAGGGGCAGGACATCAGCTTTGAGGGGAGGGGTGGGTGTGGCAGTGACATCACAAAGGCCTTTTGCAGGACCGCGGCCTATTGGGCAAAAGTGGTGGGGAGGGGGTGACCTCACAGAGAGACCCCGACATCAGCCGGGCAGGACAGAGGTGCAGGGCCAGGTCTGTCTCTGAGAGCCCCCGGCTCTGCTGCCGCAAGTCTCCTTCGGGAGGTCTCTCCTCGAGGGCTGAGAGAGAATTCAGATTCATGGATGTGAGCATGAGGAGGAAACACTGGAGTTTTCTCCTTTCCTACCATGGATTGTGCTGAAAAAAAACTTCCCTTTGAGAAGGTAAGAGGCTCAGAGAGGTTTGGAACCTGTTCAGTCTGATCCACCTGGCGCAGGCAGCATTCTAGGCACAGACAGCGCTGGCTTCAGGTGGCAGAATTTGATTTCCTCCCTAGGTTTTGATGGTTGGAATCCCTGGGGACATTGGGGTTTGTCCTTTTTGGTTTCTCTTTTCCTCTTTCCTCCCTCCTTTCCCCTCTTCTCTTGCTTCTTTTTTCCCTTTTCCCAGCTTCCCTCCCTCTACCGAAGAGGGATGTGTGTGGAGTGCGGCAGGGGAGGGGTATTGCTCTCATTGCGGGAGGTCCTCACCAAGAGGTGGGGCTGGATCTGAGAGTGATCCCCTGTGATGGTGACCTGGGCCGTCCTTTGGGACATCTGGTGAGACCCCTCAGCCTCCTGCCCCTCAGAGTCTCAGTGGTGATTGGCCGAGCAGGGGGCTATTGAGAGTGAGGAGACTCAGGTCCTTTTGGTCTTTTTTCAAATCAGGCAAAGAAGTCACAGCCGATCCAATGTACGGGACTAATCTTGCTGCTTCTCTCCATTAATTGTCTCTTAGCAGGTGATGATTTCCTCTAATGTTCTAGGTCTTCTAAAATACTTGCTGAATAATTCCACTGAACCACTGTTGGTCTGTAGCTCACTTGAGAGCACTTTCTTCTGATGAGTCAATGTATGAAATTCAAGATCTGAGAGAGAGTTTGAATGTCAGGAGCAGTGTTTCCTCTAATTTGCTATGTCCGTGTGCGGAATGAATTTTGCTGAGTGCACCAATACGGAGGTGAGGTGTGACACCTCACCTGTCTATTGGTGCTCATTCCAAACTTCATTCTGCAGATGGATCGTGTGTGGCGGGGTGAGGCTGAAGGCTTAGGAGTGTGGAGGGGTCTGAGGTAGAGCAGAGGGTGGGGTGAAAGGGCTCTGTCTGGGGGTGCAGTGTGTGGGGTGGGGTTGGGGATGAGAGGCTGAGAGCTGGAGTAAAGGGTTGGGGTGCAGGGGTGTGAGGGATCCGGCTAGGGATGCGGGCTCTGGGTTGGGGCTGGGAATGAGGGGTTTGGGAAGTTATGCTTCAGTTTTCCCCTTCTAAACTTAAGTCCTGTCTAACCTACAGGACGCTATGGGAATAAGACACCATGCTTTGTGGTGACATGACAAGAGCAGAGGGTGTGAGAACTACAGCAACAGAGATGGGAGGGGGGTTAGAGTCAGATTGTTTCAAATGCTGCATCCGTCGACTGACATTTAACAGCAACGCTTAGCTAACACAAAGGAGAAAGGAATTCTCTGCTAAAGATTCAACCTGCCCCTTTGGACAACTCCACCCCTTCCCTGACTGGACTGTGCTCACAACACCCCCCCCCCTCCAACACACACACACACACACACAAGCCCACAGCTGGGCACCCAGCACAAAGCAAGGGAGGGGGTTGCTTGGCTTACACTGGGCTACAATTTTTCAGAGGTCGTCTGCTTCAGAGATCAAATGTGCTATTTAGAATGTATTTTGATGTGCTCAATTCAAATATGACAAAACAACTGATTGGCTTCTGTTTCTAAGATATTTAAGTTTTTACATTTTATGTCTATGTATATTGTGTAGATAGCAGAGTTTTAATCATCAATTTTAAACCTAGGTCTTTTTGTGTTTATGGTCGCTTTACATGATAGTATTTCACCTCTCCTGTTTATGTAACAATTTAAAAATCAGCAAAAGGGTTATCTAGCTAAAATGTATTATGAAACAAAAGGCAAATACTATTCTGTACATAGTTTAGTCCTATTCAGTCTCTACTCGGCACTTCTTGGCTTGTCTCTTGTATTCATTAAATGGAGCATCTCCTGTCACAGTCCAGCAATAGTCTGCCAGCATTGATGGGCTCCAATTGACCTGATAGCGGTTCTCCATTGTTGCAATGTCCTGGTGAAATCGCTCACCGTGCTCGTCACTCACTGCTCCGCAGTTGGGTGGAAAAAAATCTAGATGAGAGTGCAAAAATGTCTCTTTAGTGACATGTTGCAACCAAGGCTTTGTAAGCCTTGAGGAGGTTTTCCACCAACAACCTGTAGTTGTCTGCCTTGTTGTTTCCGAGAAAATGTATTGCCACTAAGTGGAAGGCTTTCCATGCCGTCTTTTCCTTGCCACGCAGTGCATGGTCAAATGCATCATCTCGAAGTTCATGAATCTGAGGACCAACAAAGTCACCTTCCTTTATCTTAGCTTCACTTAACCTTGGGAATTTTCCACGGAGGTACTTGAAAGCTGCTTGTGTTTTGTCAATGGCTTTGACAAAGTTCTTCATCAGCCCCAGCTTTATGTGTAAGGGTGTTAACAAAATCTTCCTTGATTCAACAAGTGGTGCATGCTGAACACTGTTCCTCCCAGGCTCCAATGACTGTCGGAGTGGCCAACCTTTCTTGATGTAGTGGGAATCTGTTGCACGACTATCCCATTCGCAGAGAAAACAGCAGTACTTTGTGTATCCAGTCTGCAGACCAAGCAAGAGAGCAAGAACCTTCAAATCGCCACAAAGCTGCTTTATGCACCTCAAAAGTTGTTTCATGTTGTCCTAGGTTTCCTTCATATGGACTGCATGACCAAGTGGAATTGATGGCAAAACATTGCCATTATACAATAAAACAGCTTTAAGGCTCGTCTTCGATGAATCAATGAACAGTCTCCACTCATGTGCATTGTGAACGATGTTGAGGGCTGCCATCACACCATGGATGTTGTTGCACGCTACAAGATGGCCTTCCGTGAAGAAGATGGGACTAGATCCTTTTGACGGTCACGGAGCATGGAAACCCTAACGTCACCTGCCAGGAGAGTCCACTGCTGTAGTGTGGAGCCCAACAGCTCTGCTTTACTCTTGGGTAGTTCCGAATCCCTGACAAGGTCATTCCTTTCACCTTGTGTTATGAGGTGTGGTTCAGAGGAGAAGGATGGGAGAAAATGTGGGTCCTGTGACATTGATGGTTCAGGACCAGAAGTTTCGTCCTCTTCCTCTTCCTCGTCTGACTCAAGTGAGAATGATTCTGGTGCATCAGGAAGTGTCAGTCCTTCTCCGTGGGGTACTGGGCATAGAGCTGATGGAATGTTTGGATAATGCAGCGTCCACGTTTTCTTCTTTGTCACTCCTTTCCAAACTGGAGGCACCATGTAGAAGTAACATTTGCTGGTATGATCTGTTGGCTCTCTCCACATCATTGGCACTGCAAAAGGCATAGATTTCCTTTTGCTGTTCAACCACTGGCGAAGATTTGTTGCACAAGTGTTGCAGCATAAGTGTGGGGCCCACCTCTTGTCCAGATCTCCAATTTTGCAGCCAAAAGAAAAGTGATAGGCTTTCTTAACCATAGTGGTTCTACTGCACTTTTGTGATGCAAAAGTCACTTCACCACAAACATAGCAGAAGTTATCTGCACTGTTCACACAAGTACGAGGCATCCCTGCTCACTTTGGCTAAAAAGAAAAGGGTCCCTTTGCAAAATCAAACACTGACAAATAAGACAGCACGACACTGTATGATTTCTAGAGCTGATATAGGGCAATTGGTTCAGCTTCATTATGATTGCATCATCCATGACTTCTAGGAATAACATGATGCAATTCATATCATGTATGATTCAATACCAGCATCAGATTGTATCCTTCATTGTTTTGCCTAAAAAGCAAGTACTGTCCAAACCCATTCATAGATTTATTCATAGGTCCAGTCAAAGATGGATTTCAGTCATTACTGGTTTAAACTGAGATCCCGTCCCTTTATAACTCACTTCTCCTCCGCCATTCCCAAGTCAAGGGTCATAAATACTGACCCAATAGCATATCTTGAAAACTAGAGCCAATCAAGAATTTTAAGAATCATTTTCGTTCTCAGTGACCCAGAATTAGTAAAGTTGGACTCCATTTATTTCAGAAGCATTTTGGCTGTAGAGCAGTGTAACAAGCCTCTCCTAGCTGCCTCCTGGTGGGGGGAGGCTGGGGAGCTGTGGGGACCTGTTTGAGAGGGTCACTAGTAGCAGCGTAGCACAGGAGGTGTCCTATCGGGTTGAGTCATTGCAGATGATGATGTCGTGCAGCAGACCCCCGTTTTGACAACCTTGCATTAGGCAGCTTTCCATGTTAAGCGAACTCCCAGTGCCCACAGGTGCAGCAGCCGGCGATTTGTCCTGTGGCCGCTAGGTGGCGCTGCAGCCTCGCACTTTCCCGTTCCCCCCGGGTATGGGAAGGTTTGAGAAGGTGACCTGGCCCCACCCGGCCCCGGTTAGTTGCCGTCAGTGGGGTCTGCTGTGTAAGGGCTGAAAGAGTCAATTTGACTGGCATTTTATGATCTTTCAATCATGAAGGGAGGAACTGCCTACCTGACTGAAGCATCTTATCGCGTTTCTAAATTAAAGTGTCTCCTCTTTGTGTGCAAAGAGACAGTTTAAGGGGACGCCACACACGGGAGATGCTTTTGGTTTGGAAAACGAACTATTTTTGCAAAGATTTTTCATCCAAATTGATTTAGGATTAATGGGGTCAAATTCCATGCTGTGCCCTGTGGCTGTAAGGCATTGGAGAACTGCTGAAGAGGTTAAAGGCCGCAGAGCTGGGGAGCTGGGGGTGGGGCCTCCAAAGTTATTGTGCTCTGGTGAGACTGAGCAGTTGTGGGATTGTGCAAGCTGTGGTGTTTACATGCACATAGAAATTGTAATGAAACTCCATTTTTAAAACCACTCATGTCTGGGAATGGAAGAGAAGCTCTTTGAAATAAGTGTCCCCTTCATACTCTTCAAGATCACTGGCTGCAACACTCAGCTGCCTCAGGGAACTCAGTGGTGGTGCATTTGAGGGTGGATCAAGAGGTTTCTGGTTCAAGTCCAGCTGCTCTCTTACATGTCCTCTTTTTTAATTGATCTATATTTTCATATCCATCTCCTGTATGTTCAGGAGTTCCGCTGAACGGGGACGTGAAATGAATTTAATCATTCAATATATTCCTGTAAAAATGTACAAACACTGAGCAAAGCTGTCCATCAGCTGAAATCTGTTCCAGTCCTCTGAGGCGCTAGTTTGTTTTTATTCTTGAAACAAAGATAGAGTACGACTGTAGATTTGCAGGACCTTGTTCTCCACGAGAGATGCTGTGCAGAAGAAGAAGAACCAGTGGCAATCAAGTGGACACTAGGGAGTTTAGACTTGCCTTCCAAGGGGAATAATGGGGACAAAAGCCATATCTGGCTTCAAGAATAAGCTTAATGCGTTTATGGAGGGGATGGTATGATGGGATAGGCTAATTTTGGCAATGAATTTGGCAATTGATCTTTGATTCTCAGCAGGTAAGTATGCCCAGTGGTCTGGATGGGATGTTAGATGGGTGGGGATGTGAGTTCCTGCAGAGAATTCTCTCGTGGGTGCTGGCTGGTGAGTCTTGCCCACATGCTAAGGGTTTAAGTGATCAGCATCTCTGGGGTCGGGAAGGAATTTTCCTCCAGGGCAGATTGGCAGAGGCCCTGGAGGTTTCTCGCCTTCCTCTGCAGCATGGGGCACTGGTCACTTGCTGGAGGATTCTCTGCAGCTTGAGGTCTTCGAAGCACAATTTGAGGAGTTCAGTAAGTCAGACATAGGTTAGGGGTTTGCTATAGAAGTGGATGGGTGAGTTTGTGTGGCCTGCATTGTGAAGGAGGTGGGACTAGATGATCATTATGGTCCCTTCTGACCTTAGAGTCTATGAGACCATGAGACCATGGGAGGGTGGGGAGGAGCTGTGAGGCCGGCGGGTGTGTGCGGTGCAGGGCATTTGGAGTGTGGGGGCTGCTGGGGGGCCGGTGGGTGCCTGGGCTGCTGCTGCTGCTGCCCCAGCCGGGTCTGTATGGGGGAGAGATCTGCATTAGCCCCCTTTGTGCCCAGCTCTGGGGGGCAGGAGGGTTCGACTCTTTGCGGTGGCTGGAGCCAGCCCCTGAGCCGGAGCCTGCCGAGGGGAGAGACCTGGGGAAAGAGCTGGGGCTGAGCAGGAAAGTGAGTTTGTAGCTGCAGCTCTCACCACCCCAGATCTGCCGCTGAGGCCAAAGCAGAGGGTTCTTTTGGTTCAGTTCTTGGGTAACCTGCATTGAGCTGTGCGCTCATTGCTTACAATCCCTTCAAGCCTATCTTTGCATAGTTAATCAATGTGTGTTCTATTTCCCCCTAAAACTCTGTGTTTTGCTAGATGTGCTTGGGGCACCTGCTCAGGACCAGAGACTGGTGCATGATCCTCTCCACTTGGAGGGAGGAGCAGACTGGGTAATAAACTGATCCCAATCAGAGAGGTTTCATATTGTTGTTTCATGTTGTCATAGGTTTTCTTCATATGGACTGCATGACCAAGTGGAATTGATGGCAAAACATTGCCATTATGCAGTAAAACAGCTTTAAGACTCGTCTTCGATGAATGAATGAACAGTCTCCACTCATGTGGATTGTGAATGATGTTGAGGGCTGCCATCACACCATCGGTTTTGTTGCACGCTACAAGATGGCCTTCCATGAAGAAGAATGGTTCAAGATCCTTTTGACGGCCAGGGAGCATGGAAACCCTAACATCACCTGCCAGGAGATTCCACTGCTGTAGTGCGGAGCCCAACAGCTCTGCCTTACTCTTGGGTAGTTCCGAATCCCTGACAAGGTCATTCCCTTCACCTTGTGTTATGAGGTGTCGTTCAGAGGAGGAGGATGGGAGAAAATGTGGGTCCTGTGACATTGATGGTTCAGGACCAGAAGTTTCGTCCTCTTCCTCTTCCTCGTCTGACTCAAGTGAGAATGATTGTGGTGCATCAGCAACCAGCTGTCCTTCTACGTGGGGTACTGGGCATAGAGCTGATGGAATGTTTGGAGAATGCAGCGTCCACTTTTTCTTCTTTGTCACACCTTTCCCAACTGGAGGCACCATGTAGAAGTAACATTTGCTGGTATGATCTGTTGGCTCTCTCCACATCATTGGCACTGCAAAAGGCATAAATTTCCTTTTCCTGTTCAAACACTGGCGAAGATTTGTTGCACAAGTGTTGTAGCATATGTGTGGCCCACCTCTTGTCCTGATCTCCAATTATGCAGCCAAAAGAAAAGTGATAGGCTTTCTTAACCATAGTGGTTCTACTGCACTTTGGTGATGCAAAGTCACTTCACCACAAACATAGCAGAAGTTATCTGCACTGTTCACACAAGTACAAGGCATCTCTGCTCACTTTGGCTAAAGAGAAATGGGTCCCTTTGCAAAATCAAACACTGACAAATAAGAGAGCAAGACACTGTATGATTTAAATAGCTGATATAGGGCAATTGATTCAGCTTCCTTATGATTGCATCATCCATGACTTCTAGGAATAACATGATGCAATTCATATCATGTATGAGGCAATACCAGCTTCAGATTGCATCCTTCATTGTTTTGCCTAAAAAGCAAGTACTGTCCAAATCCATTCATAGATTTATTCATAGATCCAGTCAAAGATGGATTTTAGTCATTACTGGTTTAAATTGAGATCCCGTCCCTTTATAACTCACTTCTCCTCCGCCATTCCCAAGTCAAGGGTCATAAATACTGACCCAATAGCATATCTTGAAAACTAGAGCCAATCAAGAATTTTAAGCATCATTTTCGTTCTGAGTGACCCAGAATTAGTAAAGTTTGACTATATTAATTTCAGAAGCATTTTGGCTGTAGAGGAGTGTAACAAGCCTCTCCTAGCTGCCTCCTGGTGGGGGGAGGCTGGGGAGCTGTGGGGACCTGTTTGAGAGGGTCACTAGTAGCAGCGTAGCACAGGAGGTGTCCTATCGGGTTGAGTCATTGCAGATGATGATGTAGTGCAGCAGACCCCCGTTTTGCCAACCTTGCATTAGGCAGCTTTCCATGTTAAGCGAACTCCCAGTGCCCACAGGTGCAGCAGCCGGCGATTTGTCCTGTGGCCACTAGATGGCGCTGCAGCCTCGCACTGTCCCATTCCCCCGGGTATGGGAAGGTTTGAGAAGGTGACCTGGCCCCACCCGGCCCCGGTTAGTTGCCGTCAGTGGGGTCTGCTGTGTAAGGGCTGAAAGTCAATTTTACTGGCATTTTATGATCTTTCAATTATGAAGGGGAGCAACTGCTTACCCTGACTGAAGCATCTTATCGCGTTTCTAAATTAAAGTGTCTCCTCTTTGTGTGCGAAAAGACAGTTTAAGGGGACGCCACAAACAGGAGATGATTTTGCTTTGGAAAGCAAAATATTTTTGCAAAGATTTTTCATCCAAATTGATTCATGATTCCACAAATCAACCTTGATTAATGTTCCTGGTATTTTCTAACAGAAAACTGTGTCGATGAAAATTGCACGCACATCCCTCCAATTGCTGGCCTCTGTCCCTCCCCCGGGGGTCTTGGTGTCTGCTGATGACAGCAAGAGTGAGAGCTGTTGGCTTTTCTCTCTAGCTGTGCCATCGCTTTGCTGTGTGAGCTGGGATTGGTCATTTCCTCTCTCTGTACCTCAGCATCCCAATCTGTGTAATGGGAAATGAGACACGTCTGTAATGCCTGGCAGGAGCAAGGCTGGGCGAGAGAATGGACATTAAAGCACTTTGGGAGGAGAAAGGGTTGTTTCATGGTGTTGAGTGCCAAGGCATTGTGACATTTGTGAAAATGTCTCGTGTAGAGAAAGAAGAAATGGTTGGGGACAAAGCTTGCAGGAGGATATGAATCAGAGAGGCCAGGGTATGTGTTTGGGGTCTCACCAGTGCTTCCCACCCCTTGCTGTCCTGTGGCAGGTGTAGCCCTGACCCATGGCTCTCCTTGCGGTATAGGCTCTGCACAAGGTCTTGGCCAACCTCTCGGGTGCCATGCTGGGAGCTGCTGCAGAATCCCCACATATAGACAGGCCCCAATACCTCTTGGTGGTGAGCCCAATGTGCGGGGGCAGGGGCGAGAAGGGAATTTGATCTTAATGCTGGGGAGACCTGGAACGGGTGACTGGAAGATCCATTTTCCAGCCTGTCCGCCTAGCTGGGATCCCACTGGGCCATCCAGAAGGTTGAAAAAGCTACTAGAGGGGAAGCTGTTCTAGAGTTGATTTTAACAAATAGGAGGAACTCATTGAGAATTTGAAAGTAGAAGGCTTGGGTGAAAGTGATCATGAAATCCTAGAGTTTGCAATTCTAAGGAAGGGTAGAAGGGAGTACAGCAAACTAGAGACAATGGATTTCAGGAAGGTGGATTTGGTAAGCTCAGAGAGCTGATAGGTCCAGTCCCATGGGACTCAAGACTGAGGGAAAACAACTGAGGAGAGTTGGCACTTTTTCAAAGGGACACTATTAAGGGCCCAAAAGCAAGCTATTCTGCTGGGTAGGAAAGATAAAAAATGTGGCAAAAGACCAGCTGGGCTTAGCCACGAGATCTTGCATGATCTAAAAAATAAAAAGGAGTCATATAAAAAATGGAAACTAGGACAGATTACAAAGGATGAATATAGGCAAACAACACAGGAATGCAGGGGCAAGATTAGAAAGGCAAAGGCACAAATGAGCTCAAACTAGCTATGGGAATAAAGGGAAACAAGAAGACTTTTTATCAGTACATTAGAAGCAAGAGGAAGACCAAGGAGAGGGTAGGCCCACTGCTCAGTGAGGAGGGAGAAACAGTAAGAGGAAAGTTGGAATTGGCAGAGATGCTTAATGACTTCTTTGTTTCGGTCTTCACCGAGAAGTCTGAAGGAATGCCTAAGAGAGTGAATGCTAATGGGAAGGGCAGGCTTAGAAGATCAAATAAAAAAGAAGTTAAAAATCACTTAGAAAGTTAGATGCCTGCAAGTCACCAGGGCCTGCTGAAATGCCTCCTAGAATACTCAAGGAGCTGATAGAGGAGGTATGTGAGCCTCTAGCTATTCTCTTTGGAAAATCATGGGAGACGGGAGAGATTCCAGAAGACTGGAAAAGGGCAAACATAGTGCCCATCTCTAAAAGGGAAATAAAAACAAGCCAGGAAAGTACAGAGCAGTTAGTTTAACTTCTGTGCCAGGGAAGAGAATGGAGCAAGTAATTAAGGAAATCATCTGCAAACACTTGGAAGGTGGTAAGGTGATAGGGAATAGCCAGCATGGATTTGTAAAGAACAAATCATGTCAGAGCAATCTGAGAGATTTCTTTGATAGGATAACGAGTCTTGTGGATAAGGGAGAAGAAGGATGTGGTATACCTAGAGTTTAGTGAGGCATTTGATACGGTCTCGCATGATATTCTTATCAGTGAACTAGGCAAATACAATTTAGATGGGGCTACTCTAAGGTGGGTGCATAAGTGGCTGGATAACCGTACTCAGGAGTAGTTATGAATGGTTTCAATCCTGCTGGAATTGTAGACCTAGTGTGGTTCCACAGGGGTCTGTTTTGGGACTGGCTCTGTTCAATATCTTCATCAACGACTTAGATATTGGCCTAGAAAGTACGCTTATGAAGTTTGCAGATGATAACAAACTGGGAGGGATTGCAACTGCTTTGGATGATAGCGTCATAATTCAAAATGATCTGGACAAACTGGAGAAGCGGTCTGAAGTTAACAGAATGCAGTTTAATAAAGACAAATGCAAAGTGCTCCATTTAGGAAGGAACAATCAGTTTCACACCTACAGAATGGGAAGAGACTGTCTAGGAAGGAGTACGGCAGAAAGGGATCTAGGGGTTATAGTGAAACAAGCTAAATGTGAGTGAACAGTGTGATGCTGTTGCAAAAAAGCAAACGTGATTCTGGGATGCATTAACAGATGTGTTGTGAGCAAGACACGAGAAGTCATTCTTCCGCCCTCTGGGCTGGTTAGGCCCCAAGTGGAGTATTGTGTCCAGTTGTGGGCACGCATTTCAAGAAAGATATGGAGAAATTGGAGAGGATCCAGAGAAGAGCAACAAGAATGATTAAAGGTCTAGAGAACATGACCTATGAAGGAAGGCTGCAAGAATTGGGTTTGTTTAGTTTGGAAAGAGAAGATTGAGAGGGGACATGATAGCAGTTTTCAGGTATCTCAAAGGGTGTCCTAAGGAGGAGAGAGAAACTTGTTCACCGTAGCCTCTAAGGAAAGAACAAGAAGCAATAGGCTTAAACTGCTGCAAGGGAGGTTTAGGTTGGACATTAGGAAAAAGTTCCTAACTGTCAGGGTGATGAAACAGTGGAATAATTGGCCTAGGAGGTTGTGGAATCTCCACCTCAGGCGATATTTAAGAATAGGTTAGATAAATGTCTATGCAGGATGGTCTAGACAGTATTTTGTCCTGCCATGAGGGCAGGGGACTGGACTCGATGACCTCTCGAGGTCCCTTCCAGTCGTAGAATCTGTGAATCTATGAGGTGCTAAGCAATAGCCAGCATGGATTTATCAAGAACAAATCGTGTCAAACCAGCCCTTGATAGCTACTTTAAGGTGGGTGCATAACTGGTTGGAAAACTGTTCTCCGAGAGTAGTTATCAGTGGTTCGCAGTCAGGCTGGAAGGGCATAACGAGTGGGGTTGCACAGGGCTCAGTTCTGGGTCCAGTTTTGTTCAATATCTTCCTCAGTGATTTAGATCGTGGCCTAGTTTGCAGATGACATGAAGTGGGAGGGTTGCAGTGCTTTGGAGTATAGGATGAACTCTCAAACTGATCTGGACAAACTGGAGAAATGGTCTGAGGTAAATAGGATGAAATTCAATAAGAAGAAATGCAAAGTGTTCCACGTAGGAAGGAACAATGAGTTGCACACATACAGAATGGGAAATAACTGCCTAGGAAGGAGCACTGGGGAAAAGGATCCAAGGATCCTAGTGGACCACAAACTAAATAAGAGTCAACAGTGTAATGCTGTTGCAAAAAAGCCAATATCATTCTGGGATGTATTGGTAGGAGTGTTGAAATCAAGACACGAGAAGTCATTCTTCCACTCTACTCCGTCCTGATTAGGCCTCAACTGGATTCTTGTGTACAGTTCTGGGCATCACATTTTTGGAAAGATGCAGAGAAATTGGAGAAAGTCCAGAGAAGAGCAACAAGAATGATGAAAGTCTAGTAACATGACCTATGAGGGAAGATTGAAAGAATTGGATTTGTTAAGTCTGGAGAAGAGAAGACTGAGAGGGGACATTACAGTTTTCAAGTACCTAAAAGGTTATTACAAGGAGGCGGGAGAAAAAATATTCTCCTTAACCTCTCATGATAGGACAAGAATCAAGAGGCTTAAATTACAGCAAGGGAGGTTTAGGTTAGACATTAGGAAAAACTTGCTAAGAGTCAGGGTGGTTAAGCCGTGGAATAAATTGCCTAGGGAGGTTGTTGAATCTCCATCCTTGGAGATTTTTAAGAGCAGGTTAGACAAAGCCCTGTCAGAGATGATCTATATAATACTTAGTCTTGCCTTGAGTGCAGGCGACTGGACTCGATGACCTCTTGGGGTCCTTCCAGTCCTATGATTCTATGATCCAAAGGTCTCTTCTTGCCTTAACATCTACAAATCTCTGCAAAACTATGTATGGGCCATTGAGCAGCCTCTGATGTTTTCAGGTGTCGCCTGCTTCGTGTCCAGAAGTAACACTGAGTGAGTGGGGGTGTGGGTGTGACACAGCAGGAGCAGCTCAAAGATGCAAAGGGGCTGTCCAGGGCGGTGACATCACACTAGCCTTTTACAGGAGCTGGGCTGATTGGTCAAGGAGGTTGGGAAGCGGTGACCTCACAGAGAGTCTATGAGCAGGGGCAGGTAAAGAGGCTGCAGGGTGGGGGAAATGGCTTTGCTGCAGGGAGTCTCCTTCTCAAGGTCTCCCCTTGAGGAGTGAGAGAGAATACAGGGTCACGCCTGTGAGCGCGAGGAGGAGCCTCCTTGGGGTTTCCCCCTTTCCCCCTGCTAATTGAGTGAGAAGACAGAAGTCCCTGTGGAGCAGAGAAGAGCCTCAGAGAGGTTTCATGTTGTTGTTTCATGTTGTCATAGGTTTCCTTCATATGGACTGCATGACCAAGTGGAATTGATGGCAAAACATTGCCATTATGCAGTAAAACATCTTTAAGACTCGTCTTCGATGAATCAACGAACAGTCTCCACTCATGTGGACTGTGAACGATGTTGAGGGCTGCCATCACACCATGGATGTTGTTGCAGGCTACAAGATGGCCTTCCATGAAGAAGAATGGACAAGATCCTTTGACGGTCCCGAGCAGGCTACATGAGGAAATCAGTCCTTTCGTTGGACTTGCTGGTAGAAGAGCCCAGTGATGGTGCAGCTCCCAGCGCCAGTGACAACGAGCGCTCCAGCAACTGAGCTCTAGGGCTCGCTGCTGAAAGAAAAGCTTCACGAGTGACAAAGGGAAAAGGAAGGTGCTGGTCTTTAGCCAAGGGCAGAGCCCCACCCTCCAACACAGACCATTTCCTCGTTGTCTATCTGTGCTGGGGCAGGAGAAATAACACGCCTCCTGCTTTGCTATTGCAGAGAGTCGGTTCTGACGGTCTCAAACCCAGGGTGCGAAACAGGCCTCAGAGTTGACTGGGTGTAACAAGAACTACGCAGATAGACTGAGCCAGCTGGGAATTCAGATGTGCCCTTTCCTGGAGAAATGGACTGAGCTGTGAGGGGACTGGAAGGAGCTCCCAATGTTTAACTTGCACTCGTTCAGCATCTTTCCTGCGAGTGCCGTCACTGTAGGTTAAATCCTCCAGCCCAGGACTCCCACCAGCTGTGGGCCGACAAGCTTTCCTGGGATTGGATTCCAGAACAGGGTGCAGGAACCAGCAGGTGCATCTGACTCCTTGGTGAGGTTTTGCATGCAAGATGTGTGTGAGTCTTTGTGTGTCGGAAGCAGTGAGTGGCACTCTCAGTGAACCGACAGAGGACGGTGGTCAGAGTGAGACAAAGGAAGAATCAAGAGACACCGATGGGCATAACAATGATGATTGTGTTGTGTTTCATTCCTTAGATGTGGTGCCACCGCCTGTCCCTTTAGCCTTGTAGTTTACCAAGAGTGAAACTAAATATCTGTTGAGATACAAGGGAATGTGTGTGTCCATTCCTGCTAGCTGCACAGGGTTTGATGTTGCTGCTTTCAATCCTCCAGCTCGGCCGGATAAGGAACAATTGAGGCCGTCACTGAAGTGAAGGAGGGAGATGATTTTCTGACAGGAGGGACGGCACCTCAAAGGTGTTTGGCAGGCAGCCTCCTTCCCAGGTCTGTCCCGACAACACCCAGTTGAAGGACTCTCCCAGCCCTCCTCAGCCCGGTGAAAGAGGCGACTGGTGAGCGTGGGGAGAGCAAGTGATGGAGGGAGATCATAGAACCTCAGGGTTGGAAGGGACCTCAGGAGGTATCTAGTCCAATCCCCTGCTCAAAGCAGGACCAACCCCAACTAAATCATCCCAGTCAGGGCTTTGTCAAGCCAGACCTTAAAAACCTCTAAGGAAGGAGATTCCACCACCTCCTAGGGAACCCATTCCAGTTCTTCACCACCCTCCTAGTGAAAAAGATTTTCCTAATGTCCAACCTAAACCTCCCGCTCTGCAACTGAGCGGGCCGGGATCTCTGCGAAGGGGCGGGATGAGGGTGTTCAGTTTTGTGGGGTCAGAAAGTTGGCAACCCCAGATGCAGGGGAAACAACTCAAACACCCAACGAGTCTGGCCAGGGGCAGGACATAAGCTTTGAGGGGAGGTGGGTGTGGCAGTGACATCACAAAGGCCTTTTGCAGGAACTCGGCCTATTGGGCAAAGGTGGTGGGGAGGGGGTGACCTCACAGAGAGACCCCGACATCAGCCGGGCAGGACAGAGGTGCAGGGCCAGGCCAGTCTCTGAGACCCGCCCACCCCCGGGCTTTGCTGCCGCAAGTCTCCTTCGCGAGGTATCTCCTCGAGGGCTGAGAGAGGATTCAGATTCACAGATGTGAGCATGAGGAGGAACCTCTGTGGAGTTTTCTCCTTTCCTACCACTGATTGTGCCGAAAACAAACTTCCCTTTGACAAGGTAAGAGGCTCAGAGAGGTTTGGAACCTGTTCCGTCTGATCCACCTGGCGCAGGCAGCATTCTAGGCCCTGGAAACACTGGCTTCAGGTGGCAGAATTTGATTTCCTCCCTAGGTTTTGACGATTGGAATCCCTGGGGACATTGGGGTTTGTCCTTTTTGGTTTCCCTTTTCCTCTTTCCTCCCTCCTTTCTCCTCTTCTCTTGCTTCTTTTTCCTTTCCAGCTTCCCTCCTCTACCTAGGAGGATGGGTCTGGAGTGCGGGCAGGGAGGGGTATTGCTCTCATTGCGGGAGGTCCTCACCAAGAGGTGGGTCTGGGTCTGAGTGATCCCCTCTGATGGTGTCCTGGGCCGTCCTTTGGGACATCTGGTGAGACCCCTCAGCCTCCTGCCACTCAGAGTCTCAGTGCTGATTGGCTGAGCAGGGGGCTATCGACACCAAGGAGACTCAGGTCAGTTTGGTCTCTTTTCAAATCAGGAAAATAAGTCACAACCAATCCAATGTATGGAATTAATCTGGCTGCTTCTCTCCATTAATTGTCTCTTGGCAGGTCATGATTTTCAATAATGTCCTAGGTCTTCTAAAATACTTGCTGAATAATTACTATGAACCACTGTTGGTCTCTAGCTCACTTGAGGGCACTTTATTCTGATCACTCAATGTGTGAAATTCAAGATGTGAGAGAGAGGCTGAAAGTCAGGAGCAGTGTTTCCTCTAATTTGTTATGTCCATGTGTGGAATGAATTTTGTTTTGGGCACAAATATGGAGGTGAGGTGTGACACATCACCTGCATATTGCGCTCATACAAAATTCATTCTGCACATGGATGGTGTGTGGCAGGTGAGGCTGAAAGGTTTGGAGTGTGGAGAGGTCTGGGGGTTGGGGCGCAGTGATGTGAGGGCTCCGGCTGGGGTGCAGGCTCTGGAGTGGGGCTAGCGATGAGGGTCTCAGCATTGGAGCAGAGGTAGGGCGCAGGGGTGAGGGCTCTGGGGTGGGGCTGGGAATGAGGAGATTGGAGCAGGTTGGCCCAGGAGAAAGAACTGCCCCTCCAGCCCTCTCTCCCCACAGCAGCTCAGGGCCAGATGAGAGGGCACCTGTCTCCAAGCTGCAGCAGGGCCAGTGGGGCTGGGTTGGGACTGAGGAGGCGACAGGATTTATTTTCCAAAGTCAAAAGGAGGAAGGGATGGAGTTATGCTTCAGTTTTTACCGCATAACCTTATTCCTGTCTAACCTACAGGACACTATGGGAATAAGACACTATGTCATGTGGTGACATCACAAGAGCAGAGGATGTGAGAACTACAACAACTGAGAGGTGGGGATTTAGAGTCGGATTGTTTCAAATGTTGCATTTGTCGCTGACATTTAACAGCAACGCTTAGCTAACACCATGGAGAAAATTCTCTGCTAAAGATTCAACTCCCTTTGGCCAACTCTGCCCCTTCCTGACCGGAGTGTGCTCAGAACAGCCCCACCTCCCGCACACACACACACAAGCCCACAGCTGGGCACCCAGCACAAAGCCAGGAGGGGGTTGCTTGGCTTGTTTTACTTTTTACTGCAGAAGGTTTTTCAAATGCATTTTCTGCTCCTGTTCCCCATGGTGAGGAAGCAGATGGTTGTGGGAAGGAACTTGAGAGCGGTGGAGCCTGGGCAGTGGGGAGTTGGGGAGGCTGAAGGGGCAATGGGGGCAGTTGGGGAGGCTGAAGGGGCAATGGGGAAGTTGGGGGAGGCTGAAGGGGCAATGGGTTGAAGGAGGCCGGGCAGAGAGGCAGTTGGGGCTGCTCGTCCCCACGGGGAGGAGGAAGAGGAGCTGCCCTTTTCTGAAGCTGTTTCCTGTTAGATCTTGCAACTTCACTGTTCCTGAGCAGGGTCCTGTGATGAAAAGGAAACTAGAGATTCGTGGTCCTGCTTTCAGCAGGGGTTAGGCTGGATGACCTCCTGGGGTCTCTTCCAACCTCATTGTCTAGGATTCTGTGTTTCTGTGGAGGACAGGTCCATCAATGGCTGTTGGCCAGGGTGGGCAGGGATGGTGCCCTAACCTCTGTCTGTCACAAGCTGGGAATTGGGTGACAGGGGATGGCTCCCTGGATGATTCCTGTCTGTTCATTCCCTCTGGGGCACCTGGCACCGGCCGCTATTGGCCGACAGGACACTGGGCTAGATGGAGCTTTGGTGTGACCCAGTCTGGCCTGGTCTTCCCTTCTAATGCTCTTCTCACATGCTCAGTAACAGCTGCAAGCTGCTGCCCTTACGCCGCCATCAGAATCTGCTCCCTGCAATCAAAGGCCAGAAAATCCCTGAAGGGGAATCGGAGGGGCGGATGGGCAGAGGGACAAAACTGGGACAGGATCAGGGGTTCAGAGGGGCTGCCATGCCAGGTAGGTGCAGAAGGAAAACCCCAGCTAGAGGGGAGGCAGAGGATAAACTCCCCACTGATGGGGTGAGCCGGCAGCAGCAGTTCCAAACTAGGGTGTGGTGGATGGTGAATGACTCGTGTTCCTCGCACGATGGTCCCTCTCAGCCCCCTCCCCATGGCTGTGTTAAAGGCCGCATGGCCCAGTGCCCAGGCACCACAGCAGTGCTCTATCTAAAATGGTGACTGAGCTGCCAAGGGAGCAGGAGCAGCTCCAGGCCCCAGCACGCAGCGCGTGCTTGGGAGCAAGCCAGGGGATCTCCGCTGGTCCCGCAGCTTCAGTGGACCCTCCACAGGCAAGCTGCTGAAGGCAGCCTGCCTGCCGTGCTTGGCGACAAAATCCCTAGAGCCCCTGCAGGGAGGCGTGATTGAGGGAAATAGTTTAAACCACTCCCACCATCATAAAACAAACTGATGATCATCAGTTCATCCCTTCCCCACTGAACTGCCCAGTGCCTGGCTCGGAGGTAGAGGCAGGAGGAGAGAGACAAGGTGAGATTTCAGCATCTCCAGGGAGGTCCCACGGCTCCAGTTGCCCCAACAAACGCTGCGGAGTTTTAATCCGTAGCTGCAGGCCAGCTTTAGGGCTATTCCACCAATTCCCAGGTGGGACCCACGCCTAAGAGGGCCCCGTGCAGTAAGAATCCCTTCCTGGCTAGAGGCACCTTTTTAATTTTACTCGGGCACTCTCTGGGTCTTCAGGGGCATGTCGTGGCGGGTCCTTCACCCGCTCGAGTCTTGGCGCACTTTGGCGGCGGGTCCTTCAGTGCCGCCGAAGACCTGGGTGAGTGAAGAACCCACCACGAAGTGCCACCAAAGACTCGAGCACCGCCCGTGAGCACAAGCCCCACGTGTTTTTTTAACGTGGTTTTTTTTTTTAGTCATCCTGGCGGCCCCATCGAACTGTTCAATTGGGCCCCGTGACTTCTAACCGACCTGAGCATAATTCTAATCAGCCAATCATAACCTCTCCATAGACCCCTTACACGACGACCTTTATGCAATATTGGCTGCAAATCTAGAATAGTGGTCGCAACGGTGATCTATACAGTTACAGTTTATGTCAATAACATCACAGGAGGTAACACGGCATCAGTGAGCCTGATATTGGAATACAGCCTCCAATTTTGGTGTCCTCGTTTGAAAAAGAAGTTGTGAATTGAGCTGGGGCAGCAAAGAGCCGTCAAATGTTCTGAGGGCTGGAGAAAAATGCCTTCTAGTGAGCTATTGAAAGAGCTCAACCTGTTTCACATATCAAAAGAAGATTGAAAGATAACTTCATTGAAGTGTTGAAGTGCCTTAATGTAGAGACATATTGGGTATTAAAGCTCTTTAATGTAGCAGAGAATTATTACTATTATGCTTCCCACTGCAGAACTCCAGTTTTAGGCTGCAAGAAGCCAGAGCAGGCATGAGGGTTTCACCCATAGTTTTAATAGAGCTCCCGCTGCTTAACTTTGCTCTTCATTCATATCTTCTCAGTTAATATACAGTGAACCAGTGTGAACATAATCTTACTGATTTCAACAAGAATGCTGGTTCTTGAACGTAATCAGAGTTTATTCCTTTGTGGTTTTAATTGACTTCTTATAAATAGCCTAGCTCCTGGCTTAGTTATGGAAAAGTAGGTAGACACTAGACAGACGGATTATTTTCTATGGGGCTAGATAGAGAGAGACATGGTTACGTCTGGGGTTAGATAGACAGAAGCACGTCATTAGACAGACACAGGAGAAAGGAAGGATGGGCCAGAGGTTATCGCTCGACTAACACTTGAGGGTCTGAGTTTAAGTTCTGCCTTCACTGCAGACTTCCTTTGTGACCTTGAGCAAATCACTTAGGGCCAAATTTTTAAAGGGATTTCAGTTCCTAATTCCCATTGAAATCCAATTCAGGCCTCAGATCAGGAACAGGGGCTGTCTTAAAGTCCTCTGCACAGAATAGCATCTTGACAACGGCTTCACTGTTGTGATGCACTTTAACCTGTTTCTATGCACATTCCGAGGTGCGTCCTGCTGCGGGGCCTGTGTACATTGCAGGTAACAGCATGACCCCTCCTACCACCTCAGAAGGCCCTCCCATCAGTTTTGCAATTTGTACTTTTCCACAAGGAATAACACCAGCAGAAGATCCTGCATCAAACGATCGCTCACAAGGAGAGAGGAACCCTTTATCCCATCGAATTGGGACCAGGGCCAGATTAGTTAACCAAAGGTCGGATCATCGCATGAATGGGAAAGTGCCAGGCTGCATCGCCATCTAGTGACCATAGGAGAGATTGCCCACTTCTGGACCTGTGCGCTGGTTGTTGGGTTCATATGGAGAACCGGAGAATTCTGGAATGTGTTTGCCCCAAAAGAAGAAGCTATTGTGTGTCATACAGGAGGCCTGTGATATGCAGGGGTCAGATTAGATGCTCTAATGATCTCTTCTGGCCATCAAGTCAACTAATTTCTAAACGCAGTGGCGCATTGGGAGCAGCGTCTGATGTTTTCCTGTCTAGCCGGCTTGCTGCCTAGAACGAATGCTCCTTGAGTGGGGTGATCCACAGGAGTAGCTCAAACCTCCAAAGCCTGGCCAGGGCAGGACATTAGCCCAGCAAGGGAGGGTGTGGCAGTGACATCACAAAGGCCTTTTGCAGGACCTCAGGCTATTGGCCAAAGGTGGTGGGAGGTGGTGACCTCACAGAGAGATGCTGACATCAGCCAGGCAGGACAGGGCGAGGGGCCAGGGAAACCTCAGAGACCCTGTGGCTTTGCTTCAGCAAGTCTCCTTCTCCAGTCTCTCTTTGAGGACTGGGGAGTATTGGGGTTCCATGCCTGAGCGCCAGGAGGAACCTCTTTCGAGTTTTCTCCTTCCCTTTTAGTGATTTTACTTGAAAAGAGCCGACCTATTTAGAAGGTAGAGAGCCTCCTCGAGGTTTGAAACTGTTCAGTCTGATCCATCTGGTGACAGGGGAAGTCATGGACAAATTGATCTTAAGGAGGCAGACTTTTATTCCAAACCTGGGAGCTTGTCCATTAGAATCACTGAGGACATTAGGGTTTGTCCTTTTGTTTCACCTTTTCTCTCCATCCATCCCTCCTTTCTCTTCCTCTCTTGCTTCTTTGTCCTTTCTCCTGTTCCTCCTAACACCAGGAGAGGTGTGTGTGTGTGTGTGTGTGTGTGTGTGTGTGTGTGTGTGTGTTGTGGGAGTGCTCGGCAGCTCTCACTGTGGGAGGTCCACCCCAAACTGTGGAGCTGCAGTAGTGCTGGGGCAGTGATCCCCGCCAGTGACCTGGGCCATCCTTTGAGCCTCTCTGGTGAGACCCTCAGCCTCCCATCCTCAGTCTCTACCCTGATTGTCTGAGCAGGGCGTTAATGACAGGGAGAGACTCAAGGCCTTTTGTTCTCTTTTAAGACCAAGTAAATAAGTCATAACCACTTATATGTTTGATGGATTTTGCTGCTTCTCTGCATTAATTTTCTCTGAGCAGTTCATGATTCTCTCTAACATTGCAGTTCTCCTAAAACACTGGCTGAATAATTACTGTGCATACTTGTTGGGCTGGAGCTCATCAGAGAGCACTTTCTTGAGGTCATTCAATGTATGAAATTCAAAATCCGATGGTTAATTTGACAATCAGGGCTCTGGGTCCTATTCCCAATTCAGCCATTGACTGGCTGTGTGACCTAAGACAATTCAATTTTCCTTTCTCAGCCTGAGCGTCTCCCTCTTTCAAGTAGGGTAATAATGATCCGCTCCTACCTACCTCAACACACTCACTCTTCCCCAACACACACACACACTGTCTCTCCCCACACACAAACAGTCTCACACTGCAGCTGAAAAGCAGCTGGCAATCTAGTAGGATGACCCTGGAACAATGGGATAGAGAAACTGCATCACTGAAAATGCAACCACTATGGTATTGTAGGCCAGCTTCCTAAAGCCTCAGCCTCAACCACTTAACACTGGGGCCTTTCTACACTCTGGTTCTGTTCTCACTGAAGGATCATTACCAATTGTTCGCTCAGACCAGCTTACCCAGCAGCACCCTCACTGCTGTGCAGCTCTGTATGTGTGGCCATGGCTGAACAGCAAGAATTCCTGCCCATTTCCCTTCTGGCTGGAGCATGGTTTGTGGTTAATGATGTTGCTGTAGATTGTTTCCTTCCTGCCTTGGCAATTCAGACAGTCCCTTTTCCCAACATATCTCCAGCACATGAGTCCTGGCTGGGTCTCCTGGGCAGGAAAACATCCCTTGTTTGGTGTTGCAAAGGGGATCGTGCATAGCTGAGATGTCTCTCGGTTTGGATCAAAGGGAATGTTGGATGGAATATATCACACAACCCTCCCTGCTCCCAGAGCCCCATGGGAGAATGTAGAGAAGGGAGTCATTCCACCCTGCACTCCCAGAAGAGTTGCTAGGACTCCTTCCTGCTACTCACCCTGATTCATGCTTAGTTCCCAGGATCTTTCTGCTCCAAAGGCTCCATAGTCCTGGGGTGGGAGGGTGTCACTGCACAGTCTGAAACACAAGAGAGGTTTCTGGAATTGAAGGAAGGAGCAGAAAACGGAGAGGAAAGAAACAGAGAGAAGCGCCTCGTCTCTCTCCCCTCCCCTGCCTCCCCATCAAGAAATGTTACCAGGACCAGCATTAGGGAAATGGTGTCCTGGGCAAAACTTGTACTTTGGCAAAGTTCTTGTTCAGGCTTGTAGCAGTGATGGAATAAACTGCAGGTTCAAATCAAGTCTCTGGAGTACATCCACAACTGGGATGGGCCATTCAGTTCTTTGTACAGAGCTTCAGTTTGTAGCAATGTCCTCCAGAGGTAGGAAGCAGGACTGAAGACAAGATGGAGATGAGGCATCAGTCTTTTATAGTCTCTTGCCATGTGGTCTTTCCTTTCTTTGTCCCAAGGACACTCTATCCAGCACGTGACATCGAAAAACCTTAGATTTCTGTCCATAGGCAGGTCCCTGCCCACCTTGCTGAGCCACAAGGCATATCTGCCTTCTCTCAATGGGTCAATTGTGTGGCTGATGGTCCTTAATGGGCTATCAAGCAGGCTAGGCAGAGCTGACACCAATTTGTCTGGCTGGGTGTTCCCAGAAGCATAGCACAAGTTGGAAATACAGGCAGCATAGAGCCAATATTCATAATGTCAACTACAAAATGATACATATCTAGAGATAGCATAATTATAATCAGCCAATCATAACCTCTCCATAGACCCTTTATGTGACCACCTTTATACAATATTGGCTGCAAATATAGAACAGTGGTCACAACGGTGATCTATACAGTTACAGATTATGTCAAGAAGGTCACAGGAGGTGACATGGTATCAGCGGGACTGATACTGGAATACTGCCTCCAGTTTTGGTGTCCTCATTTGAAAAGATGGTGTGAAATTGGAGTTGAGGCAGCAAAGAGCACCAAATGTTCTGAGGGCTGGAGAAAAATGCCTTCTAGTGAGCTATTGAAAGAGCTCAACCTGTTTAGCTTATCAAAGAAGATTGAAAGGTGACTTCATTGAAATGTTGAAGTGCCTTACTGGAGAGGAAACATTGGCTATTAAAGGTCTCTTTAATGTAGCAGAGAAAGGCATAAAAATACCCAATGGTTGGAAGGTGAAAAGAGACAAATTCATATTACAATTAAGGCATAAATATTCAACAGCGAGGATGATATACCACAGGAACAAGCTACCAAGGAAAGTGGTGGATTCTCCGTCTCGTGACATCATTTCATGAAGACTGATGCCTTTCTTGAAAGTGTTTACCCCCAAAGTAGCTAGTGTGTCATACAGAGGCCTGTGATATGTAGGGGTCAGATTAGATGCTCTAATGGTCTCTTCTGGCCATAAAGTCAACTAATTTCTGAAAAACTAAGTGTAGCATTGGGAGCAGCGTCTGATGTTTTACTGTCTAGCCGGCTTGCTTCCTAGAACGAATGCTCCTTGGAGTGGGGTGATCCACAGGGAGTAGCTCAAACCTCCAAAGGAGTGCCTGGCCAGGGCAGGACATTAGCTCAGCAAGGGAGGGGTGTGGCAGTGACATCACAGGATCTTTCTGCTCCAAAGGCTCCATAGTCCTGGGGTGGGGAGGTGTCACTGCACAGTCTGAAACACAAGGAGGTTTCTGGAATTGAAGGAAGGAGCAGAAAATGGAGAGGAAAGAAACAGAGAGAAAACGCCTCGTCTCTCTCCCCTCCCCATCAAGAAATGTTACCAAGGACCAGTGTTAGGGAAATGGTGCCCTGGGCAAAACTTGTACTTTGGCAAAGTTCAAAGAATCATAGAATTCAAGATCAGAAGGGACCATTATGATCATCTAGTCTGACCTCCTGCAAGATGCAGGCCACATAAGCCGATCCACCCACCCCGTCAGCACGCGACCGCTGCCCCCGGCGTCGGAGGAAGGCGACAAACCTCCACGTCCCCTGCCAAGCGACCCTGGAGGACTATTCCTTCCTGACCTCAAATATGTCGGTCAGCTCAACCCCGAGCATGCGGGCAAGACTCTCCAGCCATACCCTCTGGAAAAAGGCTATCAATATCCTATCATTGACCCATTGTACTAATTACCAGTGTGTCACTTAATTCACCTATTGACTAAGCCCGTTATCCTATCATACCATCTCCTCCATAAACGTATCTAGCTTAATCTTAAAGTCATGGAGGTCCTTCGCCCCCACTGTTTCCTTCAGCAGGCTGTTCCAGAATTGCACTCCTCTGATGGTTAGAAACCTTCTGTCTAATTTCAAGCCTAAATTTCTGACTGACAATTTATATCCGTTTGTCCTCGTGTCCACATTAGCACTGAGTTGAAATAATTCCTCTCCTTCCTGGTATTTATCCCTCTGATATATTTAAAGAGTGCAATCATATCTCCTCTTATCCTTCTTTTGGTTAAGGAAAATAAAACTGAGCTCCTCAAGTCTCCTTTTTGTACCACAGGCTTTCCATTCCTTGGATCATTCTAGTGGCCCTTCTTGTACCTGTTCCAGTTTGAATTCATCCTTCTTAAACATGGGAGACCAAAACTGCACACAATACTCCAAATGAGGTCTCACCAATGCCTTATATAACGGGACTAGCACCTCCTTATCTCTACTAGAAATACCTCGCCTAATGCATCCCAAGACCGCATTAGCTTTTTTAACGGCCACATCACATTGCCTACTCATAGTCATCCTACGATCAACCAGGACTCCTAGGCCCTTCTCCTCCTTCCTTACTTCCAACTGGTGCGTCCCCAGCTTATAACTAAAGTTCTGTTAGTCATCCCTAAATGCATAACCTAACACTTCTCACTATTGAATTTCATCCTGTTACTAATACTCCAGTTTACAAGGTCATCCAAATCTCCTGGAGGATATCCCGATCCTTTTCCGAATTGGCAATAATTCTCCCAACTTTGTGTTATCCGCAAACTTTATCAGCCCACTCCTACTTTGGTTCCGAGTCATCGATAAATAGATTGAATAAAATCGGACCCAAAACCGAACTCTTGAGGAACTCCACTGGTAACCCTCCAACCTGAGAGTTCACCCTTCAATACGACCCTCTGCAGTCTCCTTTAACCAGCTCCTTATCCACCTCTGATTTTCATTTCGATACCCATCTTTTCCAATTTAACCAGTAATTCCCCATGCGGTACCGTATCAAATGCCTTACTGAAATCAAGATATATTAGATCCAACGCATTTCCCTTGTCTAAAAATCTGTTACTTTTCTCAAAGAAGGAGATCAGGTTGGTTTGGCACGATCTACCTTTCGTAAAACCATGCTGTAATTTGTTCTTGGTTCAGGCTTGTAGCAGTGATGGAATAAACTGCAGGTTCAAATCAAGTCTCTGGAGTACATCCACAACTGGGATGGGCCATTCAGTCCTTTGTACAGAGCTTCAGTTTGTAGCAAAGTCCCTCCAGAGGTAGGAAGCAGGACTGAAGACAAGATGGAGATGAGGCATCAGTCTTTTATAGTCTCTTGCCATGTGGTCTTTGCTTTGTCCCAAGGACACTCTATCCAGCACGTGACATCAAAAAACCTTAGAGTTCTGTCCATAGGCAGGTCCCTGCACACCTTGCTGAGCCACAAGGCATATCTGCCTTCTCTCAATGGGTCAGTTGTGTAGCTGATGGTCCTTAAGGGGCCATCAAGCAGGCTAGGCAGAGCTGACACCAATTTGTCTGGCTGGGGTGTTCCCCAGAAGCATAGCACAAGTTGGAAATACAGGCATAGAGCCAATATTCATAATGTCAACTACAAAAATGATACATATCTAGAGATAGCATAATTATAATCAGCCAATCATAACCTCTCCATAGACCCTTTATGTGACCACCTTTATACAATATTGGCTGCAAATATAGAACAGTGGTCGCAACGGTGATCTATACAGTTACAGATTATGTCAATAACATCACAGGAGGTGACATCGTATCAGCGAGACTGATACTGGAATACTGCCTCCAGTTTTGGTGTCCTCATTTGAAAAAGATGGTGTGAAATTGGAGTTGAGGCAGCAAAGAGCCACCAAATGTTCTGAGGGCTGGAGAAAAATGCCTTCTAGTGAGCTATTGAAAGAGCTCAACCTGTTTAGCTTCTCAAAAGAAGATTGAAAGGTGACTTCATTGAAATGTTGAAGTGCCTTACTGAGAGGAAAGATGGCTATTAAAGGTCTCTTTAATGTAGCAGAGAAAGGCATAAAATACCCAATGGTTGGAAGGTGAAAAGAGATAAATTCATATTACAATTAAGGCATAAATATTCAACAGCGAGGATGATATACCACAGGAAAAGCTACCAAGGAAAGTGGTGGATTCTGTCTCGTGACATCATTTCATGAAGACTAGATGCCTTTCTTGAATGTGTTTACCCCCAAAGTAGCTAGTGTGTCATACAGGAGGCCTGTGATATGCAGGGGTCAGATTAGATGCACTAATGGTCTCTTCTGGCAATAAAGTTGACTAATTTCTTTAAAACTGAATGTAGCATTGGGAGCAGCAGCGTCTGATGTTTTCCTGTCTAGCCGTCTTGCTTCCTAGAACGAATGCTCCTTGAGTGGGGTGATCCACAGGGAGTAGCTCAAACCTCCAAAGTGCCTGGCCAGGGGCAGGACATTAGCCCAGCAAGGGAGGGGTGTGGCAGTGACATCACAAAGGCCTTTTGCAGGACCTCAGACTATTGGCCAAAGGTGGTTGGGAGGTGGTGACCTCACAGAGGGATGCTGACATCAGCCAGGCAGGACAGGGGCGAGGGGCCAGGGAAACCTCAGAGACCCTGTGGCTTTGCTTCAGCAAGTCTCCTTCTCCAGGTCTCTCTTTGAGGACTGGGGGAGTATAGGGGTTCACGTACCTGAGCGCCAGGAGGAACCTCTTTCGAGTTTTCTCCTTCCCTTTTAGTGATTTTACTTGAAAACAGCCGACCCTGTTTAGAAGGTAAGAGCCTCCTCGAGGTTTGAAACTGTTCAGTCTGATCCATCTGGTAACAGTTGAATTCATGGAAAACATGATCTTAAGGAGGCAGAATTTTATTCCAAACCTGGGATCTTGTCCCTTAGAATCACTGAGGACATTAGGTTTGTCCTTTTGTTTCACCTTTCCTCCATCCATCCCTCCTTTCTCTTCCTCTCTTGCTTCTTTTTCTTTCTCCAGTTCCTCCTAACACCAGGAGAGGGTGTGTGTGTGTGTGTGTGTGTGTGTGTGTGTGTGTGTGTGTGTGTTATGGGGAGTGCTCGGCAGCTCACTTTGGGAGGTCCACCCCAAACTGTGGATCTGCAGTAGTGCTGGGGCAGTGATCCCCACCAGTGACCTGGGCCATCCTTTGAGCTCTCTGGTGAGACCCCTCAGCCTCCCATCCTCAGTTTATATCCTGATTGTCTGAGCAGGGGGTTAATGACAGGGAGGAGACTCAAGGCCTTTTTGTTCTCTTTTAAGTCCAAGTAAATAAGTGATAACCACTTATATATTTGATGGATTTTGCTGCTTCTCTGCATTAATTGTCTCTGAGCAGTTCATGATTCTCTCTAACATTGCAGTTCTCTTAAAACACTGGCTGAATAATTACTGTGCATACTCGTTGGTCTGGAGCTCATGTAAGAGCACTTTATTGAGGTCATTCAATGTATGAAATTCAAGATCTGATGGTTAATATGAAAATCAGCGTTAGGGAAATGGTGCCCTGGGCAAAACTTGTACTTTGGCAAAGTTCTTGGTTCAGGCTTGTAGCAGTGATGGAATAAACTGCAGGTTCAAATCAAGTCTCTGGAGTACATCCACAACTGGGATGGGCCATTCAGTCTTTGTATAGTGCAGGGGGTTAATGACAGGGAGGAGACTCAAGGCCTTTTTGTTCTCTTTAAGACCAAGTAAATAAGTCATAACCACTTATATATTTGATGGATTTTGCTGCTTCTCTGCAGTAATGAGGCAAGTATGAAGCCTCATTCAAAGACCAGGGTCACTATATTACTGCACAGTCAATCAATGCAGTCAATTAATGCAGTTGTAGATAAATCTCTGCCTTATGCATTTTTGTATAACTTGTATATGACTTTGTATTGAACCTTGGGAATATGTTATAGCGGGCCCCTAAGGTAGTGTAATTAAGGTACAAGAAAAGTGTCTTTTGCTAGAAGTAGAATAAGATCTCCCCACTCGGTAATCAACTGCCCTGTTGAATGAATGAGGTGTGACTGAGCAAGGCGTGGAGGGCAGTACCTCCAGACAGCTGCAATCCTTGGAGAGGGCTGGCAGCCCAACCAAGGACAATCAAGCTTGGCAAGTGGGCTGACTAGAGAAGAGCAGACATACTGATGGCCTCGGGGATAAGAAGCAAACACCTTCCTGTGGGAACAACCCCCAGCCCAGAGAAAAGCAGCTAGAAGGACCAACAGACACAGTCACAGATTTTGAATCTGGGAGATTTGCCCTCTCCATCCACCGACTCACTGCTTGCCTCCTCACCCCCACCCCAAGTATAAAGCCTCATTCAAAGACCCAAGGAGTCACTATATTATTGCACAGAGCCCTCCCCTGACGAAGTCTGCCCCTCACCTGCCTCAGGCTCTGCAAGGGAGTTTGGGTCGGGCGAGGAGGTCTGGGGTGCAGGCCCTGGGTTGGGGCAGGGGTTTGGAGTGTGGGATGGTTGAGAGGTTGGGCTCTGGAATGGAGTTTGGGTGCTGGGTGCAGGCTCCAGGCTGGGGCACAGGGTGGGCGTGCAGGATGGGTGGAGGCAGGGGCGACTCTAGGCACCAGCAAAGCAAGCAGGTGCTTGGAGCAGCCCATTTGCAGGGGCAGGGATTTCCACTTCTGAGCCATCGAAGCAGAAATTGACTTTTCCTTTCCAGATTTAGCTAATATTCAGAAAGGGAATCTAGCACCTGCCTTCCAGATTTGAACACCTCAAAATTCAGGAGTGCTGAAGCTCAATTTGGGCAGCTGTTACTTCATTTCTCCCAAATCAAATATACTGATTCACTGTAATTTGCTGTAGAAAAAGTAGGATAAACTTGAGCAAGAAATGCTTCCCAGTGGCTTTTAGGACTGGAATTGCTATTTTCAACAGCCATTGCCTTTGTTTGTTTGTTTTATAGTTTTATTTGTTTAAAAGGAAGACAGTGATATTGCATTGGCAAATTGCCCATAGAAACAAAGAATGGAACATAAGAATAATAAAGGCACCTCAACGTTTCCTCATTTCTGCAGGACAGTCTTATAATATGCATCCAGATATCCTTTAATCACACAAGCTGGAAATTGTTCTATGTTACTGCAGTTCTGTAACCATATGGGAACCAATCCTGTCTGTGTTCTGTGCACATCCAAAATTCCTGCTGAATGACCCACTCTGGGAGCAAGTTACCAGTGACCCAGGGCTGGGGTGGAAGGAGGGTGCAAGTGGGCGGGGGGAGCCCAGAGCTGGGGCAGCACGGGGTGCCTGTGTGGGGAAGATCCCAAGGCTGGGGTGGCAGAGGGTCCTGTGTGTGTGGGGAGAGCCCAGGCTGGCAGCAGGGGGTACAGGTTGGGGGAGGCCCAGAACTGGGGCAGCAGGGGTGTGGGTGGGGGGGCTGCGCCCTGGGGGGGGGCAGCAGGGAGTTTCAGGGAGGAGCCCAGGGCTGGGGTGGGGGCATTCAATTTTTTTTTTTTGCTTGGGACAGCAAAAAACCTAGAGTTGGCCCTATCTCCACCCACCGTGAGGTAGGTAGGAGCGGATCATTATTATTCCTACTTGAAATAGGGAGAAGATAAGGCTGAGAAAGGATAATTGACTTGTCTTAGGTCGCATAATCAGTGGCAGAGTTGGGAATAAGACCCAAGAGCCCTGATTTTCAAACTAAGCATCGGATCTTAAATTTCCTACATTGAATGATCTGAGTAAAGTGCTCTCAGATGAGCTCCAGACCAGCAACAGTGCACAGTAAGTATTCAGCCAGTATTTTAGGAGAACTGGAATGTTAGAGAGAATCATGAACTGCTCAGAGACAATTAGTGCAGAGAAGCAGCAAAATTCATCAAACATACAACTGCTTATGACTTATTTACTTGGTCTTAAAAAAGAACAACAAGACCTGAGTCTCTTCTCTGGCAATAACCCCCTGCTCAGCCAATCAGGGTAGAAACTGAGGATGGGAGGCTGAGAGTTCTCACCAGAGAGCCCAAAGGATGGCCCAGGTCACTGGTGGGGATCAGTGCCCCGCAACACACACACACACACACACACACACACCCCTCTCCTGGTTTTGGGAGGGGAACAGAAGAAAGGATAAAAGAAGCAAGAGACGAAGAGAAAGGAGGGAGGGAGGGATGGATGAAAAGGTGAAACAAAGGACAAACCCCAATGTCCCCAGTGAATCTAAGGGACAAAATCCCAGGTACACAATAAAATTCTGCCTCCTTAAGCTCGTTTTTTCCATGCCTAGAATTCAACTCTCACCAGATGACTGAGACTGAACAGGTTTCAAACCTCGAGGGGGCTTCTGGCTGTGATTTGTCAGTCCTCAAAGCCAGCCAGGTGACTGTAAATAACTTACAATCATTAGGAAAAATTAGTATCAAGATTCCAACTCTAGCAGTCAGACAACATTGGTTCAATTTACAAGAGATTACTTTTTATATTCCTTGGTTCCCCCCAAATTAGGAAGGGCCTGTGACCACAGGTCCTGCAGGGTACAAAGGGCAGGTCTACATCCCTTTTCTCTTTGTGCATAGTCCTGCCTGCTCCCTTTTCAGTTTCAGTTCTGCTACCACAGTACTGATCAGCACATTCTTCAGTAGCATAGGGAAGGGCAGGCACCATCACACAAGGACTATTACACAGAGACCTGCCAAATGCACACAGCAAACAAATGAAAACAAGAGATGAAAATGTTATTTTTTCATTAATCCCTTTCAGTGACAGCAACCTCCGTGGCTAATTGTAACAATAGTAGATGCAGCATTTTCTGATTGAAATGATTTTCAAGTTGCGGGTGCCTTTATGAACAGTAATTGCCTACATCTGTGACACAAGTAGTTTTCAATTCCATTAAACCTGGGGTTTTGCTCAATTACACACGATATCTTGGAATTTTTCTGGCATATTCATCATCACATACATCACCTACAAGACTCCTGCCATAACAAGAGGTTCTTTATAGAGGTTTGAAATTATTAAAGTGACCCAGCACTTTTCAATTGTAACAGCTCAGGACAAAGTAGATCTCCCTGATCCCACTTATGTAGCTATTTAAATGTAACCTAGTTATAAGGTGGCCTAACTTACTGATATTTTTGACACGTTTTCAAAAAGTGGCCTCTATTTAAATCCATGCAAATATCTGTATGCACACTTTCTGAGCACTGCAAGTCTGAATCTATCACCTGTGCATGCATCTGCTGTTACCTGAAACATGCACATGCTGCTATTTGCATGAAAACTTCTACACGCCTGAATAGAGGAGGATCCTTTGAAAATGTGGCCTTTTAATTATATTTCATACTCCACAAGAGTAGCCTAAAACAACAACGGGATATAATAAGGCCTCTGGCATCAAATGAATAAGGAACAATATAAAAATCAGCAGCACTTTATAAAGAGGACAGGAACAAAATATACAGTAACCATAAAACCAACAGATAAAACAAAACCCAGATTTCCCAGGTGCAATCTAACAGGACAATTTGCCTTCATAACTCTAGCAATACTCATCTATTTCAGCATGTAATGATCCTGTTTAAAGTATCCAGGAAACAATAAACTCTGGCCCTGGTGCTTGTACATGTTCACTTTGTTGAGTGTGGCTCACATCTGGACCTCCCAGCTGTTAATAGCTTCACCAACCACCCTCTGTCTTTGCTTCTGTGTATGTCACTTCATTCTGGCTCTGCAAGGTGTCTGAAGTCCCAAATGCCACTTGTGCTTCTGTAAACCTATCCCAGCGGTATCCCTCCCCCAACTGCCTCCTTTGTGGTTCAATTCTACACCATTGAATCAATGGAATTTTTTCCATTGACTTCAATTAGAGCAAGATCGGGCCCTTCAGCAATTTCCACCCAGTTCTTTCTATTATGATTTGTACCAATCAGGTTCGGGGCCTCATTGTTCTAGGCACTGTCTAACAAAACAATGGTCCTGTGCCCAAATATTCTGCAGCATCATCCAAAAGATGCCAGAAATGCAGTCCAGTGAATTACCTTGATAACCTCTGGTGTAATCTTTCTTAATATCTGTGGTTTCTAATTCTATCAATTACTAGACAATTAAATTAAGGGGGTTAAGTTACACAGTGGTTTCTGAGAGCAACTGTTTTGAAAATCCAGTTAAAAATGTATTTTAAAGGTAAATAAATGCCTAATCTTTGCCTGAAACACAAGCAATATGAATTTTCTTTAAAATGTATGCTACCATCTCCTAGCCTCATCCTCTCTCAGTGAAATCCTCTGCAAATGCCTGCACTTTTTCATTTCCACCCATGCCCTTCCCCTTTTTGCCTTTACAGAGCTATTAAATTTGTTAGTCTCTAAGGTGCCACAAGTACTCCTCATTCTTTATGCTTAATGATGTACTTCTAATAAAGAATTTAATTCTAATTTTTGCCTAGAGTGACTCTGACTTTCAAATTATATTTAAACATAGGAACTTGTGGAATGGATTAGGAATAAAAATAAATTAACATGTACAGAAATATGAAATAGAAAAACAAATAGGACAATTTCACTGCTCTACATGGGGAAAAACCCACACAGAGCTTATTTCATCTTGTGAATTTTTCTGCAGACTAAGCTAAGGGGAGGAAAGAAAGAGTTTCTCTAATTGTTTTAAATCATGGATGAAAAGAACCTAACATGATCACCCTTGATTAACATGCTTATTATATAATATATAAACAGGGAAACCAGGGAGACAACCCTGGGCCACGAAAATAAATAAGGAATCCTTTTTATATTGATAGTTCCCAATGTATCCTCTGCCAAGAAATGGACTTTGTGCAGAGAAAAATCCATTTTCTAGTGCCAAAGATATTGATAATTAACATTTATGTCATGAAACTTGTAATACCAGTTTGCTAAAATAAAGCTAAGCTTTTCATTATTATTTTAGAGTTTAATTTAGTCATCCAAGGTTACTCAGCTTCATGTTTATAAATTATACAGGGCAGGGACTTAACTCCTCTTGATCGACCTGTTTTGGAATTATGACTGTACAAGTAAGGAGGTTCATAACCTTGTTTGAATATCTGATCCGGCCTTGAAAGAAGGTGATTTATGGATCGACAAACCTCGTCATTTCAAGAATCGTCATCTGAGAACTAGATTTTCCTCTATAACACAAAGAGCGGAGCAAATCAGTTAAGTCTCTACTAGAAGCTACAACTTTGTTTATGTAAGAGTCATACAAGGTTACAAGGTCTGAGAATAGTCTGCCAGTAAGAGTATGGATTTTAGAACAAATAAATAGCTACATACTGCATAAAAATTGGAAGTTTTGAAACTACTTGTCTGATAATTCAGCACTAGCCATGCTACAGCATGTTCTAATTTACCATTTGGTATATGCTTTTGAAAATACTGAAAGTACATGCCAGTGGTCAACTAAATCATAGAAAATTCAAGCCCTATTTTACATGATGGGTGAGACATTGAAAACTGCATGACTTAGAAATGCCAGTCCCATTAAAAGTTAATGAGACTTATGTTCCTAAATCACTTACTCTCTTTGAAAATCTCACCCATTTTCATTTCCAGGCTACTGCTGCCAATCACCAATATTTTTAAGATAGTACATTTTTGTAATTATCTGGCATAATAAAAGCACCAAAATTGTTTCCTGAGAAAAACAACCAGAAACCCTAAAATACTGCAGCACTTCTGTTTCACTTTCTGTACCAATGATGAGAGGATTCTGTGAAGACAGACTTTTTTACAGAATCTGAAAAATTTCTATAGTAATCAAACATATATGCCTATATTACACCATAGACTGCCAAATTCCAGAGAAACAGAAACACTCCATACTTGTGCATGGAATCACTTTTATGTGTTATTTCAAATGCCCTTCCTGAAGTTCTTATGGTGATCTGCGGAGGGAGGGGAAGAATTCTGAAGATAAAAGTAAATTCCAGTGCCATTTCTATGATTGTGGAACCATGGGAAGTTAGGGCACTGAATTTATCACAGTATTTACATTACTGTTACAAATCCAAATGTTTCACCTATTTTCTAGGAATACTTCACCTTGGTTAAAAAGAACCAAGCAAAATCACGGTGCAACGGTAATACAATTAGGGCATTACCGATGCACCCAAACTTGTAGATTGTGCAAGGAATATCAGGTTGCAACCTGTATAAGTGCAGGTAACTGTGCAAATAGGGGCTAAAACTGTTTTTCTTTAATAATTGTATTCTCTGCCATGCATTGTCAGGGACTGAAGAAAGCACATGCCCAGCTTTCATTATCTGAAGATAACCTTCCAAATGTAAACCAGTGCAGACCTGTCTTCCTGAGTCTGCAAACTGGCAGTTCCAGAGCTTCTATTCCGCCTCACAATGCTGCCAAGCACTAGCAGCTTTGGTCAGTTTCACTGCTGTTATTCAGAACCCCAGGGGTGACGGTAAAACTGAGAAAATAGTGCCACTTTCAGGAAAACTAAGTTCAAGCAGAATCAGGCACTGGAGCTATTCATAGAGAAGCTCAGCCGCTTCCCTCCTCCCATGGAGTAGGAGGAGGGAGGATTTCTCCTTGGGTCTTGAAAAGAAGAGTGAAAACAGGGTGCTGGGCTATGGGGGAGATCTGTGTGTGTCAGGGCACTGCGGGTCTGTGTGGGGCATTGTGCAGTTATGGTGTGGGGCTGTGGGGAAGGGCACTGGGAGGGAGGAAGGAAGGGAGGGGAAATCTGTGTGTATTGGGAAAGTAGAGAGTGGGGGTTTCTGTGTGGGGTGCTGGGCAGCTGTGGTGGGGCTGTGGGCAGGGGTGTGCTGGGCGAGGTGTGTGTGCACAGCACTGTGCATTTGTGGTGGAAGAGTTGTAGGGGGGTGCTGGGCAGGGGAGCTCTGTGGCACAGCATGGGCGCACCCCAATAGGAAAGGGCACGCTGGTAGCACACGGCCAGGCGGACCAGTGTGCCTCTGGCTCCCAACGGGGCTGCGCACCTGTGTCTGTCTGTCTCCCCCCCAGCTCCACCAACGTGGCCTGATAGTTCACGCTTGCGATCTGGTCACCCTCCCGCTCCCTCCATCCTTCACTCCCCTCCCTGCATCCCCCCAGCCCTGTCCTCTGTCCCGTCCCCTGTCTCCATCCGTCCCTGCCCCCTTCGTCCCCTCCGTCCCGTCCCTGCATCCCCCCAGCTCTGTCCTCCGTCCCGTCCCGTCTCCTTTTATTTGTTTTAAACCTGCTGCCTATTAATTTCATTTGGTGACCTCTAGTTCTTGTATTATGGGAATAAGTAAATAACTTTTCCTTATCCACTTTCTCAATGTCACTCATGACTTTATATACCTCTGTCATATCCCCCCTTAGTCTCCTCTTTTCCAAGCTGAAGAGTCCTAGCCTCTTTAATCTTTCCTCGTAAGGGACCCTCTCCAAACCCCTAATCATATTAGTTGCACTTTTTAACCTTTTCTAGTGCTAGAATATCTTTTTGAGGTGAGGAGACCACATCTGTACACAGTATTCGAGATGTGGGCATACCATGGATTTAGATAAGGGTAATACTATAGTCTCCGTCTTGTTCTCTATCCCCTTTTTAACGATTCCTAACATCCTGTTTGCTTTTTTGATCGCCTCTGCACACTGCGTGGACATCTTCAGAGAACTATCCACAATGACTCCAAGATCTTTTCCTGACGTTGTAGCTAAATTAGCCCCATCATATTGTATGTATATTTGGGGTTATTTTTCCCAATGTGCATTATTTACATTTATCCACATTAAATTTCATTTGCCATTTTGTTGCCTAATCACTTAGTTTTGTGAGAGCTTTTTGAAGTTCTTCACAATCTGCTTAACTATCTTGAGTAGTTTAGTATCATCTGTAAACTTTGCCACCTCACAGTTTACCCCTTTCTCCAGATCATTTATGAATAAATTGAATAGGATTGGTCCTAGGACTGACCCTTGGGGAACACCACTAGTTACCCCTCTCCATTCTGAGAATTTACCATTAATTCCTACCCTTTGTTCCCTGTCTTTTAACCAGTTCTCAATCCATGAAAGGACCTTCCCTTTTATCCCATGACAACTTAATTTACGTAAGAGCCTTTGGTGAGGACCTTGTCAAAGGCTTTCAGGAAATCCAAGTACACTATGTCCACCGGATCCCCTTGTCCACATGTTTGTTGACCCTTCAAAGAACTCTAATAGATTAGTAAGACACGATTTCCCTTTACAGAAACCATGTTGACTACTGCTCAATAATTTATGTTTTTCTATGTGTCTGACAATTTTATTCTTAACTATTGTTTCAACTAATTTGCCCCGTACCGACGTTAGACTTACCGGTCTGTAATTGCCGGGATCACCTCTAGAGGCCTTTTTAAATATTGGCGTTACATTAGCTAACTTCCAATCATTGGGTACCAAGCCGATTTAAAGGACAGGTTACAAACCTTAGTTAATAGTTCCATAACTTCACATTTGAGTTCTTTCAGAACTCTTGGGTGAATGCCATCTGGTCCCGCTGACTTGTTAATGTTGAGTTTATCAATTAATTCCAAAACCTCCTCTAGTGACACTTCAATCTGTGACAGTTCCTCAGATTTGTCACCTAGAAAGAATGGCTCAGGTTTGGGAATCTCCCTAACATCCTCAGCCGTGAAGACTGAAGCAAAGAATTCATTTAGTTTCTCCGCAATGACTTTATCGTCTTTAAGCGCTCCTTTTGTATTTTGATCGTCAAGGGGCCCCACTGGTTGTTTAGCAGGCTTCCTGCTTCTGATGTACTTAAAAAACATTTTGTTATTACCTTTGGAGTTTTTGGCTAGCCGTTCTTCAAACTCCTCTTTGGCTTTTCTTATTACACTCTTGCACTTAAGTTGGCAGTGTTTATGCTCCTTTCTATTTGCCTCACTAGGATTTGACTTCCACTTTTTAAAGGAAGTCTTTATCTCTCACTGCTTCTTTTACATGGTTGTTAAGACACGATGGCTCTTTTTAGTTCTTTACTGTGTTTCTTAATATGAGGTAAACATTGAAGTTGGGCCTCTATTATGGTGTCTTTAAAAAGGGCCCATGCAACTTGCAGGGATTTCATTTTAGTCACTCTACCTTTTAACTTTTGTTTAACTTTTGTTTAACTAACCATCTGCTTCCTCACCATGGGGAATAGGCAGAAAATGCTTTTAAAAAGCCTTTTGAATAGTAAAAGTAAAACAAGCCAAGCAACCCTCCCTTGCTTTGTGATGGGTGCCCAGCTGTGGGCCTGTGGGTGGGAGGCTGGCGGGAGAGGTGTTCTGAGCACACTCCGGTCAGGGAAGGGGTGGAGTTGGCCAAAGGGGCAGGTTGAATCTTTAGCATAGAATTCCTTTCTCCATTGTGTTAGCTAAGCGTTGCTGTTAAATGTCAGCCGACAAATGCAGCATTTGAAACAATCCGACTCTAAATCCCCCACCCCCTCAGTTGCTGTAGTTCTCACATCCTCTGCTCTTGTGATGTCACCACATGACATAGTGTCTTATTCCCATAGTGTCCTGTAGGTTAGACAGGAATAAGGTTATGAGGTAAAACTGAAGCATAACTCCATCCCTTCCTCCTTTTGACTTTGGGAAAATAAATCCTGTCGCCTCCCTCAGTCCCAACCCAGCCCCACTGGCGCTGCTGCGGCTTGGAGACAGGTGCCCTCTCAGCTGGCCCTGAGCTGCTGTGGGGAGAGAGGGCTGGAGGGGGCAGTTCTTTCTCCCTGGGGCAACCTGCTCCCCAATCTCCTCATTCCCAGCCCCACCCCAGAGCCCTCACCCCCTGCGCCCCTACCCTCTGCTCCAATGCTGAGATCCTCATCGCTAGCCCCACTCCAGAGCCTGCACCCCCCGCCGGAGCCCTCACATCACGGCGCCCCAACCCCCGAGCCTCTCACACTCCAAACCTTTCAGCCTCACCCCTGCCACACACCATCCATCAGAATAAAGTGCCCTCTAGTGAGCTAGATACCAACAGTGGTTCATAGTAATTATTCAGCAAGTATTTTAGAAGACCTAGGACATTATTGAAAATCATGACCTGACAAGAGACAATTAATGGAGAGAAGCAGCCAGATTAATTCCATACATTGGATTGGTTGTGACTTATTTGCCTGATTTGAAAAGAGACCAAACTGACCTGAGTCTCCTTGGTGTCGATAGCCCCCTGCTCAGCCAATCAGCACTGAGACTCTGAGGGGCGGGCGGCTGAGGGGTCTCACCAGATGTCCCAAAGGACGGCCCAGGACACCATCAGAGGGGATCACTCTCAGACCCAGACCCACCTCTTGGTGAGGACCTCCCGCAATGAGAGCAATACCCCTCCCCTGCCCGCACTCCAGACCCGTCCTCCTAGGTAGAGGAGGAAGCTGGAAAAGGGAAAAAAGAAGCAAGAGAAGAGGAGAAAGGAAGGAGGAAAGAGGAAAAGATAAACCAAAAAGGATACACCCCAATGTCCCCAGGGATTCCAATCATCAAAACCTAGGGAGGAAATCAAATTCTGCCACCTGAAGCCAGTGCTGTCTGGGCCTAGAATGCTGCCTGTGCCAGGTGGATCAGACTGAACAGGTTCCAAACGTCTCTGAGCCTCTTACCTTCTCAAAGGGAAGTTTCTTTTCAGCACAATCCATGGTAGGAAAGGAGAAAACTCCACAGTCTTTCCTCCTCATGCTCACATCCATGAATCTGAATTCTCTCTCAGCCCTCGAGGAGAGACCTCCCGAAGGAGACTTGCGGCAGCAGAGCTGGGGGCTCTCAGAGACAGACCTGGCCCTGCACCTCTGTCCTGCCGGCTGATGTCGGGGTCTCTCTCTCTCTGAGGTCACCCCCTCCCCACCACCTTTGCCCAATAGGCCGCGGTCCTGCAAAAGGCCTTTGTGATGTCACTGCCACACACACCCCTCCCCTCAAAGCTGATGTCCTGCCCCTGGCCAGACTCGTTGGGTCTTTGAGTTGTTTCCCCTGGATCTGGGGTTGCCAACTTTCTGACCCAACAAAACTGAACACCCTCATCCCGCCCCTTCGCAGAGGTCCCAGCCCGCTCAATCCATCTCCCTCCGTCGCTCGCTGTCCCCCACGCTCACTCACTCGCTCCTTTTCATCGGGCTGAGGAGGGCTGGGGAGGGTCCCTTTTCAACTGGCTGTTGTCGGGACAGACCTGGGAAGGAGGCTGCCTGCCAAACACCTTTGAGAGGTGCCGTCACTCCCTGTCAGAAAATCATCTCCCGCCTTCACTTCAGTGATGGCTTCAATTGTTCCTTATCCCGGCAGAGCCGGAGGATTGAAAGCAGCAACATCAAACCCCTGTGCAGCTAGCAGGAATGGACACACACACTCCCTTGTATCTCAACAGATATTTAGTTTCACTCTTGGTAAACTACAAGGCTAAAGGGACGGGCGGTGGCACCACATCTAAGGAATGAAACACAACACAATCATCATCCTTATGCCCATCGGTGCCTCTTGATTCTTCCTTTGTCTCTCTCTGACCACCGTCGCCCTCTGTCGGTTCACTGAGAGTGCCACACTCACTGCTTCCGACACACAAAGACTCACACACACATCTTGCATGCAAAACCTCACCAAGGAGTCAGATGCACCTGCTGGTTCCCTGCACCCCTGTTCTACAGAATCCAATCCCAGGAAAGCTTGTCAGGCCCACAGCTGGTGGGGAGTCCTGGGCTGGAGGATTTAACCTACAGTGACGGCACTGAGGAAAGATGCTGAACGAGTGCAAGTTAAACATTGGGAGCTCCGCTCCAGTCCCCTCACAGCTCAGTCCATCTCTCCAGGAAAGGGGCACATCTGAATTCGCAGCTGACACAGTCTACCTGAGTAGTTCTTGTTTACACCCAGTCAGCTCTGAGGCCTGTTTCGCACACTGGGTTTGAGGAGACCGTCAGAACTGACTCTCTGCAATAGCAAAAGCAGGAGGCCGTGTTACATTGATTCTGCCCCAGCACAGACAGACAACGAGGGAAATGGTCTGTGTTGGAGGGTGGGGCTCCCTGCCCTTGGCTAAAGACCAGCACCTCCCTTTTCCCTTTGTCACTCGTGAAGCTTTCTTCAGCAGCGAGCCCTAGAGCTCAGTTGCTGGAGCGCTGCGTTGTCACTGGCGCTCGGGGAGCTGCACCATCACTGGGCTCTTCTGCCAGCAAGTCCAACGAAAGGACTGATTTCCTATGTAGCCTGCTCCGGGACCGTCAAAAGGATCTTGTCCCATTCTTCTTCATGGAAGGCCATCTTGTAGCCTGCAACAACATCCATGGTGTGATGGCAGCCCTCAACATCGTTCACAGTCCACATGAGTGGAGACTGTTCGTTGATTCATCGAAGACGAGTCTTAAAGATGTTTTACTGCATAATGGCAATGTTTTGCCATCAATTCCACTTGGTCATGCAGTCCATATGAAGGAAACCTATGACAACATGAAACAACAACATGAAACCTCTCTGAGGCTCTTCTCTGCTCCACAGGACTTCTGTCTTCTCACCAATTAGCAGGGGAAGGGAAAACCCCTGAGGCTCCTCCTCGCGCTCACAGGCGTGACCCTGTATTCTCTCTCACCCTCAAGGGGAGACCTTGAGAAGGAGACTCCCTGCAGCAAAGCCATTTCCACCCTGCAGCCTCTTTACCTGCCCCTGCTCATAGACTCTCTGTGAGGTCACCGCCCCAACCTCCTTTGACCAATCAGCCCAGCTCCTGTAAAGGCTAGTGTGATGTCACCGCCCTGGACAGCCCCTTTGCATCTTTGAGCTGCTCCTGCTGTGTCACACCCACCCCCACTCACTCAGTGTTACTTCTGGACACGAAGCAGGTGACACATGAAAACATCAGAGGCTGCTCAATGGCCCATACTTAGTTTTGCAGAGATTTGTAGACATTAAGGCAGTAAAGACCTTTGGATCATAGAATCATAGGACTGGAAGGACCCTAAGAGGTCATCGAGTCCAGTCGCCTGCACTCAAGGCAAGACTAAGTATTATATAGATCATCTCTGACAGGGCTTTGTCTAACCTGTTCTTAAAAATCTCCAAGGATGGAGAGTCAACAACCTCCTAGGCAATTTATTCCACTGCTTAACCACCCTGACTCTTAGCAAGTTTTTCCTAATGTCTAACCTAAACCTCCCTTGCTGTAATTTAAGCCTCTTGATTCTTGTCCTATCATGAGAGGTTAAGGAGAATAATTTTCTCCCGCCTCCTTGTAACAACCTTTTAGGTACTTGAAAACTGTAATGTCCCCTCTCAGTCTTCTCTTCTCCAGACTTAACAAATCCAATTCTTTCAATCTTCCTCATAGGTCATGTTTTCTAGACTTTCATCATTCTTGTTGCTCTTCTCTGACTTTCTCAATTTCTCTGCATCTTTCCAAAAATGTGATGCCCAGAACTGTACACAAGAATCCAGTGGAGGCCTAATCAGCACGGACCTAGGCTGGGGAGACCTACAGAAGGAGACTCTCTGCAGCAAAGCCCGGGGTCTCTGAGATGGCCCCAGCCCTGCAGCCTGTCCTACCTGGCTGTTGTCATGACGCCTGTGAGGTCACCGCCTCCCAACCTCCTTTCACCAATCAGCTGAGGTGCTGCACAAGGCCCTTGTGATGTCACCGCCTCACCCACCCCTGCCCTGCAGGGCTAATGTCCTGCCCCTGGCCAGCCCCTTTGCATGTTTGAGCTGCTTTCCTGTGACACCCCACGCACTCAGGGTTAGTGCTGGGGATCAAGCAGGCAGCACATGGAAACCTCAGAGGCTCTCAATGTGCCACACTCAGTTTTGCTGAGATTTGGAGACTAAGGCCACAAGAGACACTTAGATCATCTCATCTGACCCCTCTGCACAGCCCAGGCCTCCTGTATGGCACTCTAGCAAGTTTTGGACCAAAGCAGACTCCACAAAGGCACCTCATCAAGGGATGGATGGAGAAAGCACCACTTCCCTTGGTGGTCTGGAGGAAATTGATGCTGTCAGGGGCAGGGAATTCACCCCAAGGCCACGCTTGGGAGTCTGTATCATAACACGCATGCACAACAGCACTGCACAAAGTTTGTACACGTCACCTTAACTCTGATGGTTCCTAATGTTTAAAGGCCCCAGGTGCAACTTGAGCTGGGGTACCGCTGAGCCTCTGTCTCCCAGCCTGGGCTCCCTCTCACACAGCTGCTGGGAGAAGATGCATCTCGCTCCCAGCCCTGCACTCACACAAACCTTTGCACAGGCAGGGACACACCCAGCTGCAGGGACTAGGAAGCTTCTCCCCAGCTCCCCAGCCTAGGTCCCCGGTGCTGCAGTGTCTTGCCCTGGCCAAAAGCCTGACGGGATCAGTTTATTCCCCAGTCTGCTCCTCCCTCCAAGTGGAGAGGATCATGCACCAGTCTCTGGTCCTGAGCAGGTGCCCCAAGCACATCTAGCAAAACACAGAGTTTTAGGGGGAAATAGAACACACATTGATTAACTACGCAAAGATAGGCTTGAAGGGATTGTAAGCAATGAGCGTACAGCTCAATGCAGGTTAGCCAAGAACTGACCCAAAAGAACCCTCTGCTTTGGCCCCAGCGGCAGATCTGGCCCAGAGCTGAGGGCAGGTGCTTCCCTGGGGCTGTGAGAGCTGAAGCTCCAGACTCACTTTCCTGCTCAGCCCCAGCCCTTTCCCCAGGTCTCTCCTCACCGGCAGGCTCCGGCTCAGGGGCTGGCTCCAGCCACCGCAAAGAGTCTGAACCCTCCCGCCCCGCAGAGCTGGGCACAAAGGGGCTAATGCAGATCTCTCCCCATACAGACCCAGCTGGGGCAGCAGCAGCAGCCCAGGCACCCACCGACCCCAGCAGCTGATTTGTGCAGCCCCCAGACTCCCAATGTCCTGCACCGGACACACCCGCCGGGCTCACAGCTCCTCCCCACCCTCCCAGGGTGTGATGGGCTCATGCAGGAGTCTGACTCCTACCAGCTCAGTTCAACTCTCCGTGGGACCACCTGGTACCCTGTTGGCTTGTGGCCAAGCCCTGGAATCTCTGCTTCTTTCTCTGGAGTTGTGCAAGAGTAAGTCTTTCCCCTCCTGCCGGTGAGTTGATCCCACTGGAGCCAGGCCTCAGTCTGGCCGGCTTGACGCAATGGCCGCAATGGGCCGGGCCCTAGAACTTGACACCCTGTGTGACGTTATTGATATAAATGGGGACCATATAGAACATGGGTTGCAACCAAGGTCCTGTAGTGGCACCAAATCTTAGGTAAAGGGGGTCATATAAGGTGTCTAAGACCAGGTTATGGGTTGCTGGTTATGATTATGCTGTCTGTGTGCATGTGTCATTTTTAGTTGAAGTTATGTATATTGGCTCTATACTGTCTGTATTTCAAGTTGGTGATGTGCTTCTGGGTGATATCCCAGACAAGTTGGTGTCAGCTCTGCTTAGCCTGCTTGATGGCTCATTAAGGACCATCAGCTACACAATTGACCCATGGAGAGAAGGCAGACACGCCTTATGACTCAGCGAAGTATGCAGGGACTGGCCCATGTGACTCCAGACTCCATTTTGCTGTAATTTTCCACAGTGGGGACAAAGAGATTCTTACACCTGGAAAAGCCTATATAAGGCGGATGCATCATCTCCATCTTGTCTTCAACCCTGCTAACCTCTGGAGAGACTTTGCTACAAGCTGAAGCTCTGCACAAAGGACTGAGGACCCATCCAAGCGGGTGATGTACTCCAGAGACTTGATTTGAACCTGCAGTTTACTCCATCACTGCTGCAAGCCTGAACTAAGAACTTTGCCATTACTGTATGTAATTGATTCCATTTAACCAATTCTAACTCTCATCTCTATCTTTTTCCCTTTGTAAATAAACCTTTAGATTTTAGATTCTAAAGGATTGGCAACAGAGTGATTTGTGGGTAAGATCTGACGTGTATATTGACCTGGGTCTGGGGCTTGGTCCTTTGGGATCAAGAGAACCTTTTTATTTTATAGGGGTGTTGGTTTTCATAACCATTCATCCCCAGGACGAGTGCACTGGGTGGTGATACTGGGAAACTGGAGTGTCTAAGGAAATTGCTTGGGTGACTTGTGGTTAGCCAGTGGGTGAAACCAAAGTCCTTTTTGTCCGGCTGGTTTGGTTTGCCTTAGAGGTGGAAAAACCCCAGCCTAGGGCTGTGACTGTCCTGTTTGAGTAATTGGTCCTGATTTGGCACTCTCAGTTGGGTCCCGCCAGAATCGCTCCGTCACAGTGGCGTAGTCGTGCTTGGATCCACAGAACCAGGTCAATTAAGCTTTGGGTCAGAACCCCACGCTATCCAAATTCAAATTTTGGGTTTGAGAGTTTGGTTGGTTAAAGATCAGTGACCATGAGACAGAAAGCATCAGGAAAAGCAAGGAAACTGCAAGCCTTGAGAGACAGCCTGCAGTTTGAATATGAGCAAAACTGGCAGAAATTGAATGGAAGAGAAGGGAAGCCTTGGCCCAGCTGGAGAAAGAAGCTGCTAAGAGAGAAGAAAAGCTCGTAAGGGGCATCTGGAGCTGCTGGCTGCTGAGGAGGAAACTCGACAGATGCAGCAGGAAACTGCCAGACTTCAGCTCCAAGTCAAAAAAGCAAGGGAAGAACGGCAGAAACTGTATCCTCTTGAAAATCCAGTTTATAACTGTGTTGATATGTGGTGTCACTCTGGGCAGTTTTCTGTGTTTAACCAGTTTTGCTATGGCTGGGGAGAGGGGAGTTCTAACCTGGAGAGAAATATCTGTTTGTCTGTGCAAGAAAGCAGTGTGTCTGTAAATGAAGTTTCTGAATGTCTGTCTGATGTCTCAGAAGTAAATTCAGTTAGATCAAGAGCAGAAAGATCTCATTGGTGAGGAAAAATGTTTCTCAGAAGCAGATTAAAGTAGATGGTCAGGTTAAAGCCCTAACTGAGGAAGGAGAGGGTAGATTTGTGATGGGTAATGGATTGTTGGCTAGTACAGCTTGTAAAAGTGAACCTGAAATGAGTAAATGTGATTTGCTGGAAGTAGCTCAGTGTAGTGAAAAGCAGCAGCTTATCCATTGGGAGGGCAATGTGCCTGATAGGGAAAGTTTGGAGGAGCCTAGGCAGCCTTGTGAGCTGATGGCTTTGTCTAATCAGGAGTTTGGGAAGGGAGGGATAGTGGAAGATGAGTGTCCATATCCCTTACCTGTGTCCTGTGGGGAGAAATGTGACAGTGAAGGAATGTGCCTATGTCTGTCAGGGTATTGACTTGCCTTATGGAGGGAAGTTACCCCCAATCTCCAAGCAGTTGTTGGCGTGAACAGCCCTGTGTGCTGGGACAAGGGGAATGAGATCCCAAGCTGTGTGTCTGGTGAAAGAGAATGTGTCTCTGGCTCTTCGGTGTCTGTGGAGCAGACTAGAAGGGGCCTTTCAGCCTGTGATGGTTGAGGGTGATCTCAGTTGTCTCAGAGTTGGTTGTAAATACAGCTAAAGCCCAGGAAGGGAATGGTCCTGAGTTTGTGTCTGCTGGGGAGAATGGGCATACTGTGACTAGGTTGCATCCAGTTAGTGTCATAGCAAAATCCCAGAGAACAGACAATTTGGTGCGTGTAGTTTGCCAGTTGCTAATGTGTGGTTGGAAAAGGGTGTTGCAACTCTGTCTGATCAGAGGTGATACTCTCAGCCAGGGCACAAGGAGAGCATGAAGGTGATTTAATCTGTGTTACCTACTGACAGTTTGACAACTTGTAGCAAGAAGGAAAAGATTCCCTGAACTTGTTCCAGGCCAGGGAAAGGAGATTGTTTCTAACCTGTTATCTAGGAAGTCTATAAGTTTGGTTCCTGAGAAGGGATTGTGTAGGAAATCTGCCTGATGGGCCTAAGGTGATTATGAATGTAAGTAAGAACCAGAAAGAATCTGTGATTGCTCAGGAAAATGTTCCTTTAGAGCAAGCCCTAGGTAAAGCTTAGGGAAGGGCAGAATTTCTGTGAGGAGGTGAAATGCTGCTTAGAAAAGCTCCTGGGAAAGGAATCCTCATGGTAGCCTGTGCAAGCGGTTTACTGCAACTGAAGGGGTGTAAAAGTGATTTAATCAAGGAAGTTTCAGTTCCTAACAGCCAGAAATTTTCTGTTGTGAATGGATCCACTGACTTTCCTTTTGAGAGATCCAGTGTGGGCAGCTTTGGAAAGGTCTCAGATGGAGTAGGAGCTGTAACAAAGTTGAACAGCTCCTATAACCACGAGGCTGTGTGTGGCCAGCCTGTTGGGAAGACAATGGTGTTGGAACAGGACTGTCTCCATGCTGATTCTGTGAGTAAGCAGTCTGTGCTTTAGGTCTGAGGACAGATTCAGCTACTGGTGTTTCTGGAGCAGAACAGTTTTATGGCTGAATGCTTAAGGATGCAGGGGAGAGCAAGCCAGCTCTCACCCTCAGACCCTTTGGATTTGTGTGTGGTATCTCTGTAAGACAAAGTCCAGCCTTGGAATCCATAGCAGCTAAGGAGTTAAAAGCTAGTGTCTGTGTTAATGCAAATTACTTGGCTGGCAGGGGAGAAGAAAGACTTGCTAATAGCTGTTAGCACAGAGAGCCCACCCCATCAGCCAGTGAATTCTGTTAAGCAAGAGAAATCAGGGTCTCATCCTGCAGGACAAGAAGGAAAGAGAAGACTAGAATTTTGCAAAGGGAAGCCACAGGTTAACCCTAAAATGCCCAAACTCCAATGGTATTAAGTTGCAAGGGGTGTGCAGCATGACAAACATGATTGTAAATGGACACTTGCCAATGAATTTGTTGTTATTGCTAATGCTAATTTTTGTAACTAATGTATTTACTATATTGCCAGAGAACTGTAACAATGTACAATGTGCCTAATCTTTTGGAAAATCCATTGAACATAGTTGAAAGAAGATACATGGAAACACACTTTATGTTAAAGGGACCTTCATATACTGATGTTTCACAGTTAATGCCTGTAAACAGTATTGAAACTTTTCACAGGGAAAATACATTCCAGACCTGATGTGCTGCATATGAAAGGGGAAACTGAGGCACGCTACCATATTGCTTTCATGAAGCTGAAATGCCAAGATTCCTGTACTATGAACAACCTCAATATCTACATTGGTTTAATGTTAATTGGGTTCCAAACATTGGCCAAAGCTGGTATGGATAAAGTAGCTGTTTTCTTTAGCTCTTGGCAAAATCACATGAAACATACAGAACCATGCTGCAAAAAGTTAACCAAGTTATACCTTGAGTTTTGTAAAGAAATTCAATCAAGTGTTATTGAACATGACTTTGATAAACCATTTCTGTTATACGCTGGTACTGGCCTCTAGCCCAACACTAGCTGTAGTGAGACAGACCCAAGGAAAGGGGGTTTGGGATGCAGTCAGCGATGTTTGTGACATCCCTTCCTGTATCAATTTTGCGTTGGGGGTGTGACGTTATTGATATAAATTGGGACCATATAGAACATGGGTTGCAACCAAGGTCCTGTAGTGGCACCAAATCTTAGGTAAAGGGGTCATATAAGGTGTCTAAGACCAGGTTATGGGTTGCTGGTTATGATTATGCTGTCTGTGTGCATGTGTCATTTTAGTTGAAGTTATGTATATTGGCTCTATACTGTCTGTATTTCAAGTTGGTCATGTGCTTCTGGGTGATATCCCAGACAAGTTGGTGTCAGCTCTGCTTAGCCTGCTTGATGGCCCATTAAGGTCCATCAGCTACACAATTGACCCATGGAGACAAGGCAGACACGCCTTATGACTCAGCAAGTATGCAGGGACTGGCCCATGTGACTCCAGACTCCATTTTGCTGTAATTTTCCACAGTGGGGACAAAGAGGTTCTTACACCTGGAAAAGCCTATATAAGGCTGATGCATCATCTCCATCTTGTCTTCAACCCTGCTTCTTACCTCTGGAGAGACTTTGCTACAAGCTGAAGCTCTGCACAAAGGACTGAGGACCCATCCCAGCGGGGGATGTACTCCAGAGACTTGATTTGAACCTGCAGTTTACTCCATCACTGCTGCAAGCCTGAACTAAAACTTTGCCATTACTGTATGTAATTGATTCCATTTAACCAATTCTACCTCTCATCTCTATCTTTTCCTTTGTAAATAAACCTTTAGATTTTAGATTCTAAAGGATTGGCAACAGCGTGATTTGTGGGTAAGATCTGACGTGTATATTGACCTGGGTCTGGGGCTTGGTCCTTTGGGATCAAGAGAACCTTTTCTTTTATTGGGGTGTTGGTTTTCATAACCATTCATCCCCAGGACGAGTGCACTGGGTGGTGATACTGGGAAACTGGAGTGTCTAAGGAAATTGCTTGGGTGACTTGTGGTTAGCCAGTGGGGTGAACCCAAAGTCCTTTTTGTCCGGCTGGTTTGGTTTGCCTTAGAGGTGGAAACCCCAGCCTAGGGCTGTGACTGTCCTGTTTGAGCAATTGGTCCTGATTTGGCACTCTCAGTTGGGTCCCTTAGAATCGCTCCGTCACAGTGGCGTAGTCGTGCTTGGATCCACAGAACCAGGTCAATTAAGCTTTGGGTCAGAACCCCATGCTATCCAAATTCAAATTTTGGGTTTGAGAGTTTGGTTGGTTAAAGATCAGTGACCATGAGACAGAAAGCATCAGGAAAAGCAAGGAAACTGCAAGCCTTGAGAGACAGCCTGCAGTTTGAATATGAGCAAAAACTGGCAGAAATTCGAATGGAAGAGAAGGAAGCCTTGGCCCAGCTGGAGAAAGAAGCTGCTAAGAGAGAAGAAAAAGCTCGTAAGGAGCATCTGGAGCTGCTGGCTGCTGAGGAGGAAACTCTACAGATGCAGCAGGAAACTGCCAGACTTCAGCTCCAAGTCAAAAAAGCAAGGGAAGAACGGCAGAAACTGTATCCTCTTGAAAATCCAGTTTATAACTGTGTTGATATGTGGTGTCACTCTGGGCAGTTTTCTGTGTTTAACCAGTTTTGCTATGGCTGGGGAGAGGGGAGTTCTAACCTGGAGAGAAATATCTGTTTGTCTGTGCAAGAAAGCAGTGTGTCTGTAAATGAAGTTTCTGAATGTCTGTCTGATGTCTCAGAAGGAAATCTGAAGTTAGATCAAGAGCAGAAAGATCTCATTGGTGAGGAAAATGTTTCTCAGAAGCAGATTAAAGTAGATGGTCAGGTTAAAGCCCTAACTGATAACCATTTATCCCCAGGACGAGTGCACTGGTGGTGATACTGGGAGACTGGAGTGTCTAAGGAAATTGCTCGGGTGACTTGTGGTTAGCCAGTGGGGTGAGACCGATGTCCTTTTTGTCCGGCTAGTTTGGTTTGCCTTAGAGGTGGAAAAACCCCAGCCTAGGGCTGTGACTGCCCTGTTTGAGCAATTGGTCCTGATTTGGCACTCTCAGTTGGGTCCCGCCAGAATCGCTCCGTCACACCCCGGCTAGAGATGCTGCCGTCCTGTGGGGTGACCTGAGGGCTGCAATTCTCGCAGCTTCACCTGATGCCCACGGGTTTGGCCCTTGCACTTGCTGCCGCGCTTTGGCTCTTGCCCACACGGCGCGTAACGAAAGGAGGGCCAGGCCCAGGCTTGATAGCCAGGGACAGGCAGGAGGGAGGAAGAGCCCCAGGCTGGAGCCCAGCACAACTTCCTCCTCTGGGCCCCTCGAGCAGAGGCAGCTGGTGCTGACAGCGCCAAGGGAAGCTTAAAAGTCACAGAGCAACCGAGGGTGGGGCAAGAGGAGGGGAGGACCATGCCCACGTGTGGGCTGCAGACAGCCCCAAAGACACCACAGCCAGCCTGCTCCCTGGCACACCAGACACCCACTGAAAGGCACCCGCAGACCAGCATGGGGGCAGCTGCTGATGCTCTGTGGCCAACAGCAGAAGACGGTAGGAAAGCAGGGCCTGCCCCGCTGCGGGGGCCTCTTACCGTTCCCGCTCCAAGGTTGCTCATTTTGGCAGTGGGGCAGGAGATTTTACCCCAAGAGGCTTTTCCCCAGCTGGCGGGAAGCAGAGAAACACACAGGCTCCAAAGGTGGCATTTAGCAAGCCCCTCAGCGGCGGGACAGGCGCACACTTGGGAGAGGAAACTGCTCTGCACGCCAGCCTGGGTGTGTGCCCATTTCTCTGGCACATCAGGAATGGCAAAGGCTGGTCTGGAAGCCACTAAGGCTCACGCTCTAGCCTTTGGGACGCCCTACGCCCCAGGTCCATCCCGGGGCTCTAGCTGAAACCAGAGCATGGGCCTGAGAGGCCAAGAAGAGGCTCCAGTCCTGAAGAAAGCAGGAATTTCTGCACAAAGGGAAAACTAAGCCAGCACAACCATGGAGGGACTTGACCCCTCAACTGCCAAGTCCTTTGGAATCAGGAGAGAGGAGCAGGCCCAGGAAGCCCCGTCTCCAGCTGACCACAAGCACTGTGGGGCCAGGTGCTGGGAAAGCCAAGGGGAGCAGAGACAGCAGAGGAGAGAGAGGGAGAAGCAAAGGGTCCAAGTGTAAAGGGGGGCATGGTCCCTATATTGTGGCTCATTTTTCTGGCTTATACACACCCCCAGTGGAATGGGCCAGCTAGGATGTGAGTCCTCACTCCCACTCCCTTTACCCAGAGGCCTCCCTGACCTCAAGGACTCTCCTTCTACTCTGTGTGTGGCAAAGTCCTCGTAACCCTGGTAAGGCTGGGCCCAGGGTGTCTGGGGTTCAACCTCCAATCTTGTTGTGGTCACTACAACAGGGGCTAGGGTGTCCCCACTTTGGGGTTCTCTCTCTGCTCTGGCCGCTCCTGACCAGTGGAGCTGCTGCATCTGCACCTGGATCCAACCTCTAACCAGGATCCTAGATAATTTCAGCTACTACTGGCTGCGATGGGAATTGAGACAGCACAGCTAAAGGCTCCAAAGCACACGGGTTCACATTAAAACATGAACCAAGATTACTAACTACAGAAACCAGAAGTGAAGTGATATCAAACAGATCCAAGCAGATTACCTAGTAAATAAACAAAATTGCAAACAAAGCCTAAAAGACTAGGAAGATTGGGTCTGATTTAGCAAGTACTCACCCTGACTGATGACCCACACAGGCTTGCAGATGCTGAAGGCACAAGCTGCACTCGCTTTCCAGCTTGGGCTCCCCACCCCCGCGCCAAGTCATTTTCTTTCGGAGCTTCTCTCAGGTGTTCAGCAATGGGAGAGTATCCAACAACCGATGATGTCACTCCCTGCCATAGAGAGCTGTTCTATGTGGCTGATACTCGTTCTTCCAAACTTGGTTCCCAGCCCAGTTTGTGGAGAAACACGGGTACCCAAAATGGAGCTCAGTGTCATGTGGTCCGGTCACATGCCCTTGCCCACCTTGCCGAGCCCATGGCTCAGAGGCTGCCTGGAGCATTCTCCAGCAGGCTCACCAGCTCGGGGATAAGATTCTCCTAAGGCCTATTGTTTCCCCTGCTGGCCCTTCCCAACCAGCTGTCTACACTGGAAGCATCTTTCCTAGTGGCTGTCACCAGGTGTAACCACATTTGAAATTAAGATACAGAGTCAATATTCATAACTTCAGCTACCAAACTGATACATGCATACAGACAGGATTCTCATATTCAGCAAATCAGAACTTTGCCAATGATACCTTACACGACCCATCTTGTACTAAATGCATCATCATGACGATGAATCTGGGGTGTAGTATCAAAAGCAGGTTCTCTCTCCCTTCCCCCAGCAGGTTGGCAGGAAGGCCCAGCAGTTCAGCAGCCAGGGCTGTGGCAGGGAGGAGGGACTGACCAGGACTTCTCCTCTGCCTGGCCTTTGCTGAGACCAGGCAAAACCAGAGAGTCACTGATCAGCTCAGGGTCAGCTGCTGGTGGAACCTGCTCCCAGACATGGACAACTGGATATCTGGGAACCAAATGTGCCTGCTGCATGTGGGGATTAGGAAATGGACGTTTTACTATGGCCAGCCCTAGTCAGGGCACTGAGAGAATTTCCCTCCTGTGTGGAGGAGTCTCTGATGTCCAGTGTGGTGTTAGCTCCAAGGGAAGCATTTTCCACGCTAAGGACATCTGAGAGGCTCTTCCTGTGTGGCTCTGCTGATGCTTGATGCCATGTGAGCACCAAATGAAGCTTCCTCACATTCAAGCTCCTCCTCCTCCTCTGAATTATGTGATGGGGAATAATGTGAGCTCAGATTGAATCTTTTCCTGCATTTATTGAAGGTTCTCTTGTGTGGACTGTCTGGTGTGAAGCAAGGTTTGATCGTCAAATGAAACTTTGATGTTTATGAAGTTACGAGCTGGGAGCGTAACCCTTCTGCCCCTCTGAGTTGGCAGCAACAAGAGCCGGGTTCAGTATCCAGCAGTGCCGTTTCAATAATGCAATACAAAAACCAACTCGAGCCCCCATCCAGTGACCTGGGACAATTACATACTACACCCCCCGGGCGCCTCTAGGAGGCAATACTTCCTCTCGCAAGCACAGAGTCTGAGTGTAGCAAAATCCTTTTAATAAAGGAGGGAAACAATGTGGCATCATGTTGGGGAAACACCACAAAGAGGATTCATAACATAAACCATGAGCAAAAGACCCACCAAGTAAGTTTTGGCAGTGTCCTGTTCCCCTTTTCCCCTCAGGGTCTTAAGTCCAATCACCCCAAAGTCCAATAACCCAAACGTCTCTGTCTCTGGTCAGTGCCGCCCAGAGTTCAAAAGTTTATCAGCAGAGTTTTACTGCCCCCCCAGCCTGGGTGGAGATGGGGGGGCACACAGGGTGTTAAGAGGCGCCTTACGTGGTCCAAGGCTGACTGCCCTGCCTCTCCATGGGGTTCTGCTGCAGCCTTCACCACAAACAGCTCCACTCCACCAGCCGCTCTGTTTCTCCAGCCGACCCGTGAGCCGCTCCAACCGTCCCCGCAAACCACTCCCCTCCGCTCGCTCGCTGTTCCATGGGCTGCTCCAATCATTCTGCAACTTTGCAATATATCTTCAGGCTCCCCCACTAGTTAACACAGCACCCAGTAAGTTCAGCAAGTTTAGCTCATTTATTGATTTCAGCTTCTAATAGGGGAGCCCCAGTGCTGGTGCATAATTGGCCCAAAGTGAAGTCAGTTCAGCAGTCTCTAGCTAGATTCTTAACAGAATCAAACCCAGCTCTACTATTCAACAGTGGAGAGAGAAAAAGATGCAATTGGTGCTCTAGACTCTTAAAGAGGCCCCATCCCACCAGGTACACATGCTTGTCCCCTACCTCTATCAATTTCCTGGGTTTTGGAACCCATGTCCCTTGTCTAGTGAGTGTTACTTAGACGAAGGTGAGACCTTCTGTCATAAAACAGTTTCATAGTCCCTCATTCACATACTCAGGGTAACAACACTTTATTCCTCCTGCCCCAGTAACAGAGAAATTGGGGATCCCAGCTGTCAACGTGACCATTTTGGGTTGCCGTGGGCTCATGCTAGGCAGGGTGGGTGTGCCTATGCAAACATGATCAGCCCCTGAAATTCTGTTCCACACTCGCCATAATTCACCACCAGATGTCAGGGTAGAGCTCATCCTGACTCTGCTTACACAAGCATTCATGGGGTTTCTCTCTTGTGTGGATTCTCCCATGCTTAATGAGGCTTGAGCGCTGACTGAAACTGTTCCCACAGTCCAAGTATTTAGAGAGTTTCTTTCCCGTGTGGATTCTCCTGTGGCAAATAAGGCCTGAGTGCTGACTGAAGCTTTCCACACTCAAAGCATTGATAGGGTGGCTCTCCTGTGTGGATTCCCCCATGCTAAATAAGGCTTGCTCTCACTGAAACTTTTCCCACAGTCCAAACATTTAAAGAGTTTCTCTCCCGTGTGGATTCTCTTATGCTTAAGAAGGCTTGAGCGCTGACTGAAAGGGCTGATGGTGCACTGAAACTTTTCCCCACAATATATGGCCTCTCGCCTGTGTGGATTCTCCTGTGGCAAATAAGGCCTGAGAGCTGACTGAAGGTTTTCCTACAATTTATGCATTCAGAAGGTCTCTCTCCTGTGTGGATTCTCCCATGCTTTAGAAAAGCCAGACTGCCGACTGAAACTTTTCCCACACTCCGAGCATTTCTAGGGTTTCTTTTCTTTATGATTTGTCTGCTGGGCTGTGGTTTCCTGGGCACCATTGCCTCCTCTCCCACATTCAATGGATTCATCCACTTTCTTCCATGGGCTGTTTCCCAGCTTCCTCTCTGACCTGTGCCAATGACTCCAGGCTTTTCTCTGTTCCCAGCACTGGGAAAAGTTCCCTTCAGCTCCTCTCAGAAACCTCCCCCGCTGTTCCACTTCCTCAGGGCCTTCCTGCTGTGGATTCCTCCTCGTTCTCACTCATTGTCTCCTCACCTGCTGGGGAGAGAGGGAATCAGGCAGGAGTCAGTGCCTGGGAGGGTAGAAAGGACACAAAGGGAGTAGCAAAGAGGGAAAACACAACGCAATCACTGAAGGGGCTTATAGCACATTTGGGGATTTTCAGATTTTTCCTTCACTTGCCAGATAGTTTCTGTGTCAGTGTCACTGACTCCTCACCTGTGCAGGTGCCTCTTTGGGATGTTAATTTCCTCGGAGGCCTGGAGATCCAGGACGGAGGGCCAGCTCCAGGCATCAGCACAGCAAGCAGGTGCTTGGGGCGGCCAACGGAAAGGGGTGGCGCGTGTGGGGCTTTGGTGGCAATTCGGCGGTGGGTCCCTCAGTCCCTCTCGGAAGGAAAGACCTGCTGCCAAATTGCCACAGAAGAATAAAGCAGTGGTGGTAGAGCTGCCGCCGAATTGCCGCTGATCGCAGCTTATTTTTTCCCTATCGCTTGGGGCAGCAAAAACGCTGGAGCCAGGACCCACGGCTCCCCTGCTTCCAGCTGGGTAATCAGGGCAGGTTTGGGAATGGGGAGTCCTGCTCAGGGGGTGAAATCAGGTATGAGCACAGTGCACTGAGGACTGGGGCAGTATTTGTCACAAAGGGTGCGTCTTGAGTTTAGGGTTTGCTGGGGAGTTGTGGGATGTGAACAGATGGGAACGTGGTCACTGAGTCCCCGTGGGACAGGCTGATGTCTGGAGGGAACGGGAAGTTCTCACAGCGTTACTGGGAGCGTTCAGGGTGTGTGGGCTCTGGGGGACTTGCTGAGGCACACACAGCTCTGGTGTTAAACCCCTGCCTGTGTCTGAACCCCCAGAGGCCCCCCCACACCTGGAGCCAGTCCCAGGAAGGGAGGTGCGCAGAGATGCTGTGTGTGAGTGAGAATTAATGCAGAGAGGCTAAGACACTGCTCCTGCCCCCGCGACAGCTGGAGGGACGGGGATGAATTAGCATGTCCGTTAGGTCCATGACTCCCCTATCCCACTGGAGGGGGTTGGACGTGAACGCCTCTCTCACACTGGCGCTGCGGACTATGCGACCCATTCCTCTAATGTCACTGACCCGCTGCAGAAATGCAGACCCCGTGGCTTCACATAGCTGAGGGACAGGAACCCTTACCCAGCGAGGTCACAGTCCCATAGTTCTCCTGCAGGACGTCCCTGTAGAGGGCTCTCTGAGCGGGGTCCAGCAGAGCCCCCTGCCCCGTGGGGAAATACACAGCCACCTCCTCGAAGCTCACCGGCCCCTGAAATAACAGGTGCCCCCCACTCAGTGCCTGCTGCCCCAGCCACAGCCCCACCATTCATGGGGGAAGCAGCACAATAGGACGGGTCTGGGAAGGCCAGAGGAGCAGAATCCCACCCCACCCTGCCCAGAGTGGCCAGCAGGCTGCAGGGAACAGAGAGAAGGGGAGAGCTCCTTGTCCCTCCCAGCAGGCGGAGGAGGGCAGGGTCTTCCCATTTCCCACCCACCTGCTAGGCACAGGCTGAGGTGGGAGGCAGGGAACAGGGACAGGAATCCCAGCCCCTCCCTTTGTATTTCATCGCAGTCTCTGCCCGGGGCTTCAGGCTCCAGTGCTCTGCTCTGGTTTCCCAGCTGCCCAGGGGTGTTTCCAGCTTCAGAAATGGGGGAATGTTCACACACTCCCAATGGGTCTGTTCAAAACCAGGCCCTAGGCTGGGCATGTCCCAGCAGGTTTATCAGTCTCTGTCCCCCCCACCTCACCCTGAGTGTTTCCTGACTCTCCTCAACAACAACCCTCCCAGCAGCTCCCCCAAATCCCCTACCTCAGCTGGATGCACCACAGCCATTTCCCTGGCCCGGCTCCTGGGAAGATGGGACGCTCTGGAGAAAAACGGGGTCGTTATTCTGCAGCCTGTCAGGGTGAGAAGGGAAATTCGGGAGGTTTCTGAATTAGTGTTAGTCCATGTCACACCCGACCCCAGGCTCTGTCCCTGCAGACAGACACTCTAGACTCTGCCAGGCTGGGAGAAGCCTCAGTGACGCTATTACAGCACAGACCCGACCTCTCCCACCGGGACTAAACCCACCAGACGCTGTTACACTCTCCCAGGAACAGAGTTTCTGAGCCAAACGCCAGACAAGAGCAGAACCAAAGGAGCCACTTTGGGGGATCCCCCGACACTGTCCCCAGCAGCACATTTCCCCAGCAGTTGGGGCACCCGGCAGCGGCAGGACCGGGCTTTTCCTCTCCTGCCCCTCCCCTCTTCCAGGCAAGTCAGTCTGCCCGGGGGGGGGGGGCTGCAGGGCAAGGCTGGGTGCCCGGCACCTCCCTCCCCACTGATTGCTCCAGCTGCCCCTTCCAGGCTCCCCCCCCCTGCATGAGGAGCCGCTCACTGTCCTGCATTCCCGGGGGCGTTTCCTCCCCAGCAGCTACAGCCCCTGCTAACGGGGGGAGCCTGGGGGCGCTGGGGCAGCAGCTCTGCACCGCGCAGACACTCAGGGGCAGAGCAGGAGCCATTGCTGCAGAGTCACTTTCCAGCCTGGCCCCAGCACTTTCCCCGGATCTCTCTCATCACCTGCAGCCTCTGGCTCAGGAGCTGATGCCAGCACAGCCCAGGGCTGCCCCAGGGGGATAGTTCCAGAGCCAGGAGAAAGTCCCCCCTTGGCTGGGCAGAGCTGCTCTGGGATCACAGTGATGGTCTGTCCCAGCGCAGACCCCACTCGGCAGCAGCACCTGCTCAGCCCAGGCCCCCAGATCCCAGCAGAGGCAGCAGCATCTGCCCCAGGAAGCCCAGCGAGCTCCAGGGCTCCAGTATCCTGAGCTCAGAGAGAGACAGACACCGACTCCTCGGCCTGAGCAATGCCCAGAGCCTCTGCTGGGGGCAGCTAATGACCGAGCCTCCCTGCGCTGCCCCCGCAGCCCCCAGGGACAGTCAGGCCGATGCTGATCTCATTTCCCCTCTGGACCCATAGCGGAACCGGAGACCCAGTTCAACTCGGGATTTCGTACATAAACCAGAACCGAATCTCACCCCTGCATTTGTGTTACCGCGTGAACCAGAACTGAACCAAAAAAAGTGTGGGTGGGTGGGGGGTTGTTACTAGTTAAAATAAAGATTCAACATTTTTAAAGCAGACAGGGCTGGAGCCACTCCGCGCGGCTCTGTCCGGGATCCTGCCTGCCCACCGGCATGGGCTGTCCCCAGCCCCTTCGGCCGGGCTCCTCCGGCCCAGGGGCTGGCTGGCGGCGGGGTTAACTGGCAAGGTCTGGTTAACAAACCAGTAAACCCAGTACTTCCCGTTCTACCCCTCCCATATCCCCTTCCCCTCCTACCCCTTCCACATCCCTGGTCACCCTCCTGCCCCTCCGGCATCCCTGTTCCCCAGTTCCTGCCCCTCCTGCCCCTGCATCAATGTTCCCCAATTCCTGCCCCTCCCATATCCATGTTCCCCAATTCTTGCCCCTTCCCACATCCCTGGTCACCCCCAATGCCCTCTGGCTCAGAGCCCCTGCCTCTCTTCAACCCCCTTCCAACTCCCCAGCCCCGACTCCCCACATGTCGCTGCCCACCCCACCCCTCCCACTCCTGCAAACCCTGGGAGCTGCAGCAGCTTCCTCTGCCCGGGAGAGTCTCCGGGAATGGGGCAGCAGTGGGAATGTCCTCCCCTGCCTGCAGCCAGGGCTCGGGGCCCCAGCGGCAGCAGCCGAGGCCCGGAGGGCTGGCAAGGCAGCACCCACAATTCCTCCTGCTGCCGGGCTGGGCCCCGGGCTTGCTCCACCCGACACCTCCTGGGCCACCCCTGCTGTGCCACCCCAACCCCTCCCCACAACCTCCCATCTGGGGCTGCTGCTGCCCTTATTGCCTCCCACCCCAACAGCCAAAGCCAGGCCATTGCCCTGAGCCCCAGCCCGTCCCCTACAGCCTCCCGCTCCCAGTCTCCATCCCTGCAAGCCAACCACCCCTGCCATCAGGGGCTCTAGCAATGCCGCCCCAAGCACAGCAGCACGCCACAGTGGCGCTCTGCCGGTCGCCGGTCCCGCGGCCCGGTGGACCTCCTGCAGGAGCCGCCTGACGCCTCCCGGCGACCAGCAGAGCGCCCCGTGGCATGCCGCCCCAAGCAGGCGCTGGCGTGCTGGGGCCTGGAGCCGCCCCTGCCTGCCATCTCCTCCTCCCACAGCACAGCCCCAGCCATTCACCCATCCATCCCCGGCCCCCACAGCCCCTCCACCTCCCAGCTGTGCCACCCCAGCCCTCCCCACAACCCCAGCCAGCCTGGGTCCCCACCTCGCTGGGCACCACACCACCAGAGACGCCCCCATGGCGACCAAAAACTGTGGCACAGTGACACCCCACAACCCCCCCACCTTGCAGTGTTCCCTGGGGGGGGACATGCTGCTGCACCTCTTAGCCCCCCAGCCTTGCCACTGTCCCTTCCCCTATAGCCTCCCCCAAATCACTCCCAGTCCCCATCCGTGCCACCCCATCCCCTCTCACCGACAGCTCCATCGCCATCCCCTGCTCCCCACAGCCCCCGTCCCCACACCTCCCAGCTGTGCCATCCCTTGCCCAGGCCCAACCCTAACACCACCAGCCCCAGATAGACCTCTCCCTGCTGGTGCCACCACCAGAGATGCCCCAGGCCCAACCAACAACCGTGATATGGTGTCACCCCACTACCCTCCTCAGCCCCATGGGACTTCCCCACAACCCTCAGGCCCAGTGTGGCTCTACCACTCCACAATCCCTCACCGACTGTCCTCCTCTCCCCAAGCCAGGTGCAGCTGCCCCACCCAGCTGTGCCACCCCACATCCTCCCCACAGCCCCCACAACCCCACAGCCATTCTGTGTCCCCTGGGGCGGCCATGGTGCTCCCCTGCACTACCTCCCAGCCCAACACCCACAGCCAGGCCACTGACCCAAGCCCCCGATCCAAGTCCCCCATAGCCTCTCCCTCCCCCAGACCCCTCCCAGACCCAGTGCCCTTCCGTACAACCCAATCGCCTCCTGCCAACAACCCTCCTCTCACAGCACCAATCCCTCCCCTACCCTCCCACCGCCCCCCCCACACAGACCCCACCTCCCAGCTGTGCCCCCCTGCCCCCCAGCCAGACCACCAACCCTGTCAGACACCCTCCCTCGCTGGTGCACCAGGGTCTCCCCCAGACTGACAACAGCTATGAATTAAAACCCCACAGTGTTTGTTGGGGCTACTGGAGCCGTGGGATCGGCCTGGAGATGCTGAAATCTCACCCTTGCCTCTCTCCTCCTGCCTCCACCTCCGAGCCAGGCACTGGGCAGTTCAGTGGGAAGGGATGAACTGATGACAGTGGAGGAAAAAAATCAAAAACCAAAAGTGAAGCCAAAAGCGCAAGCCGGGCAGGCAAGGCAAATCGCAGGCTTCTGCCATAGACTAGTCCTCCCCGCTCCTCCAATAACCCACCCAAACCGCGACACCACAGACCCCACGTTCCTGGTGTAGCTCCACCTTCCAGTGGGGAAGTGGGGAACCAATTACTAACACACACAGCATATTCCTGAGGCGCAGTGCTGGGAGCTGGGGGGATCTGGTGGGCACCTCACTGTGGGATTCACGAGTGGCTCCGGGAGCATCCATGCAATCAAGCCGCTCCACATGCCGTTGTGCCGAGGGATAACAGCGCCTGGAGGGGTTGCTGCTGGTCACTAGCAGGGCATTGTGGGAGACAGCCCAGGCTGGAGAGGGTTCGGGGGCACAGCGGATCCCATCACAGCGTGTCCCCCCAGCACCCACAGGGAATATCGTGCCCCTAGGCGGAGCGTTTGGGCTTTGCTGTGATGTGTCACTTTCCAGCCTGTGCTCTGTCTCTTCTCCTGTGCACACCCATGTCAATCAGGCATTGCTCAGCTGGGCTCTGCAGAGACCGGACTGGCTACACCCCGTGACGGGACTGAGAGGGGGCAGTGCGGAGCGTCACAGGACCTGGTTTCAACGGCGAGAAAATGCAGGAACAACCGAATTGTTGTTTCACCCACGAAAGCTCATGCTGCAAAAATGTCTGTTAGTCTATAAGGTGCCACAGGATTCTTTGCTGCTTTTACAGGAACAACCCAGTGATCCACTAAGCGGAGTTAGGGGCCTGAACTCCCTGTACGATGCACGGGTGACACAGGCACCTTACAACACAACTCACAACCACCAGCTCCCCAGGCAGGGAGCCAGCCAAGCCCGCCCAGGGAGACACTGACAACGGGGAGGTGTCCTAGCCCTGCCCCTCTCTCACAGATAGGTCCTGTGCTCCCAGCACCCACCTGCCATGTGGGAGAGCCAGGTTCAATTCCCTCTGTCCAGCTGCAGAGAGTAGCTCAGGGACGTGAGTACCAAGCTCAGGGCAGACTGTTACACACCAGGGCACCCCCCATGGGGACTGGGAGCTTCCACCCCCCGAGAGCGAACTCCCCAGGCACACGAACAGCCTGAGCAGGGAGTCACAGACAGTCCCCTTGGGCACTCGGGGCTATCCTGCCACCTAGGCAAGTCTGCCTTTGGGCTAGATCTGTGCCTCAGGGAGGCCTGAGGCCACAGGCATGAGCTTGGGCTGCCAGCATCACCCCCGCCACTGTCCACAAGGGAGAAAGGATTTGAACCAGGGTCCCCCATGTTTCGGGTCAGTGCACGAAGCAGTGTGCCGTGGTGGGGCTCTGTCCAGCTCTCCCTTTGAAGGGGGTTCATTGGGGCTAACTAATGAGCGCGAGTGGGGCAGGGGGATCAGCTCCCCGGTGTGTCCTAATTCCTGCCTCTCAGCTGGGTGCCTGAACTACTGGACACTGTCATCCAAATACCATTGCTAGAAATAAACAATGAAAAGGTGCAGAACTCCAGGAGCTCAGGACAGGAGACTACCTCAGGCAATCAGAGCAGCAGATAAGACAAATCTTGAGCTACTCTGAGGCTCCAAGCAGACATGTTACCGAGACGGAAACTGGCCAGGAATTCTTTGAAACGGCGTAAACACGTCTAAAAGTATCAGTTTGCTTTATGATGAGGGGAGGGAGGTTTAAACTATTTCCCTGAATCACATCTCCCTTGGCAGCTCAGTCACCATTTCAGCTAGAGCAGAGCGGTGGAGCCTGGGCACTGGGCCACTCGGGGCCTTTAACACCACAGCCCTGGGGAGGGGGGGCTGAGATGGACCATCCTGCAAGGAACACGAGTCCTTCTACCATCCACCACACCCTAGTTTGGAACTGCTGCTGCTGGCTCACCCCATCTGTGGGGACTTCTATCCCCTCTGCCTCCCTCTAGCTGGGGGTTTTCCCTTCTGCACCTACTTGGCAGGGCAGCCCCCGTCTGAACCCCTGATCCTGTCCCAGTTTTGTCCATCTGCCCATCCTGCCCCTCCGATTCCCCCCTTCAGGGGGATTTTCCGGCCTTTGATTGCAGGGAGCAGATTCTGATGGCGCGTGAGGGCAGCAGCTTGCAGCTGTTACTGAGCATGTGAGAAGAGCATTAGAAGGGAAGACCGGCCAGACTGGGTCACACCAAAGCTCCATCTAGCCCAGTGTCCTGTCGGCCGATAGCAGCCGGTGCCAGGTGCCCCAGAGGGAATGAACAGACAGGATCATCCAGTGACCCACCCCCTGTCGCCCAATTCCCAGCTTCTGACAGACAGAGGTTAGGGGCACCATCCCTGCCCACCCTGGCCAACAGCCATTGATGGACCTGTCCTCCACAGAAACACAGAATCCTAGACAATGAGGGTTGGAAGAGACCCCAGGAGGTCATCCAGCCTAAGCCCCTGCTGAAAGCAGGACCACGAATCTCGCTAGTTTCCTTTTCATCACAGGACCCTGCTCAGGAACAGTGAAGTTGCAAGATCTAACAGGAAACAGCTTCAGTAAGAAGGGCAGCTCCTCTTCCTCCTCCCCTCCCGTGGGGACGAGCAGCCCCCCAACTGCCTCTCTGCCCCGGCCTCCTTCAACCCATTGCCCCTTCAGCCTCCCAACTGCCCCATCACCCCTTCAGCCTCCCACAACTGCCCCATCACCCCTTCAGCCTCCCCAACTGCCCCCATCACCCTCTTCAGCCTCCCACAACTGCCCCATCGCCCCTTCTGCCTCCCACAACTGCCCCCATCACCCTCTTCAGCCTCCCCAACTGCCCCATCACCCCTTCAGCCTCCCCAACTGCCCCCATCACCCCTTCAGCCTCCCACAACTGCCCCCATTGCCCCTTCTGCCTCCCACAACTGCCCCCATCACCCCTTCTGCCTCCCACAACTGCCCCGGTCCCTTCCCTCATTGGCCCCCTCAGCTTTCCCCTGCCCCCAGGCTCCTCCCCAGCTGCTCTTTCAGTCTCCCCTACATCCAACTGCCTCCTTCCGCCTCCCCCCAAAACCCTAACCCAGCTGCCTGTCCTGACCCCTTTAGCCTCCCTTCACCCCGACTGCCCCTTCCCCCCTCACACACTCCCCTCCCTCTGCCTCGCCCCAAGTTCCCGACTCCACCACTCGCAGATCCCCTTCCCCACAACCATCTGCTTCTCCATCATGGGGAACAGGGGCAGAAAATGCTTTTTAAAAAACCTTTTGCAAAGTAAAAAGTAAAACAAGCCAAGCAACCCCCTCCCTGGCTTTGTGCTGGGCGCCCAGCTGTGGGCTTGTGGCAGGTGTGTGTGTGTGGGGGGGGCTGTTCTGAGCACACTCCAGTCAGGGAAGGGGTGGAGTTGGCCAAAGGGGCAGGTTGAATCTTTAGCAGAGAATTCCTTTCTCCATTGTGTTAGCTAAGCGTTGCTGTTAAATGTCAGCCGACGGATGCAGCATTTGAAACAATCTGACTCTAAATCCCCTGCCCTCTCAGTTGCTGCAGTTCTCACACCCTCTGCTCTTGTGATGTCACCACATGACATGGTGTCTTCTTCCCAGAGCGTCTTGCAGATTAGACAGGACTTAAGTTTATGAGGTAAACACTGATGCATAACTTCTTCCCTTCCCGCTTTTGACTTAGGAAAAATAAATCCTGTTCCCTCGCCCTGCCCCAACCCGACCCAGCCCAGCCCCACAGTAGCTGCTGTGGCCAGGAGACACGTGCCCGCACCCCTGGCCCAGATCTGCTGTGGGGAGAGAGAGCTGGGAGTCCTCTCCCTGGGGCAACCTGCACCCCAAACCCCTCATTCCCAGCCCCACCCCAGAGCCCGCACCCCCTGCCAGAACTCTCACACCCCTGCACCCCCACCCTCTGCCCTAACCCCGAGACCCTCATCCCTAGCCCCACTCCAGAGCGTGCTCCCCAATTCGGATCCTCACCACCCCTTGCACCCCAACCTCTGCCCCACCAGAGCCCCCGCCACACTCCGAACCCTTCAGCCTGACCCCGCCACACACTGTCCATGTGCAGAATGAATTTTGTTATGTGCACCAATAGACAGGAAAGGTGTCACACCTCACCTCCATATTGGTCCACACAACACAATTCCTTCTGCACATGGGGACATAACAAATTAGAGGAAACACTGCTCCTGACTTTCAACCTACCTGTCACATCTTGAATTTCATACATTGACTGATCAGAAGAAAGTGCTCTCAAGTGAGCTACAGACCAACAGTGGTTCATTGTAATTATTCAGCAAGTATTTTAGAAAACCTAGAACATTAGAGGAAATCATGACCTGCCAAGAGACAATTAATGGAGAGAAGCAGCAAGATTAAGCCCGTACATTGGCTTGGTTGTGACTTATTTGCCTGATCTGAAAAAAGATCAAAAGGACCTGAGTCTCCTCACTGTCGATAGCCCCCTGCTCGGCCAATCAGCATTGAGACTCTGAGGGGCGAGAGGCTGAGGGTCTCACCAGATGTGCCAAAGGACGGCCCAGGTCACCATCAGAGGATCACCTCAGTTCCAGCCCCACCTCTTGGTGATGTTACCGAAATATTGGGTCCGTTTAGCTGAGAGCCAATAACAGCCTGACAGGGATAAGGAAAGATTGCTTTATTCTGCAGAAAAAAGGAGAGTTCTGTACTCAGGTACAAAGAACTCTGCTTCATACAAATTTTAGAAACTTTTTATACACTTTCAGACAAAGACCATGCCGTGTTAACACTTCATTGGTGGTTGCCAGACCCCGTGAAACCGTTATTTGGTTAGTGAAAACCAGTTTGGAGCTAGTTCCTTCTGCTTCAAGGCAGAGGAGGAAAGACAGTTTAAAAGTTCAGGTTACTGTGTACGTGAGGCTTTTCCTTTTTTTTACTGGCTGCCTGCTAGTTATTAAGAGGGGTCACCAGTAACTTTTACAGTCCCCGCTTCGGGCCTGACAAGCCCACATTGTCAGGCCCGTTACACAATTTGCGGTTTAATTGGAGGGAAAGGAGCTGTTTTTTTTTTTGGACAGCAGAGCTTTTGGTTATAGCATTATACAGATATTTTGCGCATTGAATTATTATTTAAATAACATATAAAAAGAAAAGGAGGAAAATAATTTATTTAACAATTGTTTGGAAGAGCCCCATAAACCATGACCCAAGGTTTGGGAGGAGGTTTTTAAAACTAAATGTGAGATTAAGAGATACAGCATGAAATACAACAGCAGCATTTTTAATAGCTTGTAAAATTTTTTTAATTAGGCCAGAATGATTAACATAAAAACAATATTTTTTTTATGCAAGCGCAAGCCCTTTTTATTTTAGCATTTATGGCATTTAGCACACGTTTATTTTGCAAAGCTATTTTTGCTATTTTATTAATTTTTTGTTGCAACTTTTGGAAAGCATTTATTGATGCATTAGCTGTTTTCTTAAGCTTTGCAGAAATATTTACTATTGCTTTTTTGAGCTTAGCTATTTTTAACCCAGGAATAAGTGCAGGGACAAAGGAATGGAATTCTGTTTGTTTGACAAGCTACCTTCCCCTTAAGGCCTCCGGACCTCCTGCAATGAGAGCAACCTCCTCCTGCCCACACTCCACACCCCTCCTTGGTAGAGGGAGGGAATCTGGGAAAAGAGGGGAAAGAAGCAAGAGAAGAGGAGAAAGGAGGGAGGAAAGAGGAAAAGGGAAACCAAAAAGGACAACCCCCAATGTCCCCAGGGATTCCAACCATCAAACCCTAGGTAGGAAATCAAATTCTGCCACCTGAAGCCAGTGTTTCCTGGGCCTAGAACGCTGCCTGCGCCAGGTGGATCAGACTGAACAGGTTCCAAACCTCTCTCAGCCTCTTACCTTGTCAAAGGGAAGTTTGTTTTCGGCACAGTCAGTGGCAGGAAAGGAGAAAACTCCACAGAGGTTCCTCCTCATGCTCACAGCCGTGAATCCTAATTCTCTCTCAGCCCTCGAGGAGAGACAACGCGAAGGAGACTTGCGGCAGCAAAGCCGGGGAGGGGGTCTCAAAGACTGGCCTGGTCCTGCACCTCTGTCCTGCCCGGCTGATGTCGGGGTCTCTCTGTGAGGTCACCTCCTCCCCACCACCTTTGCCCAATAGGCCGCGGTCCTGCAAAAGGCCTTTGTGATTTCACTGCCACACCCACCCTCCTCAAAGATGATGTCCTGCCCCTGGCCAGCCTGGATCTGGGGTTGCCAACTTTCTGACCCCACAAAACTGAACACCCTCATACCGCCCCTTCGCCGAGGTCCCGGCCCGCTCAATCCATCTCCCTCCGTCGCTCGCTCTCCCCCACGCTCACTCACTCGCTCGTTTTCACCAGGCTGAGGAGGGCTGGGGAGGGTCCCTTTTCAACCAAGTGTTGTCGGGACAGACCTGGGAAGGAGGCTGCCTGCCAAACACCTTTAAGAGGAGCCGTCCCTCCCTGTCAGAAAATAATCTCCCTCCTTCAGTTCAGTAACGGCCTGAATTGTTCCTTATCCCGGCCGAGCTGGAGGATTGAAAGCAGCAACATCAAACCCCTGTGCAGCTAGCAGGAATGGACACAGACACTGTCGGTTCAGTGACAGTGCCACACTCATTGCTTCCAACACACAAAGACTCACACACACACCTTGCACGCAAAACCTCACCAAGGAGTCAGATGCGCCTGCTGGTTCCCTGCACCCCTGCTGTACAGAATCCAATCCCAGGGAAAGATTGTCAGGCCCAGAGCTGGCTGGGAGCCCGGGGCTGGAGTATTTAACCTTCAGTGACGGCACTCGGAGGAAAGATGCGAACGAGTGCAAGTTAAACATTGGTAGCTCTGGTTCCAGCCCCTCACAGGTCAGTCCATCCCTCCAGGAAAGGGGCACATCTGAATTCCCAGCTGGCTCAGTCTAGCTGCGTAGTTCTTCTTTACACCCAGTCAGGTCTGAGGCCTGTTCCGCACCCTGTGTTTGAGGAGACCGTCATAACCGACTCTCTGCAATAGCAAAAGCAGGAGGCCGTGTTATTGCTCCTGCCCCAGCACAGACAGACAACGAGGGAAATGGTCCTTGTTGGAGGGTGGGGCTCCCTGCCCTTGGCCAAAGACCAGCACCTCCCTTTGCCCTTTGTCACTCATGAAGCTTTTCTTTCAGCAGCGAGCCCTAGAGCTCAGTTGCTGGAGCGCTGCGTTTGTCACTGACGGTCGGGGAGCTGCAACATCACTGGGCTCTTCTACCAGCAAGTCCAACGAAAGGACTGATTTCCTCATGTGACAATCCTGGGCTTGTCTGAGGGGGTATCCACACTGCACACTGAGCCTGTCTCTGTGTGGCCTGGCCTTGGTGACTTGTGTTGCCAAGCTGGTGTTTGAGCATCCAGGCTGCAGTGGAGACTCAGGCCTCAGGCTGTGTCCTTCCTACCGCAGTAAGTCGTCCTAACTGATGCTGCTCCAGCCACATGACTAACACAGCTGGATTCGACGTAGCTTAGGTCGACTTACTGCTGTGTCTACGCTGTGCTGGGCCGACGGGAGACTTACCTTACTCCTGTCGTTCCCAGGGTACTCCCAGAGTCACCCAAAGAGCGCTCCGCTGTCAATTTAGTGGGTCTTCACTAGACCCCCCACTAAATCGACCCTGGTGCATCGATCGCAGCAGACAGCCTCACAGCTGTGCTGCGCATCCACCCTGCACTGCTCAGCCCCGAGTCAGAAATTCAGCTCCTGTGGGGTGTGTCACCCTGCTCAGCTGAAGATGCTCCCCGAGTCCCCAGTGATTTCTGCGATAACTTGTCTCCAGCCTGTTTGGGTCCATACGCTTCCCACGGGGAGGCTGTGCGTGGTCTAGTGACAAGCTCTGGTTGCTCAGGCCTGTCAGGGAAGGCGAGCTCCGGGAACATTGAGACTCCAGAGATCCTCAGTGGAAGCACAGGCGGTGGGTATAATAGTGGGGAAGCCTCCTGGCACAGCTGCCGCCAACCAGGCCCCGGATGCCTGGGCCCCAGTGCCCAGCCTGTGCTCCATCTCTTCCTGTATCTGCTTCCCACTTCTCCCAACCCCATCTGCCCACTGCTGCCTGGCTGAGTCCCCTCTCCTCCACTGCACCCCCGTCTCTGGGGTCCCTGCTGCTCACCGTGTGCCTCCTCTTCTCCACCCCCCACCCCCCCGCTGGGTCAGTCCTGGGGCCGATTTATTCAACATCTTCATAAATGATCTGGATGATGGGATGGATTGCACCCTCAGCAAGTTCGCACATGACCCTAAGCTGGGGGGAGGGGTAGATATGCTGGAGGGTAGGGATAGGGTCCAGAGTGACCTACACAAATTACAGGATTGGGCCAAAAAAAATCTGATGAGGTTCAAGAAGGACAAGTGCAGAGTCCTGCACTTAGGACAGAAGAATCCCATGCACTGCTAAAGACTGGAGACCGACTGGCTAGGCGGCAGTTCTGCAGAAAGTGACGTGAGGATTACAGTGGATGCTAACTCATATCAAGCTTCTCAGTGTGCCCTTGTTGCCAAGAAGGCTAACGGCATATTGGGCTGCATTAGTAGGAGCATTGCCGGCAGCTCGAGGGAGGTGATGTTTTCCCCTCTATTCAACACTGATGAGGCCAAATCTGGAGTATTGTGTCCCGTTTTGGGCCCCCCCACTACAGAAAGGATGTGGAAAAATTGGAGACAGTCCAGCAGAGGGCAAGGAAAATGATTAGGGGGTTGGGGCAGATGATGTATGAGGAGAGGCTGAGGGAACTGGGCTTATTTAGTTTACAGAGGAGAAGAGTGAGGCGGGATTTGATAGCAGCCTTCAACTACCTGAAGGGAGGTTCCAAAGAGAATGGAGCTTGGCTGTGCTCAGTGGTGGCAGATGACAGAACAAGGAGCTATGATCTCAAGTTGCAGTGGGGGAGGTCTAGGTTGGATATTAGGAAACACTATTTCACTAGGAGGGTGGTGAAGCACTGGAATGGGTTCCCTAGGGAGGTGGTGGAATCTCCATCCTTAGAGGTTTTTAAGGCCCAGCTCGACAAAGCCCTGGCTGGGATGATTTAGTTGGTGTTGGTCCTGCCATGAGCAGGGGGTTGGACTGGATGACCTCCTGAGGTCCCTTCCAACCCTCATCTTCTATGAGTCTATCAGTCCTTTGTCCATCCCCTCAGTAGGCACCAACTTCCCCTCTGGCCAGTGGTGCTCAACTACGCTCTGCCCCAGGCCCCTCCCCCACTCCACCTCTTCCCCAAAGCACCGCCCCCCCGTTTCCCTGGTCTGCCCCGCGGCCCCCCCCAATCAACCCTTTCCTCTGCCCCCTCTCTTCCTAACCCTGTTCCACCCTCGCCCCACTTCTATCCCACCCCTTCCCACAACCCTCACCCCGCCTCTTCTCCATCTCCTCCCCCATGTATACCATCTCCCCCTCCACCCCGACCCTCCTGGAGCATCCTGAATTCCATGAAAGAGCTGTTTTGTGGTGGGCAGGAATTGCTGGGAGGGAGCAGGAGGAGTTGCTCACTGGGGCCACTTGCATGCGAGACGCACTGCAGGCAGGCAGAGCTTGGCTGCCAGTGGGTGCTAAGCACCCACTAATTTTTCCTTGTGGGTGCTTCACGCCCAGAGCACCCGTGCAATTGGAGTCTATAATCCCCCTCCTCCAAATCAAAATTCCTAGAGATTTTGGGTGAGTCTCTCGCTGTTGTTAAGGTTATGAACTCTTCTGTGTCCGTGTCTCTCTGGGTGCATGTCCAGGGGTGTTTATGGTTAAGTTTATTGTGATGTCACGTATCCCAACTGCAAAGAATGTTCTGCTTCAGCATTCTTGCCCTGCCTTCAGTCTGCCAACTGGCTTGGTTGACAACGGCTGGTGACCCAAGGAGCTGCTGATAGACGCGGACTAGCCATCTCTCAACAACTTCTTGAATCAGCTATTTCCACAGGTGTTCGAAAGAAGATGAGTTTTTACAGAAGGTAATTCCCAGATTCTGTTCCTGCTCCTTAGATCGCACATGACAGGTTGGTGCCTCCTTCTCCTAGCCCGGGGTGGCCAACCTGTGGCTCCGGAGACGCATGCGGCTCTTCAGAGGTTACTATGCAGCTCCTTGCATAGGCGCTGACTCCCAGGCTGGAGCTACAGATGCTGATGTTCCAATACGCTGTGGGGTGCTCACTGCTTAACCCCCGGCTCTGCCCCAGCTCCTGCCACCACCCCACCCTTCCCCAAGGCCCCTAGCCCCGAGCCTGCCATGCCTTGATCCTCCCTCCCCACCACAGCCTCCTGCGCACTGCCAAACAGCTGATTGCAGCGGGCGGGAGGAGTGGGAGGAGGGGGAGGCGCTGATTGGGGGGGCTGCCGGTGGGAGGGAGATGCCGGGGGCTGGGGCGGTAGTGGATGAGGGCTGCTGACATATGACTGTGGCTCTTTGGCAATGTTCACTGGTAAATTCTGGCTCCTTCTCAGGCTCAGGTCGGCCACCCGCGTCCTAGGGACTGGTGGGGGCCAGGGCTGCAACAGTCAGGTCTCAACGTTCCATTTTGATTTGAACGTCGGCATCTTTCAGCTCCCTCCTGCGCCAGCCTCTCACCTTCTCTGGAGGCAGATTTCCACTGTTTTATCTTTCAGCAGACGAGTGGGGGTGAATTTCCAGGGTATCACCTAAAGGGAAGATAACAAAACTGGTGTAGAATTTAGACTGATATCTCCATAAATAGTATTTCCTCTGGAGTTGCCCCAATGCACTCCTTGCCTTCCCGTTGGGAATAGAAACCTTTTGTCTCATGTAATGATTGTCTAATGTAGGTGTATTGTTCATTCCCTCTGGGGCACTGGCTACTGTCTGAACACAGGATAATGGGCTAGATGGACCTTTGGTTGGACCCAGGATGGGTGGTCTTGGGTTGGTTATGTTCTCGGTTGTATGAACCAGTCCTGGCTATTAGAGGAGCAGATGGCTTCAAAAGACCGGTCTCCTGGACCTGTGAATCCTGGGCAAACTAATTCCCTTCCTTTAGAGAATGACAGAAAACCCATTTCCTCCTTCTTTCTATTCCAGGCTTCATTCCTTTTTCCAAAGACTCATCTCTAGGGAGCACAGAGAGATCCATGTGCACAAAGTGCTTGTCCAACCTGTAGCAATGGAGGCATGCTCTGACTTTAGCCAGCAAGAACAGGCCTTGCCAGAGAAGCCCCAGAGAAGGAAATGTTCATGGTCCATCCTGTCAGGCATGAAAAGACTCTGTGTCTGTAGCCAATCTGACACCTCGATGGCAGACAGGGATGAGGAGAGAACAATTTCCTCACAAAGAAGGTGGAGGCACTTGTCCCGGAAGAAGATAGCAGCTGAGAACCAGGTGGAGTCAGAGGAGGTGAAGCTGCAGGAGGATCCAGGGAAAGTTGAACTGGATCCTACAGGTGAGGATTCAATCCACATGGTTAGCGAGGAGCATGTGAGGAATACTCACACCAGTCACCCTACAAGCCTTACACATCAGGGCCTTCTCACGGGACAGCGATGGGGACCAGGGCCGGCTCTGGCTTTTTTGCCACCCCAAGCAAAAAAAAAAAAAAAATTGTGCAGAGGCCGAAGTGGCGATGGGGTTGGGGGGAACAAACCTGCCAGCCAGCGGAAACAGCAAAGGGGGGAAACCAACCTGCCAGCCAGCCGGAGCATCAAAGGGGGTCGGAAACCTGCCGGTCGGAGCAACAAGGGGGCACAAAACAAACCGGCCGGCCGGAGCAGCGAAGTGGGGAACCAACCTCCTGGCCGGAGCAGCAAAGGGGGGTGGGAAACCTGCTGGCGGTCGGAGGACGAAGGGGCGGGGAGGGATGAATCAAACCTGCTGGCTGGAGCAGTGAAGGGGGCGTGAAACAAACCTGCCGGTCGGAGCGACGAGGGGGGGGGCGTGAAACAAACCGCCCAGCCGGCCGGAGCAGTGAAGGGGGGTGAACAAACCTGCCGGCCATAGCAGCAAAGGAGGGAGCAGCAGGAAACCTGCCGGCCGGTCGGAGCAGCGGGGCGGGGTGTGCGAACAAACCGCCCAGCCGGCCGGAGCAGTGAAGGGGAGTGAACAAACCTGCCGGACATAGCAGCAAAGGAGGGAGCAGCAGGAAACCTGCCGGCCGGTCAGAGCAGCGGGGGGCGGGGGTGTGTGCGAAACAAACCGCCCAGCCGGCTGGAGCAGTGAAGGGGGGTGAACAAACCTGCCGGACATAGCAGCAAAGGAGGGAGCAGCAGGAAACCTGCCGGCCGGTCGGAGCAGCGGGGGGCGGGGGTGTGTGCGAAACAAACCGCCCAGCCAGCTGAAGCACCGAAGGAAGAAAAATAAAAACCAAAAAGAAAAAATACCTGCGGGCGACGGGAACACGGGTGCAGGGGACTCGAGCCCTGCAGACCCGGGCAGCGGAGTGCACACTCCAGCTAGCGTGGGGGGTGGAGACAAGGGGGGCGGCCAGGGCTTCCTTAAGTGGGGTGCTCGCGCTGCCTGCTGGGAGGGCTCCACGCCGCTCCGGTGGGCGGGCTGCTGGGCTTGCTGCAGACCTGGCACCGCTCCCAGCAGCTCCCCTCCTCTGCGCTGCCACAAACCAAAAAGAAAAAAACCTGCCGAGGCAGCGGAAGCAGCAAAGCCCCCAAAATGGGATTGGACGGACGGCCGCCCCTTGGAATCTGCCGCCCCAAGCACCAGCTTGCTCGGCTGGTGCCTGAAGCCGGCCCTGATGGGTACCTCAGACTCTGGAATCCATTTAGTGCCAGATCCTTTTGGCGAGGGTGGCCGAGGTCCATCTCTGAGGTGGGGAGAGCTGAGTTTGTCAGGTCACCCCCCCTCTGGGGGTCTGGCGCTGTGGGGTGGGGAGTACTAACATTGCTCCGAGCTGTAAGGAGAACAGAGAGGCTGGACGTTGTAGGAAATCATTTCTTGTCTCCTGGATCGGGTCCATTTCATCAGTAAAATGCTCCAGAGGTCCCAGCTGGGAACCGTACCAGAGCTGAGCCATTACTTCTTGGGGGGTTAAATGCAAATGAGGCCCGTTGCCCATCACTGACAGGGAAGGTGTGCAAGGGGAGGGGACAAGTAGAAAACACCATGGAAAAGAAACTTGCCCCCAGGTCCGAGGAAGCCTCGTGGGGTAAAAGCCCCCAGCAAAGATCCATGAGATCGGAGTTCTCTGCTTAGCTGCCAACAACCTTCAGTCTGACCCTGGGCAATTCACTTCAGGGCTCTGGGCCCGACCTCCATCCTCTGTAAAGCAGGGATACTACATGGAAAAGGGAAATGTTACGAATGTTTCTTTCTGCTCCAGGGACGAAGAAGGAGGCGTCGGAGTCGCAGGGGAAGTGGGAAAAAGGGAGCCCAGAAGAGCAGGAAGAAGAGCGCACTCCCACCCCCTCATTACCAAGCAGCTCCCATATGACCATGGTAATGACGCTTTGTGACTGTGCTATTGGAAAGCCTCCTGCTGGGTGTATTAATATCTCCCGGAGCTGGGATCTCTGACAGGAGACCTACCTGCCCCTTGCTCAGGGAGCTGAAAGGAAACACTCTTCAAGTGTGATCGACTCCAGCCAGTGTTTACGAGTTTCTCTGGGTTGCTTGAACGAGGCCCAGGTTGACAAAGGGGTTCAGGCACCTCAGGAAGTTCAGAGGTGCTTAGTGGGATTCGCAGAAGTGCCTGACTCAGGTGCCTGATTCTGATGCACTCTCCATGGGACACAGGCACTGCTGAAAATCCTACCAGGCCCCTCCTGCACTTGTAGGGGTAACCCACACACCTGCTGGGTGGGGTGTTCTGGCCCGTCTAGTGGCACCAGGACCACTTAGAGACAGAGATCAAAGGAGTCTGCTCTAGAGCCTTAGCTAACAGCCCATTGGGTTTTAGCTCCGGGAGAGGCTCCTGCACTAAACTCCAGAAATCCCAGGTTGGATCCTCTGCCAGGAGTATCTATGCGAGTGTGTCGCTCTGGTGTGCTCTACTGCATCCTCAGCTGCTGGCGTCCAGGACAGACGGGCTAATCCAGCCACGCAGGCCAGCTGCAGTAACACTCAGGAGGTGCCTGAGACACCAGGGCAAAGGCCTTCAGCACCCCAGGCCCTGGGTTTAGGTGACCCTGGAACCAGCCCCCCTGCAGTAACATTGTGCCCAGTGAGTTCTGACCCACGGGGGGCTGGCCCCAGAGGCCCACAGTTTGGGATTCTCCTCAGCCAGGCAGACTTGCTCCTTCAGTCGAAGCTACTTTCTGTCCTGCCGGCGATTCCTGCCTGTTTTGTGGCAGCACCACACGCTGCAGGGTGGGGAAGGAAGAGGCATTTCCGCTTGGGCCCTGTTCTCAGTCCTTTCCTCGCAGACACTGTGGGCTGCTAGAGTTGCTGAGCCAATCTGCTCAGGTGCTCGGGGTGGGATGGGACATGGGGCAGGTTCTGCAGTGACCCCTCGGCTGCACTCAACAAGCAACTTGACTGGGCTTTGCAGGCCATTGAGGCTTTCTCAGCAAAAGCTGGGCTTCCTGGGGGGAGGGGCTAGAGAGGGAGGAAATGGGGGTGCCCTTGGGGTCCCAGCACCGGCTGAGAGGCTCCCATCTCTTCTCAGGCAGGGGGGAGGGGGAAGCGTATGAAAGACTGAGGAAACCTCGGCACCTGTTGAGGTTTGTTAAGAAAAGGGCTCAGCCGGAGTCTCCACGCTCACGGGGCGCTGCCAGCCTCCCGCCGGGACAGACTGTTCCAGGGCAGCTGAGCGATGGAAATACTCAGTCCCGACAGGCTCTGTCCCTCTTCACTGCAGACCCCCGGGGAGCAGCTTCCCTCAGCCCAGCTCCAAGCCCTGCTGATGAGAGCCGTGAAGGGTCTGACGACACCCACCCTGGAGCGATTTCAAGCCACCGAGGAAGAGCTGAGGACCATCGTGTCTCTACACGGAGACAAGATGGAGAGAGTAAGAGACTCCCGCCGTGGGGCAGGGGGATGCTGCGCAGAGAGGGGGAGGGGAGAATTTCCTCTCCTAGGAAACTGTTCCTGGGACACACGGGCATGGTGCTGTGAAGGGTGGCTGAGCCCCTTTCCCTTCATCGCTTGGCCGCGGGGATCCGCGGCGTGAGGTGTTTGACCTGTTCTCTGCCCGCTGGAGCTCTGACACGTCCCTGAGGACAGCCCAGCCCCACTGAAGGGGAGCGATAGCCCCAGCCCTGGCAGCGCAGCACTTACCTAGTCTGCCCAGGGGCCTCCATATTGGGCTCCAGGAGCAGACGTGGTTTCCTCAGACATGCTGTGGGGCCTTGTTTTTCCAGCTGAAGGATCAGGAGGAATTTGGCTTTGCACTTTTCTCTCTGTCTCTCCCTAGCTCTGATCCTGCTGCCCATCCCCACAGGATCTGAGTGCCTCCCCCGTGAATTAGACTGGCCTAGGGAGGTTTCTGGCAGACTTCATTTCTACATCCCCTGGGTAGGAGGCTCTCAGAGTCATTATTCCCCCTGATTAATGAAGCTCCACCGCCCTCCTGGGAGGTAGGAATTCAACCCATTTGACACCTGGGGAAACTGAAGCCCAGAGAGCTCCTTGATTTGCCCAAGCCTGCGCAGGTGGGGTTATCGAGAAAGGAATCAGGGTTCACGTTCCCTACAGTCCTTTAACTGTTGCCTTCAATCGCTCGGCCTGGAAATAGGTGACATTCCTGCCCTTCCCCAGATACCGCCTGCCCATGGCGCCTAAGTGCAGACTTATTCCCTTCCTGGGCTTTGGCTTTCCTGGAAACTCGGAGACTCATAAACAAACAGAATCTTGAGCCTGAGCTTCCTCCCCAAACCTGCCTGTTCCTGGGGTTTCCTGCAGGTCGTCCCTGTCTCTGTCCGAGTTCCCTGTTTCCAGCAGGTCCCAGCGGGAAGATAACAAATGGCCCCTCAATCAGCAGATTGATTTGTGCAGGGCTCTAACTCCTGCTAGCAGAACAGGGCACCAGAATCCAGCCACCCGGGTTGTAGCTCCTGCTCCTTGTTCGAGAGAGGAAAGAGCAATGACCAGTTCCTCATGGAAGAGCCCTAGGGGGCGGCTTGTCCCTTTCGGGTCTGTCTACCTTGTGCTGCAAACTCTGCAGCAGGAGCTGGAAAGCCTGGCCCTATGGACGTGGGCTCCCAGGGCTGGCACTGTGGGGCCAAACGGCAACGCAGCCTCTTCTGGGCTAGGGCTGGAACTGGAGCTCTGAAGCCTGGGGAGGAGGGGGCTTCAGAGCCCGGCTCCAGCCCAAGTCTCCAGGTCTGCACTGCTGTTCCCAGTGCCATAGCCTGAGCCCGAGGTTAGAGAGCCGGCTTTGAGATTGGTTACGGCAGGTTTTAAAATCCCGCAGTGTAGAGGTTCTCCTTAGGGCTGGGGCCTGGAGCTGGCTAGCCCCGTCCAACTAGCCCTGCCTGCCATCTCTGGGATGGGCTCTGGGGTACATCAGTGGAACCAGCTGGGTCTGGAGCAGCGCTTCTCTACCTGGGACATCCTCAGGGCCAAACAGGTGGTATTGGACGTGCCCCACACAGCACATATGGGGCCCACAATGGAAACTGGGTTGAGAAGCACGGGCCTGGAGGAACTGATTGTGCTAGAAAGATCAGCAGGAAGCTGCAGAGATGGAGGAAAGGCTCCTGCAGGGAAGCCCTTGAGAGCAGGCTGAGAGCAGTTTGCTAAGGCAGGGAAGGCCCTGGGATAGCAGGGGAGTTTGGGCTGTGCCCACGGTAAGGTTTGGGGGAAGTCTTTTGTGTGTGTTTCTGAGCTTTAAGGTACTAAACCAGACCTCAGGAAGGCTGGGGTTCCTGGACTTATCAAAGCCTCTTTCTTCAGATTATGGAGGAGCCAAGATGGGCAACCGAGGTGAGAGGTGGCTTGCAGGGCTGCCAGGAGAGGTTACCTGGGAGGTTGCCACTCATGGATAAATCCATCCCTCAACTTTCTGGCATTCTTCCAGGTTGGAGACGTTGTGGGACGTATCTTAATCTGGCTGGACAACGTCTGTCATCCCAGAGCCAGAAAAGCAGCACTGAGGGCCACGGCCTTGCTGGCTCGTTCCCACCCCCAGGACGTGGTTCTGAGCTGTGTGGCGCACACGCTGTCCTCGGACAGGTAGGGAGCTGCTCTGTTATCACCTCAGGCCATTATTTCTCTTCCTGCTCCTACCGACAGGCCACAGTCCGGGAAGGGTCCGTCGGGCTCACGCAGTTGGAGGGAGTTTCCTGCTGTGCAGAGAGCTGTCCAGGCTCACCAAGAGGAGATGCCCAGGCCCAGCCACTGAGGAGCCAACCCTCCTCCTGCACTCCCCAGGATGGAGACTGTCCTGATTGCTATGGGTCACCCCACTTCCTCTCCCATCCAGTACAGGGCCAATAAATGACTCCACATCCCTGGGTCATGAGGTCTGGCTGCTCCCTATTGTGTGAGAGAAGGCAGAGATGGAAAAGGTCCATGAGGTCCATCTGTCCGTCCGCTGGGGACCAGTGCAGGATTGTTACCTGCAGTCAGATCCCTAGTTATTCCATGGCTGAGGAAGTGGTGAAAAAATGCACTCATCCTTATGGCGCTGCGCAGCAGAGGTAAATCTCTTCAGACAGAAAGTTCCAGACCTAATTGTTGCAAACTAAATAAATAAATAAATGATCCACACATGACCAGAGCGTAAATGCAGTGCAGCCTGCCTGAGTCTGCAGACAGCCGGCAAGAACAGCTCTGAGAGGGGTGAGTGCCTCTTTTCATCTCAATACGTTGTGAACCCTGAGTCCTGCTGGTTATTGCCGATCACTTTGCAGAGTCATCCAGCTGAGGTGTTTATAATACAGTCTCCATGTGCCTAGGGGCCGTGAAACCCAACTGGACCCTCGCCAGAGGTCAAAACTCCTCTTTCCTCAGCATCCTCTGCAATGCAGTTCTGCACTGACCATAGACAAATCTGTGTCACATGGGAGAGAGAATTGAAGAGCAGCATGAAAGAAACTGAATTTCTTACCCAGTTCCGTTACCAGAGGAATACAGTGTTGGTTTTCATATTGATTTGAGTGTTTGATTTGTAAACCTTTCAGGTTTGAATTCCTTGAAGCAGCCCCAGTGCTTTCCAGGGTCTGTGCTCAGAAGCTATAGAAACTCGGCAGCGTTGGCACAGAATTTCAGTCAAGCTTCCTGAAGACCTTAAATCCAGGCCATTTGCTCTTGGTTTGTCCAACCTAGTTCTCAGTGTCCCCAGGGCTTGACCACCATGTCCGACCTTCCTCACCAAACTTGGAAGTTAAATGACTGGAAGCTTTTTGGATCTGTCTGCAGTCTTCCTGTGCGGATGCCTGGGGGGACCAGGAGCGGTTAGATCAGCAAGAATGGAGAGAAGAGAGGAGGGGGATTTCAGTACTAGTTTCCTTCCAGCTCTGTCACACTGGGCAGTACAATCTCCTCTGAACCCTCTCCTATCAGGGCATGTTCTGAGTCAGTGTCTGACCCGTCCACCACACTGCAGTAGGATTCAGCTGCTAAGAGACACTTGGCCAAATGCTGGGTCTCAGTTACACCCCCAAATAGCCAGAGGAACTGCACTGAGGTCAGGCAAGTTCCTCGGGACTGAGCCTAGCGTAACAGAGCAGAATGTTGCACAGTCTGGTGGTCACACTGTGCTGGTCACTCGGTGGTCAGATCATGGTCACTGTCCTGGAAACAGCGGTGCTAGCTTCAGGAACAACAACCCATTAGGGGAAAGGAATAAATACAACCTTCTCTGACGGGACTTGCCCTGCCTCAGCCTCCCTGCACCAATCGGTGTCTCCTCTCTCAGACGCCTTTCCTGCCCACTTTCCAAGCCTCTCCCTGGGGAGGGCAAGAGGTGGCCAAGCAGGGAAGGTCTGACTTCTCTTTCTGAATCTGCAGATGTGCCATTGAGCTGTGGAAGGCCCTGGGGGAAGAACCACAGCTCCCCAGGGAGGTGCTGCAGCAGCTGCTGGACAAGCTCCAGCAGAGACACCGGGAGGAGAAGAGCGGCAATGTGTCTCTGGCTGTAAGTGAGGTTTGAGATGTCACTTTGAGAACCCGCAAGCGCGGGGAGGATAGTGCATCTGTGTGTGTCTGTGAGCTTCACCCCTTCTTAGCTTCAGGCCACGGCTCCACTACACAATGAAGCCGACCTGCGTAACCTCGGCATACAGCCGCCACAGCAATTCTATCCCTTGTGTGTGTCTGCACTTTGCGGCTTGTGTCGGCAGTGCACGTCCTCACCAGAAGCGCTCGTCTCGATTGTACGGTCAGGGTGGGGCATTGTGGGAAGGCTCCTGAAAGCCAGTTGACGTACGCGACGTTGTGTCTACACTGACACTGCATCGACCTGGACTCTCTGCCACTTGTGGAGGTGGAGTTATGAATTTGGCACCAAGGGGCAGTTCTGCCAATGGGAAGGAAATTCCATAGTTAGGGTGATGCTGGGTGAGGGGCCTTGCATTGACATAACTCTGTAATGCAGACCAGGCCTTAGTGTGTCCTGGCCACCTCCTAGCAAACCAAAGAGGTGTAAATAAAGCTTCACCCAGGAAAAGTTACTGATCTGAAGCGGTTTATCTGCTGGTGCCCTGGCTCTGTTTGCCGCTCTAGGTGGCTCTTTAGTGAGCAGGTGCAGTTCGAGTGTCTCTTGGAAGTATCCAGGTTTCTGGCTCTCTAAATTGTGACTAGAAATCTTCCCAGCATGGGATCATGAGATGTCCAGTACTTTTGACTGGGCCAGAAACACTGGGTCTACAAGAACAGATCTCCTCAGGATGGTTTCAGCCCGTGCAGTCATGGCTGGAAACCCAAAGCACAGAGTCTGCACCATTAAGCGAAATAATGGGGAATAACATCATCCAGACTCCTCTGACCTTTCCGTAGGGCTCCATCCTGCTTCCGTTCCAGGAATGGGTGAAGGTTCAGGACCCTCCAAATGTCTCCTCCCCTCTCAGGAGCCAATCCTCTTTGTAATAGGCTGGGAGGAAATGAGACCGAGAAAAGGACAATAGCGAATGGCAATGGGGCAGGTGGCAGATTGGGCTAGTGGAGTGAAATTCTTTCCCCTCCAGGCAATGAGGACCATTTACGAGGTCCTTTCCTATGGGGATACTGAGAAGCCATCCTGGAAATGTATCCCCAGATGCTCATCCTCTGCGTCAGGCAAGTGCAGTATGTGATGGATCTGCACTTGCCAGGGACCTACATGGCCAGCACGACATCCAGCCCCGAGGAGGGATCCAGCTGCCTCAACCCCCTAAGGTAATGACTGAAAGGAAAAGGAAGAACAGATGTGCTCTGCTAAACACATGTAGGCTGTTCATGGCCATCATTTGTTCGGGTGCTATAGTTAGCCCAGGCTCGCTTACACCAACTAAGGATCTGGCCCCACATGCCCGCTTGAGTCCTGTTACCTGTCACAGTAAAGAATCAAGTATTCAACCGCATTGAGTGATGACATCAACCATCTTAAGAAGCTACAGTGTCACTAACTGGTTACAAACTCAATGAAACTGCAGTGTCGACAGGGCCCATTGGGCAGGGGAGCACCATGATATCACACTGGATCTATCCTCGGGGAGGCTAGCTCCTGCTGTCCATGCTGTGTGTGCCAGGCGTGTGCAGCTTTGCCATGATTGGGGCTGATCTCGTTGCCTGACACTGGTATTTTTTGTCTTTAGCACGTCGGTGGAGGCTGTGAAGACTCTTTTTTCCATGCCCGGATACTGGAAGGAATTTGCCAGCATCCAATTTCAGCAGGGTTGGGACATGATAGCCTCACGATATTACTACTCGCAGGGTGTTGGCGTGATTGCAAGGTAGGAGCCCAAAGTTTCCTCTTCAGTGGGTCTCTCTTGGGAATGGGATTTCCGTGTGAAATGTTCCTCTGTTCCAGGCTGCCATCTCAGCCCAGCAACTAGAGAGGAACTCTCTCTCCCCCTTGATAACCACAAGGGACTTTCTGCTCCATGTTCCAGAGCCATGATCGAGTTTGAGAACCCTCAGCTCCCTGCCGTCTTCAGAGAGGCCGTCACCACTGTTCAAAGGGAGAAGGAGGAGGAGCAGAGAAATATCGCCATAACTTTCTGCACTGAGGTGAGATTCATTAGTTGACAGGAGAGCAGCTCAGGCCAGTAAGCTCTGGGCACATTGTCAGCAGCTCAGCAGCCTTCCAGCCAGCTAGCTCCTCTCCGCACATGGATGGTGGTGGGGCATGGCACAGAGAGGAGGGAGAGACAGGGTGAGATCGCTCCTGGCTGGATGTACCTAGGTGGGATCCTGTGACAAGAGGAGATGTTTCTCCGGTGCCCCAAGGCCATGCTTCTCTCCTCACCTTTTCCTGGGGTTCTGCTTTTCTTCTGCCCCAGGGGTCTCTCCATGGCACTCAGTGGGGCCTGGAGATTCCCCTTTCCCTGGGGGTTTATTTGTGACTTGTGCATTAGTCTAAGTTCTGGGAATGAGCCAACTGAAAGAGCAGCAACTGGCTCCCTACACACCGGAGACGTTGTATGGGAGTAAGTGGCCATTTGGTAAAGATGAGTGTCCAGGGGACAGACCCCACAGGAAGACCTCTGCTCCTCAACCCGATGTTGATTTGGCTCTTTCCAGTTTCTCCAGAGTCCTTCCATTGAGACAATACTGACAAAATCAGAGCTCCAGGCACAGCTCATGGAATGGACCCAAGATAAAAACCCCATTGTACGTCGGCTCAGTCTGCGAGGCCTTGGCAGTATTGTGCTCCAGCCAGAAAAGGTGAGGGGCGTGGATTGCCTGGGGGACCGAGGAAGCCGATGTTCATCGAATCGCTCAGCAATGAGAGCGAGATCCCCACACAAGCCTTGTTGTTTAACGCACAGCACTCGAATGTTGGAGGTGCTTTACTGAGCAAATCAAGGCACGACGTGGTCCCTGCTCCCGTGAGCTGACCCCTGATTGCAGATGTGATGCAGTGGGGGAGGCGGGTGAGCAAAGACAAAGGTTACAGTGAGCAGCTGGCAGAGAGTGACAGGAGAATGACTTTGTGCCCCATTGGGCGGCTGTGCCAGCCGTGGTGTCTCATAGGTGGGAGTGGGATGGGCCAGCATATGCCCCAGGCTGTCATCCAGGGTAGTAATGAGCTGCCTTCTCCATTGCTGCAGGTGCACTCGTTACGGGCCCAGCTGCCAGCGATCATGGACATGTTCTGTGACACGGATAGAGGGCGTGTCATGGGAGCCATGCATCAAGCTGCAGACATCATCTACCTCCTGGATGGGGAGGCTTGGCTCCATCTCCCAGGACATTGCAGTCAGCCTTCGCCCCTTCATTGATGACGTAAGGCTGGGAAACACAGGAGAACCCCATTCCCCCCGCCTGTCTCTGGTGCCCTTGTCTCTCTCTTCCCATCCCCTTCCCTCCCACCCCTCTGCCCTGCCATGAAGCCTCCAAGGGGTGCCCTGCCATGGGTGGGGAATCTCCTGCTCAGCCACCTCCTGTCAGAGCTCTTCTCCGCAAACCTCAGCATCAGCGCCATGCTCCCAGCCCTGCTGCCGCCTGGCCTCGGGAGAGGGGTCCTGGCACTGGGCAGATGACCAGCTGTCTGGAGAACACCGGCCCCAAAGAGGTGGAGATTCCCAGCAGGAAAGAGGTGGGTCGGGAATCTCCCGGCTCTCAGGGGCACCAAGGAGCAAAAGAACTGCTGTGTTTTGTAGCAGCACCTCCTGTAAGGCTCCAGCAGCTGCTCCTCCCTTCCCAGACCAGTCTCCAGCAGCCTTCCCTCCCTCTCCCCTAAGCTTCTAGGGTCTAGGATTCTGTGCTCTCCAGACAGAAATTGTGTCTAGGACACCATGGGGCTGCACTGCCCTGCACAGTGTCTCAGGCCTTGTTCTACACAAGATGTCTATGGCGCTGGCCTGGTGGCCTCACTGCTCCCGCGACCCAAGTCAGTTAACACGGGGGAACCGGAGCAGCGTGGATTATGACTCTGTCACGTTATGCTCTGATCCTGCCTGGCTTTAACCGGGCTTCCCACTCCCTGTGTGTCATTGCCAGGAGAGGGACAGCGTGCGCTCCGTTGCCATTTTACTGCTTGGCAACGTGGTGAGCAGCGTGAAGGACCCGGACAAACCCATCGTGCAGCAGAAGATGATCCACTGCTTGCTCCCGCTCCTGCTGCACCTTGAAGACCGGGATGAGAGTGTGACACTGGTAAGTGCCACGGTCATTATTTCCTTAAGAGTAAAGAGCCAGAATCTCCTGGGGCCCCCACTCCATTAATGGCCAGAGCCCCTTGCCCAAGCAGAGTCTTCTCCTCCCTGCTTCACTCCATGCTGGAGCCCAGTGCCTCATCCATACTCACAGCACACAGCACAATTGGGAAGAAAAGCCTTCTTCTGGGAAAGAGCCCTGACCCTCTCCTGCAAAGACGGGCCTCAGGCCTTTGGGCTGCTGCATCCAAAGGTTCATAACAAGAGGCAGCAAAAGAAAAGGGAGCACAGATCTGTAAGAGCCCCTTCAGTTCAGGGAGCTGATATCTGCCCACAGCCTTCTGGAAAGTGGGTGCAGCTGCCCTGACTTCTTCCCTGGAGCTCCTGAGAGAACTTCTCCAGGTCCCAGCTTCCCAGAATTCACCGGACGTTGCCCTCTGTTGTTGGGCCAACTGGGATGTGGAGGGAAGCCTGATCTGGCGGCCCTTTGGTCCGACTCTTTGGGATCCCAAAGCTGACTCACGCTCTCATGCAGTCTCTTTGCACCTAAGGACTGAGCTGTGGAGATCTCTTATGAATCTTTCCAGGGCCGTCCATAGAGGGGCACAGGACCTGGGACAACACCCCCTACTCTGCCCTAAGCCACAGCCCCACTCCATCCCTTCCCCCAAGTGCCACCCCACCTCTTCCCACCCCTGCTCCGCCCCCTGCCCCATCCCTATTCCTCCCCGCCCCCCAAAGCCCCACCCCCTCATTTCCCAAACGACGCTGGGCGCTGGCGAGGTGGGGCATAGCATAGTGGGACCGGGAGTACTGCGCCTGGCCCCAGCATGGCCCACGTCCTGCGTCCCCCTGAAGTGCGGGGCCCCCCAAAGCGCAGGGCCCTGGTCAACCGCTCCAAACCATCCAAAGACAGGACGGCTCTGGCTCGCTCCAGCCAATTCCCTCTTCTGAGCACACTCCTGTGTACAACAAATGACAGGAATCTCCTCCACTAGCAGGAAAAGCAGGAGAACAAGTGACGGGGAAGGCTCCATGTCCCCCAGACTGTCCCTCTCTCAGTGAGAACCCTCTTGGTCTCACCTTCTCTTGCAGAGATGCAAACTGACGCTCTTCCGCTGCGCAGTGTTTCTCAGGTGGGCTCATTTGAAGACGCTGTTCCGCAGCATGGCCTGGGATGGCTCCACACAGCTCCGGAAGTGTGCCTGGAAGTGCTTGTAGGTGAATTCCTTGTGCCTTCAGAGTGGTGAATGGGGACTTGAGGGAGACCTTTTTAACCCCACACCCTGAGTACCCATCCGCTTCCATCGGGTGGCAGGACTCTATTCCAGGCTCTCTGCTGGTTCATTTCTGCAGGAGTTACAATCCCTTCACATTTTTGAAATTTTTCTCCTGAACTGTTAGACCTGCAAACTTTCTGAAAACAAAAGCTGAGGTTCTGGAGAACACAACAGTAACTCCAGAGAGGTGCTGCTATGGCGTATGGGCTCATACTGGCTGTTGCCATGCCCTGGCTCTATGCTTTGGCTTCCCTGGACTAGTCCCTGTGGGAAGAACATGTCATTTGTATATTGTGCGTTTCTTCCTTCTTTCTTCCTAGATGCAGAACAACAAGAGCCACATCCCCAAATTCCTGTTCCACGCCTTAGAATACCTGGAAAGCTCACAGACAACAATCAGACATTCTGCAGCCCTGTTCATTGGTAAGCAGAGCGACTTCACTTGAGCTTTTTTGACCTGCTTCCTTCAAAGCCCTTTTCTAGACTGCTGCTCTGTTCCCTCTCACAGCACCAGAATCTTAAAACTGTGTGTGTGTGTGTGTGTGTGTGTGTGTGTGACAGAGAGAGAGAGAGAGAGAGAGATTAACATGACTTCCAAGATGAGTGGAGCAACTTAGCTGTATCGATCGCACCAACTTCCCCTGCCCACAACTCCTCTTTGGCTGCGCCTTGGGGAAACCAGCATGATGTGAATTCAATCTCCTTTGGAAATCAGTCTCTCAGTGACTTCTAGGCTTCTGATGCTTTATCTAATGTGCTTTGTGAACAGATGTAAGGAATGTATTTAATTTCCCAAGGGCTGTCTTGGGAGAATGGCTGCATCTTTCGCAGTTTTAAGCAAAGGATTTGAAAAGTTATGAGATTCATTGTCTGTCTAGGAAATACTATCCACCATTACTGTGACTTGTTGTCTGAAACAGTGACTGAAGATGGCATCTCCCGTCTGTATGAAGGTAAGGAAATACCTCTGTGTGTTTGTGCCTCTGTGGGAAGTACAGGGATGCAGCACAGGGCCTGAAAACAGTTTGAATGTGTCCCTCTCTGTCTAAGGACAGTGTTTAAGGAAGAAGGATGATCACGTGAGCTTTGATCGAGGTGCCACAATATGTGTACGGGAGCAGGGAAATTCCATCCCTAGCTCCTAGAATAGACGTAGCCTTAGAACTGTGTGGGGAGACTGTCTTCATAGAGGTCAGAACATTGACAGAATTGAAAAGGGCTGTTGTTATTATTAAGGGTGGTGGTGGTGATGATGACAATTACCCTCTGTAGGGAAAGATTCATCACTTGCCCTCCCTGTAATGGAGAGATTTCAGGCCAGGGAACCACTCATATCTTGGTTATCAGCTCATAGGAAATTCCCTGAGTGCACATTGGGAACATCTTTCCCTGTGACCTCTTAAGGAACGAAGGCCCAGGGCCACATAGGATTTCAGTAGATGTTGTTAGGAGTCTAAATTCCTATGCGGATCTGTGCGTAAATGTTGGATGATTTAACACCTCTGCTTTTCTGTTCCATCCCAAGCAGAGTTGCTCCCACCTGCCTGTGTTTTAGCGTGTGGACGTGCGTATGCTGGGGAGGGGAAGTTACGCACGGAATGGGGTCTCCTCTCTGTCCAGGGCTATTTTGGGAGTAGCTGAGTTGCTGTTTCTGCCTGCAGACTCTTGGGTAGCTAATAGCATGTGGCAATGGCCATCTGAAGGGGAGGTTTCTAGGCACCAGTCACATCAGCACCATGGGGCTTCCAACCTGTTTCCTCTTTGTTTCAGCTTTTCAGGAAGTGCCTTTGACATGTGACAGGACCACAGGGCACATCCTCAATAGACATTACAAATGGCTGCAGAAGCTTGGAAATCTCGTGTCGGGTTCCGCATTCGACTAGGGAACCGGGACCGACACAGAAGACCTCTTTGTCCTGCTATGGTACGTACAACAGCGTCTTTGGAACAGGGACTGAACAACGAGGTGGATATTGGCAGATGACAGACAATTGTGTAGGTCAGTGAGGCGTAGAGAAGACTTTGAAGAAGTTGAAAGGGATCTAATAAAGCCATGTGACGGGGCAGCACAATGGCAGATGAAAACCAGAGCTGACAAAGTCAGGGCCATACGCATGGAAAGCCCGGAGGTGAACAACTCCTACATATCGCTGGTGTCGGACATCAGAGCATGGACGGTTGGGCCCAGTGGCTGGAGCCGGGGTGGTGGGGCCTAGTGGAGGTCGAGCCGAGGGTTGGAGCTGGAGTGAGGAGCAGCTAGGGGCAGGGCCAGGGTGGGATTAATGATTCGCAGCCAACAGGAGCTGTAGGGGGCGGAGCCTACAGGCAAGAGCAGCTCATAGAGTATCACTAGCAGGGTTGGAAGGGACCTCAGGAGGTCATCTAGTCCAACCCCCTCCTCAACGCAGGACCGATCCCCAACTAAATCCCCAAATGGCCGGGGGGGGGAGAGGAACGGCAGTGCGCTGAGCCGCCGCCCCACCCCACCCCAGCCAGGCAGAGCCGGCCCGGCTGAACGCAGCACACAGGGGCTTTAGCGGCTGTACCACGGGGCCCCCTTAGCCCTACTCCTTTCATGAGTGCATCACTGCCCCACTTCTGCCCCAGCCCCACACACGGTTACAGGGCAGAACCCTGTAGCTGAACTCTGAAATCTCTCTCACTGTAATGAAGTTACTGCAGAGTCAGGACAACCCCACCTTTGGGCTCCATGTCTGACATCTCTCCCCACTGCACAGAGCCCTACATTCACAGAGCTTCTCGCATGTGATTCCCTCAGTCATCAGAGCCAGGCGGAGAGAGGAGAAAGTCTCCCAGACTCCCTCTATCCATTGCCAGCCCACAGGGTAGCGGAGGTTGTGGGGGGTTGGGTGCTCTCTTACGCAATGCCAGCTCTCAGGAAGTTACAAAGGAGCATTAGCAAAGTGTGGTGGTTTTGTGCTGTGGAAAACTACCCTGCTGGAAGGTTTTGTTCTTCTGATTTGTGTTCCTGCCCTTTCTCCCTCTTACAGACATCTAGAGGCTAACAGGAGCCAACCGAGCCCACCACTGATCACATCTCTTGGGAGACGGCAAAGCAGCTGCTGCATGGGAAGGAGGAGAGAAAAGAGGCAGAGCAGGATGTGCCGGGTGCACCAGTCACACATAACCTCACAGTCTGGCAGGAGGCGGCGGAAGCCAAGCCCCTCCCCAGCCCTGCCGGACATGCTACAACTGGAGCACCAGTGTGAAAGGGAGCAGCTCAGCTCGGTCTAGGCAGATGCCGAAAATGGAGGATGCACATTGTAGGCTCCAGTCCAGAAGCAGCTGATGCCCCTGACTGCAGAGCCCCGAGGTGCCGAGACCCAACCCCATCCCCGGGTGCCTGCAGACGTGCAAGGGAGCTCGGAGTCTCTGGGAGATTCCACGCCGGGAGCCCAGAGACCCCAGCCCATGGCCTAGAGACATCTCGTAGGAAGTAACCTGGGAGAACTAGCCATCGCCATGGTGACTGACGTCAGATGTTCTGGCTGGATCCCCACTGACTCAGTGCCGAACACATTGGCCATGGACAAGGCCCTGGGGTCGGACCCGGGAGTAACAAGGGCCTGTGTCCCCTACCCGGCCACCATCCATCCTTGGGTGGCAGCCCACCTCCCCAATGTGCCACTAGACTGCACAACCCCAAGAGGAGGGGCGGCCATCTTGTCTCTGAACTCTCAGCCAGACAGCCCTGTGCTGAAGGGCAGCGATATTGACTCTGCCCGTTGGGCCACACAGCACTGAGGGAGAGAGCAGCCATATTGTCTGGAGCCATCGGGCCACACAGGCGTGAGAGACAGGATAGCGGCACGGACACTGGTCTCTGGGCCACACAGCCCTGCCGGAGAGGGAGGGCGGCCGCACGGACTCTGGTCGTTGGGCCACGCAGCCCCGACAGAGAGGGAGGGCGGACGCACGCACGCGGGTCGCTCGACCCACAGCCCCGATGGGCGGGCGGCCGACGGACTCTGGTCGTTGGGCCACAGCCCCGACGGAGAGGCGGCCGCACGGACTCTGGTCGTTGGGACACACGGCCCCGACGGAGCGGGCGGCCGACGGACTCTGGTCGTTGTCACACGGCCCCGACGGAGAGGGCGGCCGCACGGACTCTGGTCGTTGGGCCACGCAGCCCCGACGGAGAGGGCGGCCGCACGGACTCTGGTCGTTGGGCCACACAGCCCCGACGGAGAGGGCGGCCGCACGGACTCTGGTCGTTGGGCCACACAGCCCCGCCGGAGAGGGCGGCCGCACGGACTCTGGTCGTTGGGCCACACAGCCCCGACGGAGAGGGCGGCTGTACGGACTCTGGTCTCTGGCCCCACAGCCCCGCCGGAGAGGGCGGCCGCACGGATTCTGTTCTCTGGGCCACAGCCCGACGGAGAGGGCGGCCACACGGACTCTGGTCCTTGGGCCCCACAGCCCCGACGGAGAGGGCGGCCACACGGACTCTGGTCGTTGGGCCACGCAGCCCCGACGGAGCGGGCGGCCACACGGACTCTGGTCATTGGGCCCCACAGCCCCGACGGAGCGGGCAGCCACACGGACTCTGGTCTCTGGGCCACACAGCCCTGAGGGGGAGGGCGGCCGCACGGACTCTGGTCGTTGGGCCACACAGCCCTGAGGGGGAGGGCAGCCATTTTGACTGTGGCCATTAGGTCAAACCACACTGAGGCTAAGGGCAGTTATTTGGTTCCAGCCAAGGGACCTCGCCCCTTCACCCCTAAGGCATCACTCGTCTGTCACCAGGAGAATGACCCCATGACATAAGACTTTCGGGGTCAAGATGCAAACGTGAGCAGAAGCAAGGAGTGGCATGTGACCCCTCTAAGAGCTCCTCCCACTCCTCCCCCAATCTGGGGGTATTTTATCGCCATCGATCTACCTCAGGAATGGATCTGAGCAACGGGGGAAAGTTCTGGGGCAGAGTGACCCATCCGGAAGTGGGTCATGTAACCCCTCCAAGAACTCACCCCAGTTGGGGTGGGCCTCATCCCCTTAGGACCAACCAGAGAGGGGATTTCACCAGATAGGTGAAAGTGCCATGGTGGGGTGACCTGCCCATAAGAGGGGCCCATCACCCCTCCATGAAATCCCCCCACCGTCCTCTGCTAATCAGTCAGGGTTTCACACTCATCCCTTAGGCCATCCCAGAAGGGAAACGTACCGATCAGAATAGGCAGTGCCCGAAGGCCTAGGCCAGAAGCCGCCGATCTCCGGAGCTCCATGTTTGCGTGACTGGCAGCATCGTCCTGGAAGTCGCAACCCAACACTGCGGGGAAGAGGCCGTCTCGTTCCAAGGATGTGTTTTGCAGAAATCATGGCCTCGACCTTCGGGCTATATCTGTTCTGATTGGTACATGTTTCCCTTCTGTGATGGCCCAAGGTGGGTTGAAACCGTCGCCAATTGGTAGAGGGTGGTGTGAGGGCTTTTTAGATGGCCCATGTGATCCTGTTGCGGGCAGGTCACTCCGCCACATTACTTCCGTGTTTGGTCAAATCCTCTCGGGTGGTCCTACAGGGCTGACACCCACTTCAATTGGTAGAGGACAGGGGAGGAGTTCTCAGAGGATACACAACCCCTTCTGGATGGGTCACCCTGTCCCAGAACATCCCCTGATCGGTCAAATCCAGTCTCCAGGTTGTAAAATGCTAGTTGCCCTGCCAAATTTTAGTAAAGAAGGGAAGAAAGGCATGTACCTTTATGTTATCTATAAGGTGTCCATCTTGGACTTGGGAAAGAATGTGGTGACCTTTTCCCATGTGCTCTATTATTTTGGGTGGGGAAGCACACTCCCACGCACGGATTGAATCCGTAGATAGGGTCTAACATCCAGGCAGAGACGACGCAAAGAGGGATAGGGAGGGGTTTTAGTTAGGTCTACTCACCCGTTCCTATGTCCCTCATCGAAGTCCGTCCCTGATGTCCAATGTCAAGAGAGCAGCAGCCATCCACCACTGTCCTTGCAAGAGAAGAGAGAGAACATCAACATTACCTCAGGGGTGTAACTGTTTGGGAGAGTGGAGCATTTCCAGAGTTAAAGTTTTGTTAATCTGCCCTTCTCTGTCCTATCCTAGCCCTTTTCCCCATAGGAAATAAAGTCTTGTTTGTGTGGTTACCACTGCGTGTCCTTTTTTTCTTGTGCTAAGGGAAGCTACGATAGATGGGCTTTACAAAGGGGACTATGTGGGAAGAATTTACTGTAAGATTCCCATGTCTTCTGAATGGGGTTTGGGTCCTGCCCTCTTTAAAGGAAGGAAAAATCCTTACAGGTGATCCCACGGGGTGAAACCCACTGTGATTACTTAGTCATCTGTCCTATTCACCACGATGTTTGTGACCCTGTGTATCACAGGAAGTAGCCCATGGGGCATTATAAATCCTCTGATTTCAAATGGACACTCGTGGATGAAGAAGGACAACTTTCAAATCCAGTGTGCACCGAGATTGTATGGACACTGAACGTATTGAGTACAATGCTCTTATCTTTCATCTGTTCATTAAACAAGGCCAAAGGAGCAGGGTTGGGAGGCTGGGCATTGACTTCCCAGGATCATTCCTCTCCTAGTGATTCCCATTACAAATCTCCAGTCAAGGATGGGTAAGAATGGTGTCCCTAGCCTCTGTTCGTCAGAGGATGGAGATGGATGGCAGGAGAGAGATCACTTGATCATTGCCTGTTAGGTTCACTCCCTCAGGGGCACCTGGCATTGGCCACTGTCGGTAGACAGATACTGGGCTAGATGGACCTTTGGTCTGACCCGGTACGGCCTTTCTTATGTTCTTATGTATGGACAAACCCTAATGTCCTCAGTGATTCTAAGGGACAAGATGCCAGGTTTGGAATAAAATTCTGCCTCCTTAAGATCATGTTTTCCATGAATTCAACTGTCACCAGATGGATCAGACTGAACAGTTTCAAACCTCGAGGAGGCTCTTACCTTCTAAACAGGGTCGGCTGTTATCAAGTAAAATCACTAAAAGGGAAGGAGAAAACTCGAAAGAGGTTCCTCCTGGCGCTCAGGTACGTGAACCCCAATATTCCCCCAGTCCTCAAAGAGAGACCTGGAGAAGGAGACTTGCTGAAGCAAAGCCACAGGGTCTCTGAGGTTTCCCTGGCCCCTCGCCCCTGTCCTGCCTGGCTGATGTCAGCATCTCTCTGTGAGGTCACCACCTCCCCACCACCTTTGGCCAATAGTCTGAGCCCCTGCAAAAGGCCTTTGTGATGTCACTGCCACACCCCTCCCTTGCTGGGCTAATGTCCTGCCCCTGGCCAGGCACTTTGAAGGTTTGAGCTACTCCCTGTGGATCACCCCACTCAAGGAGCATTCGTTCTAGGAAGCAAGCCGGCTAGACAGGAAAACGTCAGACGCTGCTGCTCCCAATGCTACATTCAGTTCTAAATAAATTAGTCCACTTTATTGCCAGAAGAGACCATTAGAGCATCTAATCTGACCCCTGCATATCACAGGCCTCCTGTATGACACACTAGCTACTTTTGGGGTAAACACATTCCAGAAAGGCATCCAGTCATCATGAAATGACGTCACGAGACGGAGAATCCACCACTTTCCTTGGTAGCTTGTTCCTGTGGTGAATCATCCTCGCTGTTGAATATTTGTGCCTTAATTGTAATATGAATTTGTCTCTTTTCACCTTAGGACCCGGCGAGGTGGGAGTGTGCCAGACCTTGGGCTGCAGCCCAAGCCGGAACTTCTACATGACAATTAAACAGCCCCACAGCCTGAGCCGTGTGGGCCCAAGTCAGTGGTACGGGCCAGCCACCGGTGTGTAACAAGTTTGCGTGGAGAATTTGCGGCAAAACTGGGAACTGAACCCAGATTGTTTCAATTCTTGCCTCCCCCCTTAACCGCAAGCCCAGCGTGTGTGTGTACAGCATTGTTTTGGTCTGTGTTTGCCTTGCATTGGCTTCCAAGGAGGCTGTGGAATTTCCTTCATTGGAGGTTTTTAAGACCATGTTAGAGATACGCCAGTCTGCGAATGTCTAGGGATACTTGGTCCTGCCTCAGCACAGCGGGCTGGAGTAGATGACTTCTCAAGATCCCTTCCAGGCCTACATTGAAATAATTCTCTTTTTTGCTGCGTCATGTTCTACGCTGAGCTGTTTTGCATGGTGCCATTTGGAACTGTGATCGCACCATGTTGTGTAGCAGTTTTATGGTGAATTGTTTTGCCTCAGCTTGTTTTCCATTGTGTACTTTTGTCGTAGGATGTCATAGTTCGCATCGTGTTGCTTTCTTTTCCTTTGTATTGTCATTTTATGCTGTGGAGTGTAGGTTGTGTTTTTTTTCCCCCTGAATTTGCCTGACATTATGTTGTGGTGAGTTTTATTCTGTATGTTGTGTTTTTATATGTATATATTGCATCGCATCCTAGAAATGTAGGGCTAGATAGGACCTCAAGATGTCATCAAGTCCAGCTTTCTCTGCTGAGGCAGGACCAAGTATATGTAGATTATCTATGACAGAGCTTTGTCCTATTTGTTCTTTAAAACTTCCAGGGAAAGAGACTCCCCAGCCCCCTTGTAAGACTGTTCCAGAGCTGAACTGCCTTAGCTCTGGGGACACCCACACAGATTTTAGTGGTGAGCAGCTCTGGAGAGAGAGGAGACCCCAGTGAGTGGGCAGTTGGATAAAGAGACTAAAGTTGGGAGGAGAAACATTGACGTGTCCAAGGTCACCCAGGCTGTCTGTGACCGAGCTAGAAATAGGTTCTAGTGCCACCGTACTGCTGTTTCTGAAGGTCTCTGCCACACTGCTGTTTTAGGCACTGGTGCAAACCCTTAGTGTAGACAGAATTTACACTAGTGCACTCTGGCACTGGTGCACCATGTCCCAGTTTGAAGGTTTGGGGTGGGGAGAGGGGCTGTGACCTCCCTGAGGCCTGAGGCTCACTGAACAGTGCAGATGGTAACGGAGGGGCAGCAGTGAGTACTGGAGGTATGAGCCAGGAGCACAGCCCCACAGGACTGGACACTGACTTCTCCTGACCCAGGGGACACACCCCCAGCGAGGTGGTTTGTCCATGGATGTGCAGGCTGTCTTGGCAGAGCAGCTCATTTGCAATCTCTGCACAGCTCTTCCTACAGTGTGCACTGGGGACCTTTCCAAGCTGCGAGTGACGGGGCTCGGGAGTTAACAGGATCTGTTCCTGGCTCTGTCATGGACCTGTTTAGTGACCTTGGGGAAGTCACAGCTCCTCTCTTTGTAACACTGTCTTCAGTGACTCGAGAGCACTAGCACCAGCCTCATGCAGACTGGTGAGAAGCAGGGCACAAACCCCAAATTGGGTGTGAGGTCTGTATGGAGATTTCACCAACCAAGTATCCAGTGTAAACGCTTCAGGCATTGTAACAGCATTAACATGGAATCACAGACAGTCCTCTTGGGTGATACATATATCTCACCACACAGGTGAGCTCACCTTTGTGACAGGTGGTCCCTTACTCCAGGGGTTCCCAACCTTTTCTTTCTGAGCCTCCCACCCCCACCCCCACACACGCTATAATAACGACACTGCCCATGTGGGCCACAAGACCTGGTTTTCTGCATTTAAAATCCAGGGCTGGCGTTAGGGGTAGCAAGCAGGGCAACTGCCTGCGGCCCCATGCCACATGGGCCCCCGAAAGCTACATTGCTTAGGCTTTGGCTTCAGCCCTGGTGATGGGGCTCAGGGCCCTGGACTTCAGCCCCATGCGCTGGGACTTCAGCTTTCTGCCCTGGGACTCAGTGAGTCTAATGCCGGCTTTGCTTGGCAGCCCCCTGAAAGCTGCTCACGTCCCCCCAGGGGGGCCCTGGTTGAGAACCACTGCCTTACAGCACGAATCACAGCAATGTTCAAGTTACTGCCAGTCCCAAAGGACCCGTCACTTCCTTAGGTCATCTTAGATCTTCCAACAAAGACACTTGTAGCCAGTCCTGTCATAACCTGTATTAAGACTTATTTAAAAGGAAACGAGAGTTGTTAACAAAGTTAAAGCAGGTAATCCTATAGATGCAGATGAGTTGCAGTCTTAAATTTCAAAGGTAATAGAAGCTTCTGTAATAAGCAAGCTCTACATATTCTTTAGGACTAACCCAGGCTAAGCAGCTGGGGATCTCTTGCTTATGCCTAGAAACTTCCCGCAGAGTCCAGGCAGCATACAGACAATCAGTTCCTTCTCTATGGGGTTTTTCATCCCTTCCTACCATGTGCTCTGAGCAGCAAACTCAGCTAATGGGAAGTGAAGAGCACAACAACAGTCTTGTGTCTTTGTTAACATCCCATAATAGTCTCTCTGGTGTTGATGGACCTTTCCTGCCAGGCATTCTGTTGCCAATCAGCACTTCACATAGGTAAAGTCTCTCTCCTGTCTGGTGATTTACAGAGCCACAGAGGCTCACAATGCAACTAGTCAGATGTTAACTCAGGCAGCAACTTACAAGCATTCGATAAAGTCTAAACACAAAACACATTCTTATGTTCACAGTCTGTATGAGGAGTATCTACTCATTTGGACTCACTGGGAGCCACAGAAAGAAACAAGGTGTGCTGAGGCAAGAAGGCCCAGTCTCAGAGCCCCCAGGGTCACGCTTCCCAAAAGCTAAAACTAGGCCCAGCCCATGAAAGGGGCACTCCCAGGAGAGACTGTGTAAAGGCTGGAGCATCAAATAACTTAGTTAATCTGAGAGAGCTGCCTTGGGGACAATGACAGGGAGACTCCCCAGAGTGACTTCTTTGATTCTGCTCATCTCTGGCCTTTGGTTCATAGAATCACAGAACTGGAAGGGACCTTGAGAGGTAGCTAGTCCAGTCCCCTGCACTCAAGGCAGGATGAAGTATTATCTAGACCAGGAGTGGCCAACCTGAGCCTGAGAAAGAGCCAGAATTTACCAATATACATTGCTAAAGAATCATCAGCTCCCACCCCCTGCTCCCAGTGCCTCCCACCCATGGGAAGCCACACTAATCAGCACCCCCCCTCCTCGCACTCCCGATCAGCTGCTCATGCTATGCAAGACACTCGGTGGGGGGGACGGGGGGGATGGAGCGTGGGCACTGCAGGCTCAGGGAAGGCGTGGAGTGGGGGCAGGGCCTGTAGCTGAGTAGTGAGCACACCCAGCACATTGGAAAGTTGGTGCCTGTAGCACCAGCCCCGGAGTTGGTGCCTGTACAAGGAGCCGCGTATTAAATTCTAAAGAGCCACATGTTGGCCACCCCTGATCTAGACCATCCCTGAGAGGTATTTGTCCAGCCTGCTCTTAAAAATCCCCAATGATGGAGATTCCACAACCTCCCTAGGCAATTTATTCCAGTGCTTAACCACCCTGACAGGGAGTTTTTCCTAATGTCCAACCTAAACCTTTCTTGCTGCAATTTAAGCCCATTGCTTCTTGTCCTGTCCTCAGAGGTTAAGAACAATGTTTCTCCTTCCTCCTTGAAATGAACTTTTATGTACTTGAAAGCTGATCATATCTTCTCCTGACTAAACAAACACAATTTTTTCAGTCTTCCCTCATAGGTGATGTTTTCTAGACCTTTAATCATTTTTATTGCTCTTCTCTGGACTTTCTCCAATTTTTCCACATCTTTCCTGAAATGTGGCACCCAGAACTGGACACATTACTCCAGTTGAGGCCTAATCAGTGCAGAGTAGAGCGGAAGAATTACTCTCATGTCTTGTTACATACTCACTGCTACTACATCTCATTATACTTGTTTTTTTTTTTTTGCAACAGTGTAACACTGTTATTTAGCTTGTGATCCACTGTGACTCTCCAGATCCGTTTCTGCTGTGCTCCTTCCTAGGCAGTCATTTCTGTCCTGTCATGTGTGTGTGCAACTATCCTTTCTAAGTGGAGATTTGGGTTTTCTCTCCTCATTGAATTTCTATATTCTCCAGTTTGTCCAGATCAATTTGAATTGTAATTTAGCCTCCAAAAGCACTTGCAGCCCCCCCCCCCCAGCTTGGTATCATCTACAAACTGTATAAATGTAACAGAGTGACTCTGCTACTGGGAGGGTTTCACTATGTCTAGGAGGGTTACACCCTGGTGGGAGGGGGCTAGGCCTGTACTGGAATAAGGTCATTTTGTGCTACACAGTGTGGCAGAACCTAGAATGTCCATTACCAGGGAAAAATGCTGGGGGGAATTGACATGTGGAAAGGACAGAAACCCTGTCTGAATTCTCTCACATTGCCCTTCTTGCCCTGGCAGGCTACAGAATAATGTCCACCTTTCACCCTAAATCATCCCCTCCTCCCAGCTGGAAGGAAATGTCTGCAATGGAGCTGGCTCAGGTAAGGGATTATCAGGGAGCTGGTGGTGGGTTCTGCTTGGAGGGAGAGGAGAAGTAAATGAATAGGAGGGTGGGAACTGCTAGAGGTAGTGGGAGGCAGGAACTGTCTAGGGTGTGGATTGGGAGGAAAGGATGTGACAAACCTGCTGAGACTTGTGTACTCTAGGGTGTGATGGGCTGTCACCCCGGGGGTGCAGTCTGGGGGGCTTCTGGGAAACACTGTCCCTCTAACCCTCAAACTGGGTTGGCCCTTCTCACACTGCCAGCCTCTCCAGGCCCTGTTATTACCCAACAGGACAGCAGGTGGCACCACGCATCCAACTAAGCTACCTGAGTGCTTTACCTAAGCCACTCAAAGACAGATAGAAGACAAAAGCCAATTTCCCAGCCATAAGTGGTAGCAAACAGATCAAAGCAGATTACTTAACAAATAACCAAAAACTCAAACTAAGCTTAACATACTATCTGGATAGAATTTGAATAGCAGTTTCTCACCCTGACTGATGATACAAGCAGTCCACCAAGTTTCCATACACAAGCTAAAAATCCCTTTACCCTGGGACCAGCAGTTCCCCCAGTTCAGTCTTTCTTCCTCAGGTGTTTCCAGGAGTTCTCTTGTGTGGGGAATGAGGCCAAGAAATGATGTCACACTCCACCTTATGTAGCTTTTCCATATTGCGGGAACCATTTGTTCCAAACTTGTTTCCCAGTCCAGTTTGTGGAAAAATACAGGTACCAAAATGGAGTTTGTTGTCATGTGGTCTGCTCACATGCCCTAGCATGCCCTGCTGAGTCATAGTAGCCATGGCTCATAGGCCAGCTGAAAAATTCACAAGAGGGCTAAGCTCTTCCACGGTCCATTGTCTTTCTTGATGAGCCATGAACACTGTCTGGCTTCTTTGTTGTACCTGAAAGGCTTGTTGTGAGTGTTACCCAGAGTAAACACATTTGAAATACAGATACAGAGTCAATATCCATAACTTCAGTTACAGACATGATACATGCACACAAATAGGACAGTCATATTCAACAAATCATAACTTTTCCAATGACACTGAACATGATGCATCTTGCACAAAATGCAACATAATTATGTTCTAATCATTTTATAATCATACCACTATGCTGAATGTGTGGTGTAGTGTCAGGGCCTAATTTCAAGGCACAGGAGTTGGGAATGGAACTTCCACTCTTTGTGGAACAGGAAATAACCCTCCAGCCAGGGCTGGAAAAACTTCCCGGACTCCCAGTGCTGGAGCCTGAATCTTCTGACACTTCATTAGTTACCACGAACCCCAATCTTTGTGGCAACTGCAAACTTTATCAATGATGATTTTATATTCTCTTCCAGGTCATTGATAAGAATGTTAAATAGCGCAGGGCCAAGAACCAATCCTTGTGGGAACCCCCTAGAAAGAAATCTACTCAAGCATGGTTCCCCATTTACAATCATAGTTTTTAATCTATTTAATGTATGCTGTGTTTATTTTGTATCTTTCTAGTTTTCTAGTCAAAATGTTGTGCTGAACCAAGTCATATGCCTTACAGAAGTCTAGGTAATGTTTTCACCTCTTAGCTCATCAATACTATTAGCTGCAATCAAACTTTTGATCTCACCCAATAAGGATATCCAGTTAGTTTGATTGGATCTGTTGTCTCTGAACCTTTGTTAATTGGTACTAATTATATTACCCTCCTTTACCTCTTTATTAATTAAATCCATATTCGCTGCTCTATTATCTTGCCCAGTATCGGACTAACACTCTTGTAATTAGCTGGGTCATCTCTTTTACACTTTTAAATATTGGCACAGCATTAGCTTTTTTCCAGTCTTCTGGAATTTCCCCATTGGTCCAAGTCCTAATTAAAATCAACATTAACAGTCCTCCACCAGGTCTTTCAAAACTCTTAATACAAGTTATCTGGACCTGCTTATTTAAACATGTCTAACTGTAATAGCTGCTGTTTAACATCCTCGTGAGTTATTGTTGGGATGGAAAGACTGTCGTTGTCAGCGTCTTATATGATTACATCATCTGTTTTTCTCCAACTCCAGGAGTGAAATATTTATTGAACACTATTACCTCTTCTGTATTATTTTTGATAATTCTGCCATTTCCATCTAGTAATTTACCACTACCATTGTTAGGGATTAATTTTGTACTTAATATACTTTTTTAAAACTTCCTTCTCATTTTCATTAAGTGGTCATTGATTTCTGATAGCTTCCCTTACCAATTTTCTACAATTCTGACTTTCTAACTTATATTCTTTACTGTTGACTTCCCCTTTCTTCCATATATTTTCTTTGGAGATTCCTACCAGGAAGCCACCAGCAGGGTCCAGAGACAGCCCCATCTCCTATATCAAGCCCTGGCTAGTAGCTATGTGATAAATGTGATGACTCTGCCTCTGTCTGTCAGCTGGGAGACACAAAGGTTCTCTCTTTCCACCCTCTGATGCCTCCTGGCTGCTCTAAGCAAGGTAGGGTGGGACTCTGTTAACATGTGCCTCCTGGAGCTTCCATTTACCTGGTGCTGCTGTTCCGTGAATAGTGGGGTTGTGAGTGGGGCAGCAGGTACTGAGTGTTGGACTCTTGCTCTTTCAGGGGCCGGTGACCTTCGAGGAGGTGGCTGTGTATTTCACTAGGGAAGAGTGGGTTCTGCTGGACCCCACTCAGAGAGCCCTCTACAGGGATGTCATGCAGGAGAACTATGAGATGGTGGTCTTGCTGGGTAAGGAGTCCTGTCGCCTGGGTTTTTAGAAGCTGTGGGGTCTCTAAAGAACCTGAGTAGTAATAACAGTATACCTTTATTCATCATACAAGTTTTGCAGGTTTTCTTGCTCCCCTTTTTTTGCCTTATCTCCCACATGGTAGTATCATTTTTGGACATGTGCCTTTTTGGTGCCGTCAGTCATTTTAAAATTGGATTTAATATATCCTTATTGGCTATATTATACACTGTAGATTAAATGCCTTTTCCTCATTTTAAGAGGAAAATATGCCTCCTGTAGAATTCTAAATTGAGAAAATATGTGTATGACTCATGCATGATTTGTGTGACAGTGAGATGAGCTCTTTTAGGAGAGCGTGTAATGTTGCCATTCAGGATCCCATGGGTGAAGGGATAAGAGAGCCGTGGGAGGGGCGGAGAAGTGGGGGGAGTAGGTAATTCTGGGGTGCCAGGACAGGGGGAGGGTGTGTGCAGGGTTAGAGCTAAGCAGCAGCAGGGAGGTAGGAGGTAGTGAGAGATGAGGAGAAAATACAAGAAGCTCCCAAGGTGCCGGGAAGTGGTGCCGGCTGAGAGTAATGGGAAGAAGGGGAGGGGAGCGTGGAGGAAGGGCACCCGGGAAGTGGGCTGGGTGGGTCATTGGGAGGGAGGAGAGGTTTGGGAATCTAGAGCTGTGGGGGATCCCAGACCTTTAACCCTCAATCCCTACTGAAGCCTTGTTGCTTTAGAGCCTACACTCCAGTTTTATTTCTGTTCAGTTTTTTACATTTTTCCCCCCAAATATCATTATTTTAACATTTGACCTCCCTCTCCCACTCATAACCCCTCTCCCCATATAACCTCCCCATGTCTATGCTCAGTGACCCTGGCCACTGATCCTGAGTCCTTGCTGCATTCCTCCCTGTGACGATGCGGTTCTGGCGGGACCCAGCGGAGAGTGCCAAATCAGGACCAATTGCTCAAACAGGGCAGTCACAGCCCTAGGCTGGGGTTTTTCCACCTCTAAGGCAAACCAAACCAGCCAGACAAAGAGGACTTTGGTTTCACCCCACTGGCTAACCACAAGTCACACAAGCAATTCCCTTAGACACTCCAGTCTCCCAGTATCAGCACCAGTGCTACTCGTCCTGGGGATGAATGGTTATGAAAACCAACACCCCAATAAAAGAAAACGGTTCTCTCTATCCCAAAGGACCAAGCCCCAGACCCAGGTCAATATACACATCAGATCTTACCCACAAATCACGCTCTTGCCAATCCTTTAGAATCTAAAATCTAAAGGTTTATTCATGAAGGAAAAAAGGTAGAGATGAGAACTAGAATTGGTTAAATGGAATCAATTACATACAGTAATGGCAAAGTTCTTAGTTCAGGCTTGTAGCAGTGATGGCATAAACTGCAGGTTCAAATCAAGTCTCTGGAGTACATCCCCCGCTGGGATGGGTCATCAGTCCTTTGTGCAGAGCTTCAGTTTGTAGCAAAGCCCTCCAGAGGTAAGAAGCAGGATTGTAGACCAGATGGAGATGAGGCATCAGCCTTAGATAGGTGTAACTGGTTGGGACTCACCCCCACGGCGCCTCCTGCTGGTGACTCTGGGAATTAGCTCATTCCAGTGGAGCACCTCCTCCTGGTGGTGTCCCGTCCGTTGTTCTGTCCTCTGTTATCTCTGGACCCACGTTGCTGCGTGCTCGGTGGCGTCCTCTTCGAGGCCACTGCCCTCCGGCAGTGCCCCTTAGTCCTTCTCGCGCCTTCCGGGGGTCAGTGCTCAGTGGTCTCACACCCCAGTCACTATGTGCAATCGCCCTCTGAGTCTAATCCCTCCTGTCAGGGATCTGGCGTAGCAAGATGGCCGCTCCCTACAGCCAATGGCTGGGTGCACTGCAAAGGGGGGGACCCAGGCCCGCCCTCTACTCTGGGTCCCGGCCCAGGGACCTCTGGCGTCAGCCTCGCTGTCCTTCTCTCCCCTTCTGCTGTCTGTTTCCTGGGCCGCTTCCCTACGGCCCCTTGCACCCGCTAGGCCCTTCCCTTCAGGGCCTGCAGCCTGGCAGGCTACGGGTTCAAGCTCCTAGCCTCCCGAGCATGGCCAGCACTGCGCTGTCCGCGTGCTAGTCTCCGCCCTTGAGACTGACCTTCCCCTGTCGAAGGCCTGGGACAGACTGACTGCTCCTGCTCTGGGCAGCCTTTATATACCCCTGAGCCTGGCCCTGATTGGCTGTCTCTAATCTGGGCCCTGATTGGCTCTCAATAAGCCCCTCTCTGATTGGCTCACTGTCTGCACAGGCGCCCTGGCCTGCCGCAGCCCACTCTCACAGGGAGTGGGGCAATTCTCCCCACTACAATAGGCTTTTCCAGGTGTAAGAACCTCTTTGTCCTTACTGTGGAAAATTACAGCAAAATGGAGTCTGGAGTCACATGGGCCAGTCCCTGCATACTTTGCTGAGTCACAAGGCGTGTCTGCCTTCTCTCCATGGGTCAATTGTGTAGCTGATGGTCCTTAATGGGCCATCAAGCAAGCTGGGCAGAGCTAACACCAACTTGTCTGGGATGTTTCCCAGAAGCACAGCACCAACTTGAAATACAGACAGTATAGAGCCAATATACATAACTTCAACTAAAATGACACATGCACACAGACAGCATAATCATAACCAGCCACCCATAACCTGGTCTTAGACACCTTATATGACCCCCTTTATCTAAGATTTGGTGCCACTACAGGACCTTGGTTGCAAACCATGTTCTATATGGTCCCAGTTTATACCAATAACGTCACACTCCCTCCCATAGCAGGGCCGCTACCCAGGCACAAATGGGCACTTTGTTGATGATGTCACTGGGTGGTTGTGTAGCCCGTACAATTGTTACACCTATAAGATTACATATTCAAGCCCTTCACACCACTCAGGCTTATCTCTATACACCCATACAGTCTGTTCCCAGTGTTCCCTTCCCAGCTCTGATGCTGCAGAGCATTTACCCCGTCCTCCTTCCCAGCCTTGCCTGTGTCCCTGTTCCTGTTCCCCACTTAATAAACATGATTCCAATTTCCCTTCCCCTCCTGTTTGACCCCAGTTTATAGAGTCATATTCTCAGCTACACCTAGCACGATTGATTGTACAGAAGAGAGAAACAATTAGAGAACCAGACAGATAAACAACAGAAAAGTGAGGGCCATGAAGATAGAACAATACAGAAATGAGAGTTTCGCAGTCAGAGCCATTGATAAGTGATTTCTTGCCAGACAGGATGCTGTCAAACTAAGTTTCTTTTATCCACCTTAAGATCTGTTTCTTTATCTGGTGGTGATGGGCATCATACAGACAGGATCGTCTTCCTAACAGCCTAATAGCACCTTATTTCAGTGTGACTGGTTTGGGATGAGAGGATGTGACCCTTCGCTTCCCAGCTAATGGCTGCCCCTGCTGCTTAGCCAAAGTCCTTAGCCTAAGAAAAAGGCCTCAGACTATCCTAGTCAGGGCCGGCTCTGGCTTTTGCCGCTCAAGCAAAAAAAAATGGAGGGTGGGGCCACCGAGCTGCAGGGAAAAACAAAAACAAAAACAACGGGGCCAGAGTGGCAACGGAGAGTGCCAAATCAGGACCAATTGCTCAAACACCACCTCCGCGCCGCCTGCCGGGAGGGCTCCGAGCTGCAGCTGCTCCGGTTGGCAGGGAGGGAAGGACGCGGGCTGCCCTGCCGGGCTCGCTGCAGGGCGCTGCGGGGCAGCCAGAGCAGCAGAAAAAAACCCCGTCAGTGCCGCCCTAGGATTGGGCGGATGCCGCCCCCTAGAATCTGCCGCCCCAACCACCAGCTTGCTCAGCTGTGCCTGGAGCCGGCCCTGATCCTAGTGAGAGAAGACCCATACACAGGCAGACTGAGATTTTCATTCTTTGTTTTCATACTCCTGTAACTAGTTAAGTGATAAAAAACAATTGTAAGTTCTTAATGTATAGGCTTTACAGGCAGGCCTGAATATCTCTATTCTAACAGAGGATTCGACCCCTTCCTCCATTCTGTGTTTGTCTTTTCTATTTAGATTGTAATTCTTCAGGGCATGGGCCATCTACTATTCTGCGTTTGTACTGTGCCTAGCACAATGGGGACCCCCTGTTAGTTGGTCCCTAGGCACTGAGGTAATGAATGTGATTTAGAATAATTACTCTCCTGCCACATTGAGCCAAGGAAGCTGGCCCTGGGATGTTACTGCTTAAAAGGAGATTGGCTTAAAACCATGGACTATTATTTGTGAAAAGTATCCCACAAATTCCACTGACCTCCCTTGATTTCTTTGCCTTGAGTAGAGTTTCCAGTTTCCAAACCTGATGTGATCTCGCAGCTGGAATGAGGGGAAGAGCCGTGGGTCCCAGGTCTCCAGGGCTCTGAGAAAGAAGTGCCCCTGAGAGCTGCCTGCACAGGTGGGGAATTGGTTAAACCAACTCGAAAACTGTCCAGGAAACATTTGGGATGCCCTACAAAGACCTTGTGAGCTCTCCAAGTTCAGGATTGTTCCCTGCAGATGTGGCATCATTAGATAGATGTCACTTACAGCATCCCACCTATCCTGACTGTCAACTGGCAGCAGGTCCCCCCCAATCTCGCTTTCCCTGAGAGTTCTGGTGAGATGCAGACCAAAACTGATCCCTTCCATTCTCCTCTGGGGAGAGGTTTGGGAAAATCTCCAACATATATTTTGGTTGGTTCATCCCTTTTTCCATTCCTATCTCTGAGATTTCCTTTCTCTCAGGCACAGAGAGTGACCTATGTCTCATTCTCTCTGTCTCCCATCAGGTGACAGGATGGTGAGTGATAACAAGGAGGAGAAACCCCAGCAGGAAGATGCTGAGCCAATAGAACCACATGGGACATTATCAGGAAGATCGAAAGGGAATGTTTCCTGGAGTTGTGCACTCCCAGAAAAAGCAAAAGCAAAGCCTGTGAGACTCAGCAGAGGCCAGAGGAAAACTTCAGTAGCCACACAGACCTTATTACAAGTGAGAGAATCAACTTGGAAGACACACATTACACATGCCATGAGTGTGGGAAACACTTCAATTGGAGCTCACACCTTATCACACATCGTAGAATCCACACAGGAGAGAAACCTTATGGATGCTCTGAGTGTGGGAAATGCTTCACTCATAGTTCAACCTCATTTCACATCAGAGAATCCACACAGGAGAAGCCCTACACATGCTTTGAGTGTGGAAAAAGCTTCAATCAGAGCTCACACCTTATCAGATATCAGAGAATCCACACAGGAGAGACGCCCTACACATGCTCTGCATGCGGGAAAAGCTTCACTCAGAACTCTACCCTGATCGCACCTCAGAGAATCCACTGTGGAGAGACCCTACACATGATCTGAGTGTAGGAAAAGCTTCAGTCAGAGCACAAACCTTATTAAACATCAGAAAATCCACATGGGAGAGAACTGTAATAAATGCCTTGATTAGGGCTGGCCAAAGGTTGAGGGGGAGTTTTTTTGTTGTTTTTATCGCATTTGCTCATTCCTGCATTGTGGTCTTTGCTCCATCTTCACTGTGGTCTCTCAGCTCCCACACATGAGTTACCTGCTTCTGCATTTTGCAGCTCACCCTTCATTGGGGTCAGTCCTGTGATCTTTTCTATCAACTCCTTTCCTTTTGAGTCGTAGGAGTGTGTGTCCCTCCAGCCAGGAATGTTCATCAGCTCCAGGTGAGAGAGAGGTTTGATCCCAACAAGCTACACTGAGGCAAAAACTACCTGTGCCTTCCATCCACTAGGGCTGTACATGGCATTGGCTGCTCAAGTTAGTGATCTTGGTGTAAAAAGACAATTATAGTTGTAGTGCAGATGCAGCTGCAGCCCAGGTGCAGTGGTTGGCATTAGCTTTCCCTTTGACCTGACCTAAACTCCATCACTTTTCCTAGTCTAAACAAACCCTGAGCATCACGGTTATACTGTTCCCCCATTTCAAACCAAGTGTTAGTCATCGAGTTCCCCCTTTGGAAACCAATTGTTTCATTCCCAGTTGCTCTGATGTTGCTTCAGGTTGTGCTGGAGAGCAGATATTTTTATTATCATTTTCCTCACTTAAAATATATTGAACTATAACAAAGAGCAGGAACAGGGCAGGGATAGGGGAAAATGTCATTTCACCCTTTGTAACAACAGAAGAAGTTAGTGTAAGTCAGAGGGATTCCCTTATTCCCGATCACCATTCCAATCCTCCATTTGTTCAATTGGTTAGGTCACTATTTTTTCTAAAGGGCTGAGAAGAGGATTCCTTAGTAAATGACTTGGAAGGAAGCAAAATACCCATGGATTTCACTACCAAAGTCGTTGTGGCCCAGGCCCTGCAAGAGTCGCTCCTGAAGATATCTCCTTCCTAATCAGCTGCTTATTGCCTATTATTTGGGAAATACAATCCATATTGAGGTAGGGATGGGAAAAATGGAAATGACATTTGTCTTCAGCTCACCCTGGAGGTGCTGCAAATGTGTAGAAAATGGAAGGTGTGTTGAATGTGATATAGCTGCAGAAAGATGCCTGTTTTTAATAGAGACCTGACATTTGGTGTCTTACAGGGATTCTAAGCTGCATCTGAATTTAGTCCCTAATTTAAATCTGTGCCTCCAGATTAAAGAAATAAAAGGGCATAGTTGGGGGAGTTGTACCTCACTATCACTACTGATCTGTTGTGCAGTTGGTGAAGAATTCTACGCCAGAGAAGTATAAAATTACTCCAAGCAAGGTCACAGATTTGACAAGAACTCGGGTAGAAATTGCAGGTACTGGTGGTTGATTTTCACCCCGAGATGGAAGCTATGGTGACCTGTGGCCCAGGTAAACTCTTTTTAGACCCCTGCTCCCTAGTTAAGTGGCCTTGGTCACACTCCTAAAGGACACCATGATTAAATTGGGAACAACTGTCCTTTACCATTTCAATCCAAAGTTTCATGAAGCGTAGAGAGAAACAGCTGATTCCTTCAGAGCCATTCCATGCCTATGGATCCCAATCTGGCTGCCTTGTTGGACAAAAGCACTTCCATGCTGGGAAAACAATGGTAGCCAATAAGGGAATGTATCGGATTCGAAGTTCAGACTGCAGGATACTTGAATGCTGAGTCCAGAGTCTGTGGTTTAGTCCAGGACTGCACAACTCGTAAAGCGGCAAGGGCAATAGTACTCCAAAGAAAACAGCTGAGGGCCAAAACCCCCCTGGCTCCACTGAAACCCCCCAGTGCCACCCAGCCCCACAAAACACCACCCCAAGCACTGTCCGCCCTGTGGAAACAAACCCTCCTTCCCCAACACCACCCCGCCAAAACAGCAGTATTGAATGTTGGTAATAAGTTATAGCAGGCCCCTAAGGTAGTATAACGAAGGTAAAAGAAAACTCTCTTTTTGCTAGAAGTAGAATAAGATCTTCCCCCCACTTTGTAGTCAATTATGCTATTGAATGAATGAGGTGTGAATGTGGAAGGCAACACCCCCAGACAGCTGCAACCCTCGGAGAGGATGGGAGCCAGACCAGATCAGTAGAACAGGTCAGCCACTGACTCACTACTCGCCTTCTCAGCCTCCCACCCCCCGCTCACCTTCTCAACCCCCTTCCCCACCGCCAGCTCACCTGCCCACCCACCAATTCCTGCCCGCTCACCTCCTCAGTCCCCCAGCTCACCTCAGCTCTCCCCTCCCCGGCTCGCATACTCATCCCCTGCCACTGCCCGCCTGCTCTCCTCCTCAGCCTCCCACCCCCCTGGCCAGGGATGAGCTACCAAAATCTTAACAACCAGTTCCCTCCTCACCCCAGGGGGTTGTGTCCCCCCGGGACTCCTGCGCCTATCCAACCCCCTGCGTTCCTTTTATGCCCCCCCTCTGGATCCCACCCCATCCACTGCCCTTCCCTGTCCTCTGACTGCCCCCTGTCACCCCATCCAACCCCTCCTCATTCCTGATGGCCCCCCTGGGACCTTTGCCCCATTCAACCACCCCTTCTCCCTGTCCCCTGACCACCTCTGGAACCCCTGCCCCTGATGGTTCGCGCGGGACGCCTGGGAGGACTGAGAAGCAAATGGCGCCTTCACACTAAGGCCCAGGGTGGCAGAGGGAGGTAGGTGAGCTGGGGTGGAGCGGTTCCCCTGTGCACCCCCCGGGTTACCTGCTGTGGTGCGGGCGGCCCCCCTGACCCAGCTCACTTTGTCTCTGTCTCCACCTTACTGGGCCTGAGCGCGAAGCTGCCACACCGCTTCTCTTCCCTCCAAGGCTTCCTGCGCGAACAGCTGATTCACGGAAGCGGGGTGGGACATTCAGGGGAGTAGGTGGAGCGGAGGTGAGCTGGGGTCAGCCACTGGCTCACCTGTCCCCCCGCCACTGCCAACCCCCGCAGCCCCCACCCACCCGCGATTGTGTCATACAGGAGGCCGGTGATATTCAGGGGGCAGATTAGATGCTCTAATGGTCTCTTCTAGCCATAAAGTCGACTAATTTCTAAAAAACTGAGTGTAGCATTGGGAGCAGCATCTGATGTTTTACTGTCTACCCGGCTTGCTTCCTAGAACGAATGCTCCTTGAGTGGGGTGATCCACAGGGAGTAGCTCAAACCTCCAAAGTGCCTGGCCAGGGGCAGGACATTAGCCCAGCAAGGGAGGGGTGTGGCAGTGACATCACAAAGGCCTTTTGCAGGGGCTCAGACTATTGGCCAAAGGTGGTTGGGAGGTGGTGACCTCACAGAGAGATGCTGACATCAGCCAGGCAGGACAGGGGCGAGGGGCCAGGGAAACCTCAGAGACCCTGTGGCTTTGCTTCAGCAAGTCTCCTTCTCCAGGTCTCTCTTTGAGGACTGGGGGAATATTGGGGTTCACGTACCTGAGCGCCAGGAGGAACCTCTTTTGAGTTTTCTCCTTCCCTTTTAGTGATTTTACTTGAAAACAGCCGACCCTGTTTAGAAGGTAAGAGCCTCCTCGAGGTGTGAAACTGTTCAGTCTGATCCATCTGGTGACAGTTGAATTCATGGAAAACATGATCTTAAGGAGGCAGAATTTTATTCCAAACCTGGGATCTTGTCCCTTAGAATCACTGAGGACATTAGGGTTTGTCCTTTTTGTTTCACCTTTTCCTCCATCCATCCCTCCTTTCTCTTCCTCCCTTGCTTCTTTTGTCCTTTCTCCAGTTCCCCTCCTAACACCAGGAGAGGGTGTGTGTGTGTGTGTGTGTGTGTGTGTGTGTGTGTGTGTGTGTGTGAGTGTGTGTTGCGGGGGAGTGCTCGGCAGCTCTCACTGTGGGAGGTCCACCCCAAACTGTGGAGCTGCAGTAGTGCTGGGGCAGTGATCCCTGCCAGTGACCTGGGCCATCCTTTGAGCTCTCTGGTGAGACCCCTCAGCCTTCCATCCTCAGTCTCTACCCTGATTGTCTGAGCAGGGGGTTAATGACAAGGAGGAGACTCAAGGCCTTTTTGTTCTCTTTTAAGACCAAGTAAATAAGTCATAACCACTTATATGTTTGATGGATTTTGCTGCTTCTCTGCATTAATGAGGCAAGTATAAAGCCTCATTCAAAGACCAGGGGTCACTATATTACTGCACAGTCAATCAATGCAGTCAATCAATGCAGTTGTAGATAAATTGCCTTGGAAGGCAAGTCTAAACTCCCTAGTGTCCACTTGATAGCCACTGGTTCTTCTTCTTCTGCACAGCATCGCTCGTGGAGAACAAGGAGCTGCACATCTACAGTCGTACTCTATCTTTGTTTCAAGAATGAAAACAAACTACCACCTCAGAGGACCGGAATGGATTTCAGCTGATGGACAGCTTTGCTCAGTGTTTGTACATTTTAACAGGAATATACTGAATGATTAAATTCATTTCACGTCCCCGTTCAGCAGAACTCCTGAACATACAGGAGATGGATATGAAAATATAGATCACTTAAAAAAGAGGACATGTAAGAGAGCAGCTGGACTTGAACCAGAAACCTCTCGATCCACCCTCAAATGCACCACCACTGAGTTGAAGGGGTTTTTGGTTTGTTACTTTCCTTATTTTTTCTTAATATATAATAGTTTTTTCTTTCTATGTACTGTTTAAACAATGAAGCTCTTACTCATCTGTTCTTTTCAATATATATTTTATTGCCATTCTTATTTTTGTGAAGGTCCCTTTTTCAAGGAACTCAAATGAGCACAGCAGGAGGCTATCGCGGCTATCCACCTCTGGCCCTGTTTCTTTACAAACTTCCTTTGTGTAATGATGCTCTGGTAATAAGGGGGCAATCAGTCATCAAAGGTAGCTCTTGCCATGGTAGCCAGGTTGCTATTCATTCTCCGCAAGTATGCAAATGAACTGGAGGGACAGGTGCTGAGTGGTGGATCCTCTCTGATGTCACAATGCTACTGCTCAGCCAGCACCAGGTAGCAGCAAATGTGCAGTGTGTATGAGGGGAACAGGGTTTCCCAGGGCTCCTGTTTCCCCAAATTTCCTAAAGAAGACAATAACCTAACTACATAGAACACGCATTAATGATGATGCCACACACATGATAATTAGTCACTGAAATTTGATTCAAGTCTCGCATGGCTTTTTTAGAAACAAGGGTTCCAAAAAAGGAGAGACCTTGTACAACAGAAAATGTTAAGAACATAAGAAAGGCCGTACCGGGTCAGACCAAAGGTCCATCTAGCCCAGTATCTGTCTACCGACAGTGGCCAATGCCAGGTGCCCCTGAGGGAGTGAACCTAACAGGCAATGATCAAGTGATCTCTCTCCTGCCATCCATCTCCATCCTCTGACGAACAGAGGCTAGGGACACCATTCTTACCCATCCTGGCTAATAGCCATTTATGGACTTAGCCACCATGAATTTATCCAGTCCCCTTTTAAACATTGTTATAGTCCTAGCCTTCACAACCTCCTCAGGTAAGGAGTTCCACAAGTTGACTGTACACTGCGTGAAGAAGAACTTCCTTTTATTTGTTTTAAACCTGCTGCCTATTAATTTCATTTGGTGACCCCCTAGTTCTTGTATTATGGGAATAAGTAAATAACTTTTCCTTATCCACTTTCTCAACATCACTCATGATTTTATATAACTCTATCATGTCCCCCCTTAGTCTTCTCTTTTCCAAACTGAAGAGTCCTAGCCTCTTTAATCTTTCCTCATATGGGACCCTCTCTAAACCCCTAATCATTTTAGTTGCTCTTTTCTGAACCTTTTCTAGTGCTAGAATATCTTTTTGAGGTGAGGAGACCACATCTGTACACAGTATTCGAGGTGTGGGCGTACCATGGATTTATATAAGGGCAATAATATATTCTCAGTCTTATTCTCTATCCCTTTTTAATGATTCCTAACATCCTGTTTGCTTTTTGACCGCCTCTGCACACTGCGTGACATCTTCAGAGAACTATCACGATAACTCCAAGATCTTTTTCCTGACTCGTTGTAGCTAAATTAGCCCCATCATGTTGTATGTATAGTTGGGGTTATTTTTCCAATGTGCATTACTTTACATTTATCCACATTAAATTTCATTTGCCATTTTGTTGCCCAATCACTTAGTTTTGTGAGAGCTTTTGAAGTTCTTCACAATCTGCTTTAGTCTTAACTATCTTGAGTAGTTTAGTATCATCTGCAAACTTTGCCACCTCACTGTTTACCCCTTTCTCCAGATCATTTATGAATAAATTGAATAGGATTGGTCCTAGGACTGACCCTTGGGGAACACCACTAGTTACCCCTCTCCATTCTGAGAATTGACCATTAATTCCTACCCTTTGTTCCCTGTCCTTTAACCAGGGGAGGGATAGCTCCGTGGTTTGAGCATTGGCCTGCTAAACTCAGGGTTGTGAGCTCAATCCTTGAGGAGGCCACTTAGGAATCTAGGGCAAAAATTGGTCCTGCTAGTGAAGGCAGGGGGCTGGACTTGATGACCTTTCAAGGTCCCTTCCAGTTCTAGGAGATTGGTATATCTCCAATTATTACCTAGCTCTCAATCCATGAAAGGACCTTTCCTTTTATCCCATGACAGCTTAATTTACATAAGAGCCTTTGGTGAGGACCTTGTCAAAGGCTTTCTGGAAATCTAAGTACACTATGTCCACCTGATCCCCTTGTCCACATTTGTTGACCTTCAAAGAACTCTAATAGATTAGTAAGACACGATTTCCCTTTACAGAAACCATGTTGACTATTGCTCAAGAGTTTATGTTTTTCTATGTGTCTGACAATTTTATTCCATTGATGCTCTGGTGTATTTGCAGTTGTGTTAAAATTGAATACTGTGACTTTACATGTTGGGAAGGGTTTCTGTAAGTGCTTGCATGCTAGGCAGCTCAGTAAGGCAGAACAAAATTGGGACTTAGCAGCAGTCAATCAGCAGGTACCCAGTGAGTTGTGCCTCTCTGTTATAGACAGTAGCCTATGTTCTCTCCCTCTGATTTTGGGGTTCCTATGTACTGTTGTTCTGGTCTTAATAAACAAATTGACAAGATATTGCAAACTTTCAGCAACAGTATTTTATATTTTCTCTAACTTGTCTGCTTGTGTGCCACAAAACATAAAAGCCACAGTCTAAAAATAAAATAAAATTTGAAGCCAAAAGTCCTTTCGAAAGAAAAAAAAGAAGAAAGTTTTCCAGCAGAACATTTATTTCAGCTGGGAAATGTTGATTCTTTGTAATTGAGACATTCCCTGGGAACACGTCCATCTCAATGAGATGTTTGGTGGGCTTTGCCACCAAAATGGAAGAGAAATACTTGAAAATGATACTTGAAATGGTGATGTGAGTTGATAAAATTGGCTGTTGGGAGACAAGCAAGTGATTTAAGGAAGAAGTGAGAAGTTAACTCTGTAGTTGCTGGAGGGAACAGCAGTTGAACTTTGTAAAAATGCTAAAGAGGAAAGTTCTTGGTGTCTTTGAAATGTTTGTAAATAAATCCAGGCAAGAAATTATTTGATTGCAATTATTTGGCTATGAACAATGTAGTCAATTAGCTAAAGAAATGTATATAGTGCTATGTAATTAAAACCCTATTAGGCTCTAAGGGGCCACTATAAGTAGTGATATTTTCTTTCAGTGTTTGAAAGCAGGAGTTAAAAGTAAAAAGCAATCAAAATTCTGGTAAAGTTAATTATGTCCCTTTTAAGGTAAGAATCTTTAAGCTGTGAATAGCTTTGGATCCAGAAGCAAGCCAGAAAGCATCTCCATTAATGCAAATTAGCTAACTGATAAGGTAGAAGCCACTGAAACCTGGGCTGCCTATGAAACATATACAAGAAAATACAGGGTAATTCCCCTCTTTTGCCTGAAATCAACAAGGGTATTTGTATCTTTTAAGCAATGACTGACTGCCCAGAAGGGTAGACCTCTGTTTTTGTCTTTCAGATAATCAGAAAACTGCTGCCAGCTGAACAGCATTCAACGTACCATGCATTTACTGGCACAATAGGAATTATGTTCTGTGTTCTATGTCCTGTCTTGTGGGGTTTGTCTCGTGGCCAGAATTGCTGTGTTTAATATTTTCATCAAATAGTCTAGTTTAAAATCAAACAGGAGGGTTAAATAAAAAAAAAAGCAGATACTTGTTTTATTCAACTTGGAATACAAATTCATTCATTCATTCATGCCCGTCACCCCAACCGGGGTATGGGCCGCCAACAACAGATCTCCATAGTCTTCTATCCTGGGCCATTCGCTCTAGCTGGTTCCAGGTATAGCCCATTTTTTTGCTATCAACCTGAAGGTCGCGTCGCCAGGTATTTCTTGGGCGGCCTCTTTTCCGCTTGCCTTGGGGGTTCCACTGCAGTGCCTGTCTGGTGATGTTGGTTGGCTGCTTGCGTAGTGTATGTCCTATCCAGCCCCACCTTCTCCTTCTAATTTCTTCCTCTGCTGGGAGTTGATGGGTCCTCTCCAAGAGGTGGATGTTACTGATGGGGTCTGGCCAGCGGATCTGGAGAATCCTTCTGAGGCAGCTATTAATGAAGGTCTGGATCTTCCTGGTGGTTGTTTTGGTTGTCCTCCAGGTTTCAGCTCCATACAGTAAGACTGATTTCACGTTGGAGTTGAACAGTCAAATCTTTATTGCCAAAGACAGCTCTCTGGAGCTCCAGATGTTCTTGAGCTGTAAGAAGGCTGCTCTTGCCTTACCAATCCTTACTTTGATGTCTGCGTCTGTGCCACCCTGCTGGTCGATGATGCTACCTAGGTAGGTGAAGGACTGTACTTCTTCCAGGGGGCTTCCATTCAGTGTGACTGGGTCGTTGCTGATGGAATTGATCCTAAGGATCTTGGTCTTGTCCTTGTGGATGTTGAGGCCAACCTGTGATGACGTGGCTGCCACTACGTTGGTCTTCTCTTGCATCTGCTGTTTACTGTGCGAAAGGAGTGCAAGGTCGTCGGCAAAGTCAGGTCATCAAGCTGGGTCCACAATGACCATTGGATTCCATTCCTACGCTTGTAAGTGGATGTCTTCATAATCCAATCGATGACGAGAAGAAAGAGAAGTGGTGACAACAAGCATCCTTGTCTGACTCGGTTTGCACCTGGAAGCTGTTTGTGAGCTGCCCTCCATGGATCACTCTACAGTGTATGCCGTCGTATGAATTCTTGATCAGGTTGACCACCTTTGCTGGGATGCCATAGTGCCGAAGGAGCTTCCAGAGGTCTCTCGATCCACGCTATCGAATGCTTTCTCATAGTCAACAAAGTTGATGTACAACGAGGAGTTCCACTCCATAGACTGCTCGACTATGATGCGGGCGTTGCTATCTGGTCCGTGCATGATCTGTTCTTCCGGAAACCTGCCTGTTCATCTCGTAGCTGTGGATCGACGGCATCCTTCATTCTCTCTAAGAGGACTCGGTTGAAGACCTTCCTGGCACCGACAGGAGTGTGATTCCTCTATAGTTGGCACAGTTGCTGAGGTCTCCTTTCTTGGGGATTTTGATGAGATATCCCTCTTTCCAGTCAGCCGGAATCACTTCTTCTTCCCATATTTTCTCAAGAGGGTACAGCATTTCCACTGAGGCATCCAGGTCTGCTTTCAGGGCCTCTGCTGGGATATCGTCAGGTCCAGCCGCCTTCCTGTTCTTCATCATGGTGATGGCTTTTCTGATCTCGTCTCTGGTTGGTTTATCGCAATTGATTGGGAGGTCCTCGTTGGCTGGGTCGATGTCTGGTGGATTTGGTGGTGCTGGTCTGTTCAGGAGTTCCTCAAAGTGCTCCGCCCATCTGTTCATCTGTAGTTCTATTCCTGTTATAGACTTTCCCTGCTTGTCTTTAACGGGACGTTCTGGCTTGCTGAACTTTCCAGACAGTCGCTTGGTAGTATCGTACAGCTGTTTCATGTTACCGCTGTATGCTGCCTGCTCTGCTTCTGCTGCCAGTCCATCCACATAATCTCTCTTGTCCTTCCTAATATTCCTCTTCACTGCTCTGTGGGCTTCAGCATACTCTTTTTGAGTTTTGGCCTTTGCTGCTCTAGTCCTGCTGTTGTTGACTGCTGCCTTCTTCTTCTTTCTGTCTTCTATCTTTGTCAAGGACTCTGCTGTGATCCACTCTTTCTGCTGGTGTTTCTTAATTCCAAGCACTTCCTGGCATGCTGACCTAAGTGTGTCTCTCACTTTCTGCCATCTGTTGAGTACACTGTCTTCCTCTTCCTCAGACCGATCCTGTAGTACTGAAAACTTATTCTTCAGCGTCAATCCAAAATCTTCCTTGGTCTTATGGTCCTTCAGAAGGTTGGCGTTGTACCAGCTCTTCTGTCTGGCGCGTCTATCAGTTCTTCTTCAGCTTCAGCTTCAATCTGGCCACCACTAAGTGATGGTCGGACGCCACGTCTGCTCCTCTTCTAACTCTAACGTCCTGCAAGGATCTTCTGAACTTCTTGCTAATGCAGACATGGTCGATCTGGTTTTCTGTCATGCCTGCTGGCGATACCCAGGTACTCTTGTGGATCCACTTGTGAGGAAAGATGCTGCCTCCTATGACCAGATTGTTAAGTGCACACAGATCCACAAATCTCTCTCCATTCTCACTCATCTCTCCCAGAGCATGGGTCCCCATGACTTGTTCGTATCCGGTGTTATCAGGTCCAATTTTGGCATTAAAGTCTCCCATAAGGATGGTAATGTCTTTGTCTGGGAGAGTCTCTAATATTTTCTGGAGTCTGTTGTAAAAGTAGTCTTTGTCCTCCTCTTCACTGTCATTGGTTGGAGCGTAGCACTGAACAACATTCATCTTAATCCTCTTCATTTTAGTTCTGAAGGATGCTGTGATGATCCTGGGACCATGTGCCTCCCAACCAATCAGTGCTCTCTGTGCCTGCTTGGACAACATGAAGCCTACTCCCTGTGTGTAGTGTGCGTCGCTCTCTTCATGTCCTGAATACAGCAACAGCTCTCCTGTCAACAGTCGTCTCTGTCCAGCTTGCGTCCATCTTGTCTCGCTAATGCCTAGTAGGGTCAGGTTGTTGCTCCTCATCTCTGCTGCAACCTGCGCCGTCTTTCCTGACTCGTACATGGTCCTCACATTCCATGTGCCGATGGTAATCCTCCTGGCTGCAAGAAGGGTGATCGGCTTAGTGGCTTCCTCGCGGCTTTCACCACCCAGCGTCATGCATCTTCGAGTTGAAGACCCTTCTTTTTCCAGGCTAAAAGTCTCTGTTAACTCTATTGTTGGCGTTTCTGTAGCAAGCTGATTTTTACAGGGTGGAGTTGCTAGCCACACTCCCAACCCTCCTCCTTTACCTGACTTGGGACAGGCAAACTCTCTGGTGGAGTTTTGGAATACAAAGTGTTTGGATAAATCAGGAGAACGTGATATACTAAAGTCTAATACATTTACTTAAGTAAGAAAAAGAAACTTCATTGGCCAGATCTTTTAACTGGAAAAATTCTTGTTAAAATTTGCATACCAACAGTCGTTGGAAGCAAGGACATGAAAAGTTAACCCACTCCCCATATTGCACATGGGATCCTTCTGGCTACCTCAGATTTCTAGCCAGAGGGCTGGGGAGGAGTGGGAAGCCATTGGACACAAGAGGTTGTACTGAGTGGACTCCTCAAAGTGGGTGTGCTTGTCCTGGCTTGTTGCTCCAAAGCTCTGTAATAAAGTTATTTTACTGGAAGGGTATATGTGGCATACATTGAATAATAAGACTAATGTACTGTATAGTGGCAATGTTTATGTGTTCATTGTTGGGAAAAGGTGTATGAGTGAAGAGTGGAAGTTTCCTTTGTAGGTTAAAAGAAGCCAAGAAGGGGAGAAGGAAAAAGAACAGAACAGATTAACTGGGGAAAAAATAGCTAGTATGCTCAGTCTAAAGATAAGACATTGGCCCCATTCAAGGACACTGCTCGCAGCTAAGACTTAGCTGAAAACCAAGAAACGGGGGGGGCTTGAATGTGCCCAAGCAGCTATGAGATCTGCAAAACACTGCCAGGCATCAATGAAATGAGTTAGGTTTCTTTTCTCACAAGTAAAGCGCTGCCCAAAGACCCTAGCAGCCCTGCCACTCCTTGGAACCAGGAGCCTGGATCTATGTAAAGGTCCATCAGCGAAAGACTGCTCTGGCTCCACACTGGAAAGGCCCTTTCTGAGTCCTGTTAACCACCAACACTTCCATGAAGTGCCAAGGACTACCTGCCTGGACCCATGATTCTCACTGCAAAAGACCCTCCACCTTGGGAGGATTCTCCTACTGATGATTGGCCTATTTCTCCTTCTAGCTTTGCTGTGCCTTCTGGACAGCAGGGAAAAGGACAAGGTGAAGTGCTAGTAACCTCTCCCTTGTCCACTGACAGACCTACTGTGCCTTTGGATTTTTCTTCAAGAAGCAAAACCATGACAGGGTGATGTGCTGGTAACCTCTCCCCTGTAGGATGCCCTACCACGATTGTTTCGGGGAAAAAGAAGGGACACTTGCTCCACCGAAATTGCCAAAGTCAGGAATTCCTGACTAGAAAGGACATTAAGAACTCAGCCTGGTGGAGAAACAAAGAATTATACACTAGCAGGAAGAAATTTGTGGGACCCATGCTTGGGAATGTGGTATTGATTGGATGTTGGGGTTTATTTTACAGGCTGTGCCCTGTGTTTTGGATAAATCCTTCAGCATGTATTGCCCTCCTAATTGGATTTTAAATGACAAGTACCAAAGGCACCTTGTTGCCACTGCCCCTGCCATGTCCTCCATTACACTGTTACCCCTGTAATATATCCTGTCTGTTACAGCTCCATTTTGTTTCTTAAAGCTGTCCCCTTACTCCATTTTGTTCTTGTTCTCCTCTATGGCCGCCCCTCCTGGCTGTTAAGTTGTTTACCAGGGCCTCTGCCCTTCTCAAAGGAGGGCCCCTTAAGTTGTCTAACCAGAGCCATTGCCCTTCTCAAAGGGATGGCCACTTATGCTAAGTGGGACCACTGCCCTGTTCAAAGGGTTAGTCCTGGTATCACCTTGTTAAAACCTGGGCTTGGTGTAGGGTGGCCACTGTCCAGAGCTGCAAGACCTATTGTGTTTTTAGGATCCTGGGCATGAGTCATACCTCTGGGCTCAGGGCTAGTCCAAACATGCCTCTGTGGCTGCCTGCAGTTTTTCTCTGCCTCCCTCCTCCCTGTAAGAGAGAGCCAATCACAGTTACTGGCGGGAAGCTGCCAGGGTTTGCCTTTAAAAACAGACATTTTTTGAACAGACTTCAGAAAGGTTCTTGCATTGCTGCCTGGTCTGATCAACCAGGGGTTCTGGGGGTCCTTTCTCTGCTCTCGTTTTATTTTTGAGCGTATCCCCGTTTTGAATCCGCCCCCCCACGAAGAACAAGGTGCTGCCTGAGAGATCTCCTGATTATCAAGACTGTACCGAGCCTTCTGATGTGCTTGCTGTTTCTGCCTCTGCTGCTGCCTTGGGGGATGGTAAGAATCCCTCTGTGAGACTTTCTATACTTTTATTTTATTATTTTAGCTGCTGGCTCTGTCTCCCCAGCACACAGACTCAAGCTAAACCTTGGTCTGTGTCCTAAAACCTCTCTTACAAACAACCCCCCCGCATCCTGGCTGCTGGCTCTGTCTCCCCAGCACACAGACTCAAGCTAAACCTTGGTCTGTGTTTTAAAACCTCTCTCTTAAACCCCGTGGCACTCTGCCACTGAAAATAAGTTTGTGCTGCTGCTAAGTTCTGCTCCTGTGGGCTTTGCCTTGGACTGTTTTCAGCTGTATCCACTGCTGCAGTCACCGCCCCCCCTCTTTGGAGCTGTGTCCTGGACACACACCACTCAGCCCTCTGGAACTATCCTTAGCATAAGGTGCACCCATTAAGTTAAGTTTAGCATTATACTTTGTAAGTTAGGCTTAGAGAATTGTTGCATTGTGTTTTAATTTGTGTAGTCTTGGTTAAGTTAGCTCATAGATCAGATTTTGCTGTGTTCTGTATAATTGTAATTGTCTGTCTTCCCACTGCAAACATCCCCCCCGCCCAGCTTCTCTGTGTCTTTTTACCTTGTTACACTCTCTCTGCTGCTTAAGCTTGCAGCCTGTTTGTTCTGTCTCACTAAGTTTAAATCTCTAGCATAAAACCCCATTGGTTACTTTCTTCCTCTCTGATACCCCTCACATTCTACATTTACACCACTGTGACACATTTTTACCTGAAATTGTTTGTTATTTAACACATTTTACCCATAACTGTTAGTTGGTTATATGCTGCTGTGACACACCTTTTTACATAGAAATCGCTAGCTACCTGTTACATTTATACCTCAGTGTTAACTGATTACCCACTGTATTGTATCCTACTGTGTTGTACCCCACTATTGAAACCCCCTTACTGTTCACCAAAAAAGAAACCCCTCCCCAATTGTCTACCTTAACAACCCCATACCCCTCACTGCTGGGATAAGGAACAATTGAGGCCGTCACTGAAGTGAAGGAGGGAGATGATTTTCTGACAGGGAGGGACGGCACCTCTCAAAGGTGTTTGGCAGGCAGCCTCCTTCCCAGGTCTGTCCCAACAACACCCAGTTGAAAAGGGACCCTCCCCAGCACTCCTCAGCCCGATGAAAGGGCGAGTGAGTGAGCGTGGGGAGAGCGGCGACGGAGGGAGATGGATTGAGCGGGCGGGACCTCTGCGAAGGGGCGGGATGAGGTGTTCAGTTTTGTTGGGTCAGAAAGTTGGCAACCCCAGATCCAGGGAAAACAACTCAAACACCCAATGAGTCTGGCCAGGGGCAGGACATCAGCTTTGAGGGGAGGGGTGGGTGTGGCAGTGACATCACAAAGGCCTTTTGCAGGACCGCGGCCTATTGGGCAAAGGTGGTGGGGAGGGGGTGACCTCACAGAGAGACCCCGACATCAGCCGGGCAGGACAGAGGTGCAGGGCCAGGTCTGTCTCTGAGAGCCCCGGCTCTGCTGCATAAGTCTCCTTCGGGAGGTCTCTCCTCGAGGGCTGAGAGAGAATTCAGATTCATGGATGTGAGCATGAGGAGGAAACACTGGAGTTTTCTCCTTTCCTACCATGGATTGTGCTGAAAAAAAACTTCCCTTTGAGAAGGTAAGAGGCTCAGAGACGTTTGGAACCTGTTCAGTCTGATCCACCTGGCGCAGGCAGCATTCTAGGCACAGACAGCGCTGGCTTCAGGTGGCAGAATTTGATTTCCTCCCTAGGTTTTGATGGTTGGAATCCTGGGGACATTGGGGTTTGTCCTTTTGGTTTCTCTTTTCCTCTTTCCTCCCTCCTTTCCCCTCTTCTCTTGCTTCTTTTTTCCCTTTTCCCAGCTTCCCTCCCTCTACCGAAGAGGGATGTGTGTGGAGTGCGGCAGGGGAGGGGTATTGCTCTCATTGCAGCGGTCCTCACCAAGAGGTGGGGCTGGATCTGAGTGATCCTGTGATGGTGACCTGGGCCGTCCTTTGGGACATCTGGTGAGACCCCTCAGCCTCCTGCCCCTCAGAGTCTCAGTGGTGATTGGCCGAGCAGGGGGCTATTGAGAGTGAGGAGACTCAGGTCCTTTTGGTCTTTTTTCAAATCAGGCAAAGAAGTCACAGCCGATCAATGTGCAGGATTAATCTTGCTGCTTCTCTCCATTAATTGTCTCTTAGCAGGTGATGATTTCCTCTAATGTTCTAGGTCTTCTAAAATACTTGCTGAATAATTCCACTGAACCACTGTTGGTCTGTAGCTCACTTGAGAGCACTTTCTTCTGATGAGTCAATGTATGAAATTCAAGATCTGAGAGAGAGTTTGAATGTCAGGAGCAGTGTTTCCTCTAATTTGCTATGTCCGTGTGCGGAATGAATTTTGCTGAGTGCACCAATACGGAGGTGAGGTGTGACACCTCACCTGTCTATTGGTGCTCATTCCAAACTTCATTCTGCAGATGGATCGTGTGTGGCGGGGTGAGGCTGATGGCTTTGGAGAGGGGTGGGGTCTGTGGTAGAGCTGTGGGTGGGGTGAATGGGCTCTGTCTGGGGGTGCTGTGTGTGGGGTGGGGTTGGGGATGAGAGGCTGAGAGCTGGAGTAAAGGGTTGGGGTGCAGGGGTGTGAGGGCTCCGGCTAGGGATGCGGGCTCTGGGTTGGGGCTGGGAATGAGGGGTTTGGAAGTTATGCTTCAGTTTTCCCCGTCTAAACTTAAGTCCTGTCTAACCTACAGGACGCTATGGGAATAAGACACCATGCTTTGTGGTGACATGACAAGAGCAGAGGGTGTGAGAACTACAGCAACAGAGATGGGAGGGGTTAGAGTCAGATTGTTTCAAATGCTGCATCCGTCGACTGACATTTAACAGCAACGCTTAGCTAACACAAAGGAGAAAGGAATTCTCTGCTAAAGATTCAACCTGCCCCTTTGGACAACTCCACCCCTTCCTGACTGGAGTGTGCTCACAACACCCCCTCCAACACACACACACACACAAGCCCACAGCTGGGCACCCAGCACAAAGCAAGGGAGGGTTGCTTGGCTTACACTGGGCTACAATTTTTCAGAGGTCGTCTGCTTCAGAGATCAAATGTGCTATTTAGAATGTATTTTGATGTGCTCAATTCAAATATGACAAAACAACTGATTGGCTTCTGTTTCTAAGATATTTAAGTTTTACATTTTATGTCTATGTATATTGTGTAGATAGCAGAGTTTTAATCATCAATTTTAAACCTAGGTCTTTTTGTGTTTATGGTCGCTTTACATGATAGTATTTCACCTCTCCTGTTTATGTAACAATTTAAAAATCAGCAAAAGGGTTATCTAGCTAAAATGTATTATGAAACAAAAGGCAAATACTATTCTGTACATAGTTTAGTCCTATTCAGTCTCTACTCAGCACTTCTTGGCTTGTCTCTTGTATTCATTAAATGGAGCATCTCCTGTCACTGTCAGCAATAGTCTGCCAGCATTGATGGGCTCCAATTGACCTGATAGCGGTTCTCCATTGTTGCAATGTCCTGGTGAAATCGCTCACCGTGCTCGTCACTCACTGCTCCGCAGTTCGGTGGAAAAAAATCTAGATGAGAGTGCAAAAAATGTCTCTTTAGTGACATGTTGCAACCAAGGCTTTTGTAAGCCTTGAGGAGGTTTTCCACCAACAACCTGTAGTTGTCTGCCTTGTTGTTTCCGAGAAAATGTATTGCCACTAAGTGGAAGGCTTTTCATGCCGTCTTTTCCTTGCCACGCAGTGTGGTCAAATGCATCATCTCGAAGTTCATGAATCTGAGGACCAACAAAGTCACCTTCCTTTATCTTAGCTTCACTTAACCTTGGGAATTTTCCACGGAGGTACTTGAAAGCTGCTTGTGTTTTGTCAATGGCTTTGACAAAGTTCTTCATCAGCCCCAGCTTTATGTGTAAGGGTGTTAACAAAATCTTCCTTGATTCAACAAGTGGTGCATGCTGAACACTGTTCCTCCCAGGCTCAATGACTGTCAGGTGGCCAACCTTTCTTGATGTAGTGGGAATCTGTTGCACGACTATCCCATTCGCAGAGAAAACAGCAGTACTTTGTGTATCCAGTCTGCAGACCAAGCAAGAGAGCAAGAACCTTCAAATCGCCACAAAGCTGCTTTATGCACCTCAAAAGTTGTTTCATGTTGTCCTAGGTTTCCTTCATATGGACTGCATGACCAAGTGGAATTGATGGCAAAACATTGCCATTATACAATAAAACAGCTTTAAGGCTCGTCTTCGATGAATCAATGAACAGTCTCCACTCATGTGCATTGTGAATGATGTTGAGGGCTGCCATCACACCATCAATGTTGTTACACGATACAAGATGGCCTTCCGTGAAGAAGATGGGACTAGATCCTTTTGACGGTCACGGGCATGGAAACCCTAACATCACCTGCCAGGAGAGTCCACTGCTGTAGTGTGGAGCCCAACAGCTCTGCTTTACTCTTGGGTAGTTCGAATCCCTGACAAGGTCATTCCCTTCACCTTGTGTTTTGAGGTGTGGTTCAGAGGAGAAGGATGGGAGAAAATGTGGGTCCTGTGACATTGATGGTTCAGGACCAGAAGTTTCGTCCTCTTCCTCTTCCTCGTCTGACTCAAGTGAGAATGATTCTGGTGCATCAGGAAGTGTCAGTCCTTCTCCGTGGGGTACTGGGCATAGAGCTGATGGAATGTTTGGATAATGCAGCATCCACGTTTTCTTCTTTGTCACTCCTTTCCCAACTGGAGGCACCATGTAGAAGTAACATTTGCTGGTATGATCTGTTGGCTCTCTCCACATCATTGGCACTGCAAAGGCATAGATTTCCTTTTCCTGTTCAACCACTGGCGAAGATTTGTTGCACAAGTGTTGCAGCATAAGTGTGGGGCCCACCTCTTGTCCTGATCTCAATTTTGCAGCCAAAAGAAAAGTGATAGGCTTTCTTAACCATAGTGGTTCTACTGCACTTTTGTGATGCAAAAGTCACTTCACCACAAACATAGCAGAAGTTATCTGCACTGTTCACACAAGTACGAGGCATCTCTGCTCACTTTGGCTAAAAGAAAAGGGTCCCTTTGCAAAATCAAACACTGACAAATAAGACAGCACGACACTGTATGATTTCTAGAGCTGATAAAGGGCAATTGGTTCAGCTTCATTATGATTGCATCATCCATGACTTCTAGGAATAACATGATGCAATTCATATCATGTATGATGCAATACCAGCATCAGATTGTATCCTTCATTGTTTTGCCTAAAAAGCAAGTACTGTCCAAACCCATTCATAGATTTATTCATAGGTCCAGTCAAAGATGGATTTCAGTCATTACTGGTTTAAACTGAGGTCCGTCCCTTTATAACTCACTTCTCCTCCGCCATTCCCAAGTCAAGGGTCATAAATACTGACCCAATAGCATATCTTGAAAACTAGAGCCAATCAAAATTTTAAGAATCATTTTCGTTCTCAGTGACCCAGAATTAGTGAAGTTGGACTCCATTTATTTCAGAAGCATTTTGGCTGTAGAGCAGTGTAACAAGCCTCTCCTAGCTGCCTCCTGGTGGGAGGCTGGGGAGCTGTGGGGACCTGTTTGAGAGGGTCACTAGTAGCAGCGTAGCACAGGAGGTGTCCTATCGGGTTGAGTCATTGCAGATGATGATGTAGTGCAGCAGACCCCGTTTTGCCAACCTTGCATTAGGCAGCTTTCCATGTTAAGCGAACTCCCAGTGCCCACAGGTGCAGCAGCCGGCGATTTGTCCTGTGGCCGCTAGGTGGCGCTGCAGCCTCGCACTTTCCCGTTCCCCGGGTATGGGACGGTGTGATAAGGTGAGCTGGCTCCACCCGGCCCGGGAGATGCCGTCAGTGGGGTCTGCTGTGTAAGGGCTGAAAGTCAATTTGACTGGCATTTTATGATCTTTCAATCATGAAGGAGCAACTGCTTACCTGACTGAAGCATCTTATCTCGTTTCCAAATTAAGTGTCTCCTCTTTGTGTGCGAAGAGACAGTTTAAGGGACGCCACAAACAGGAGATGCTTTTGGTTTGGAAACAAAATATTTTTGCAAAGATTTTCATCCAAATTGATTTAGGATTAATGGGGTCAAATTCCATGCTGTGCCCTGTGGCTTTAAGGCATTGGAGAACTGCTGAAGAGGTTAAAGGCCGCAGAGCTGGGTAGCTGGGTGTGGGGCCTCCAAAGTTATTGTGCTCTGGTGAGACTGAGCAGTTGTGGGGATTGTGCAAGCTGTGGTGTTTACATGCACATAGAAAATGTAATGAAACTCCATTTTAAAACCACTCATGTCTGGGAATGGAAGAGAAGCTCTTTGAAATAAGTGTCCCCTTCATACTCTTCAAGATCACTGGCTCCAACACTCCAGCTGCCTCAGGAACTCAGTGGTGGTGCATTTGATGGCAGATCGAGAGGTTTCTGGTTCAAGTCCAGCTGCTCTCTTACATGTCCCCTTTTTTTAATTGATCTATATTTTCATATCCATCTCCTGTATGTTCAGGAGTTCCGCTGAATGGGGAGGTGAAATTAATTTCACCATTCAACATTTTCCTGTTAAAATGTACAAACACTGAGCAAAGCTGTCCATCAGCTGAAATCTGTTCCAGTCCTCTGAGGCGCTAGTTTGTTTTATTCTTGAAACAAAGATGAAGTACGACTGTAGATTTGCAGGACCTTGTTCTCCACAGTGATGATGTGCAGAAGAAGAAGAACCAGTGGCTATCAAGTGGACACTAGGGAGTTTAGACTTGCCTTCCAAGGGAGTAATGGGGACAAAAGCCATATCTGGCTTCAAGAATAAGCTTAATGCGTTTATGGAGGATGGTATGATGGGATAGGCTAATTTTGGCAATGAATTTGGCAATTGATCTTTGATTCTCAGCAGGTAAGTATGCCCAGTGGTCTGGATGGGATGTTAGATGGGTGGGGATGTGAGTTCCTGCAGAGAATTCTCTCGTGGGTGCTGGCTGGTGAGTCTTGCCCACATGCTCAGGGTTTAAGTGATCAGCATCTTTGGGGTCAGGAAGGAATTTTCCTCCAGGGCAGATTGGCAGAGGCCCTGGAGGTTTCTCACTCTTCCTCTGCAGCATGGGGCACTGGTCACTTGCTGGAGGATTCTCTGCAGCTTGAGGTCTTCGAAGCACAATTTGAGGAGTTCAGTAAGTGAGACATAGGTTAGGGGTTTGATCTAGAAGTGGATGGGTGAGTTTGTGTGGCCTGCATTGTGAAGGAGGTGGGACTAGATGATCATTATGGTCCCTTCTGACCTTAGAGTCTATGAGACCATGAGACCATGGGAGGGTGGGGAGGAGCTGTGAGGCCGGCGGGTGTGTGTGGTGCAGGGCATTTGGAGTGTGGGGGCTGCTGGGGGGCTGGTGGGTGCCTGGGCTGCTGCTGCTGCTGCCCCAGCCGGGTCTGTATGGGGGAGAGATCTGCATTAGCCCCCTTTGTGCCCAGCTCTGGGGGGCAGGGAGGGTTCGGACTCTTTGCGGTGGCTGGAGCCAGCCCCTGAGCCGGAGCCTGCCGGCAGGAGAGACCTGGGGAAAGAGCTGGGGCTGAGCAGGAAAGTGAGTTTGTAGCTGCAGCTCTCACCACCCCAGATCTGCTGCTGAGGCCAAAGCAGAGGTTCTTTTGGTTCAGTTCTTGGCTAACCTGCATTGAGCTGTACGCTCATTGCATACAATCCCTTCAAGCCTATCTTTGCGTAGTTAATCAATGTGTGTTCTATTTCCCCCTAAAACTCTGTGTTTTGCTAGATGTGCTTGGGGCACCTGCTCAGGACCAGAGACTGGTGCATGATCCTCTCCACTTGGAGGGAGGAGCAGACTGGGTAATAAACTGATCCCAATCAGAGAGGTTTCATATTGTTTTTTCATGTTGTCATAGGTTTTCTTCATATGGACTGCATGACCAAGTGGAATTGATGGCAAAACATTGCCATTATGCAGTAAAACAGCTTTAAGACTCGTCTTCGATGAATGAATGAACAGTCTCCACTCATGTGGATTGTGAATGATGTTGAGGGCTGCCATCACACCATCGGTTTTGTTGAACGCTACAAGATGGCCTTCCATGAAGAAGAATGGTTCAAGATCCTTTTGACGGCCAGGGAGCATGGAAACCCTAACATCACCTGCCAGGAGATTCCACTGCTGTAGTGCAGAGCCCAACAGCTCTGCCTTACTCTTAGGTAGTTCGAATCCCTGACAAGGTCATTCCCTTCACCTTGTGTTATGAGGTGTCGTTCAGAGGAGGAGGATGGGAGAAAATGTGGGTCCTGTGACATTGATGGTTCAGGACCAGAAGTTTCGTCCTCTTCCTCTTCCTCGTCTGACTCAAGTGAGAATGATTGTGGTGCATCAGCAACCAGCTGTCCTTCTCCGTGGGGTACTGGGCATAGAGCTGATGGAATGTTAGGAGAATGCAGCGTCCACTTTTTCTTCTTTGTCACACCTTTCCCAACTGGAGGCACCATGTAGAAGTAACAATTGCTGGTATGATCTGTTGGCTCTCTCCACATCATTGGCACTGAAAAGGCATAAATTTCCTTTTCCTGTTCAAACACTGGTGAAGATTTGTTGCACAAGTGTTGTAGCATATGTGTGGGGCCCACCTCTTGTCCTGATCTCAATTATGCAGCCAAAAGAAAAGTGATAGGCTTTCTTAACCATAGTGGTTCTACTGCACTTTTGTGATGCAAAAGTCACTTCACCACAAACATAGCAGAAGTTATCTGCACTGTTCACACAAGTACAAGGCATCTCTGCTCACTTTGGCTAAAGAGAAATGGGTCCCTTTGCAAAATCAAACACTGACAAATAAGAGAGCAAGACACTGTATGATTTAAATAGCTGATATAGGGCAATTGATTCAGCTTCCTTATGATTGCATCATCCATGACTTCTAGGAATAACATGATGCAATTCATATCATGTATGGGGCAATACCAGCTTCAGATTGCATCCTTCATTGTTTTGCCTAAAATGCAAGTACTGTCAAAACCCATTCATAGATTTATTCATAGATCCAGTCAAAGATGGATTTTAGTCATTACTGGTTTAAATTGAGATCCCGTCCCTTTATAACTCACTTCTCCTCCGCCATTCCCAAGTCAAGGGTCATAAATACTGACTCAATAGCATATCTTGAAAACTAGAGCCAATCAAGAATTTTAAGCATCATTTTCGTTCTGAGTGACCCAGAGTTAGTAAAGTTTGACTATATTAATTTCAGAAGCATTTTGGCTGTAGAGCAGTGTAACAAGCCTCTCCTAGCTGCCTCCTGGTGGGGGGAGGCTGGGAGCTATGGGGACCTGTTTGAGAGGGTCACTAGTAGCAGCGTAGCACAGGAGGTGTCCTATCGGGTTGAGTCATTGCAGATGATGATGTAGTGCAGCAGACCCCCGTTTTGCCAACCGTGCATTAGGCAGCTTTCCATGTTAGCGAACTCCCAGTGCCCACAGGTGCCGCAGCCGGCGATTTGTCCTGTGGCCACTAGGTGGCGCTGCAGCCTCGCACTTTCCCGTTCCCCCGGGTATGGGAAGGTTTGATAAGGTGAGCTGGCTCCACCCGGCCCCGGGGAGATGCCGTCAGTGGGGTCTGCTGTGTAAGGGCTGAAAGTCAATTTTACTGGCATTTTATGATCTTTCAATTATGAAGGAGCAACTGCTTACCTGACTGAAGCATCTTATCTCGTTTCCAAATTGAAGTGTCTCCTCTTTGTGTGCGAAGAGACAGTTTAAGGGACGCCACAAACAGGAGATGCTTTTGGTTTGGAAAACGAAATATTTTTGCAAAGATTTTCATCCAAATTGATTCATGATTCCACAAATCAACCTTGATTAATGTTCCTGGTATTTTCTAACAGAAAACTGTGTCGATGAAAATTGCACGCACATCCCTTCAATTGCTGGCCTCTGTCCCTCCCCCAGGGGTCTTGGTGTCTGCTGATGACAGCAAGAGTGAGAGCTGTTGGCTTTTCTCTCTAGCTGTGCCATCACTTTGCTGTGTGAGCTGGGATTGGTCATTTCCTCTCTCTGTACCTCAGCATCCCAATCTGTGTAATGGGAAATGAGACACGTCTGTAATGCCTGGCAGGAGCAAGGCTGGGCAGAGAATGGACATTAAAGCACTTTGGGGAGGAGAAAGGGTTGTTTCATGGTGTTGAGTGCCAAGGCATTGTGACATTTGTGAAAATGTCTCGTGTAGAGAAAGAAGAAATGGTTGGGGACAAAGCTTGCAGGAGGATATGAATCAGAGAGGCCAGGGTATGTGTTTGGGGTCTCACCAGTGCTTCCCACCCCTTGCTGTCCTGTGGCAGGTGTATCCCCTGACACAAGGCTCTCCCATGCAGTATATGATCTTCACAAGGTCTTGGCCAACCTCTCAGGTGCCATGCTGGGGAGCTGCTGCAGAATCCCCACATATAGACAGGCCCCAATACCTCTTGGTGGTGAGCCCAATGTGCGGGGCAGGGGCAGGAGAAGGAATTTGATCTTAATGCTGGGGAGACCTGGAGCGGGTGACTGGAAGATCCATTTTCCAGCCTGTCCGCCTAGCTGGGATCACTGGGCCATCAGAAGGTTGAAAAAGCTACTAGAGGAAGCTGTTCTAGAGTTGATTTTAACAAATAGGGAGGAACTCATTGAGAATTTGAAAGTAGAAGGCCGCTTGGGTGAAAGTGATCATGAAATCCTAGAGTTTGCAATTCTAAGGAAGGGTAGAAGGGAGTACAGCAAACTAGAGACAATGGATTTCAGGAAGGTGGATTTTAGTAGCTCAGAGAGCTGATAGGTCCAGTCCCATGGGACTCAAGACTGAGGAAAACAACTGAGGAGAGTTGGCACTTTTTCAAAGGGACACTATTAAGGGCCCAAAAGCGAGCTATTCTGCTGGGTAGGAAAGATAAAAAATGTGGCAAAAGACCAGCTTGTCTTAACATGAGATCTTGCATGATCTAAAAAATAAAAGGAGTCATATAAAAATGGAAACTAGGACAGAGTACAAAGGATGAATATAGGCAAACAACACAGGAATGCAGGGGCAAGATTAGAAAGGCAAAGGCACAATATGAGCTCAAACTAGCTATGGGAATAAAGGAAACAAGAAGACTTTTTATCAGTACATTAGAAGCAAGAGGAAGACCAAGGACAGGGTAGGCCCACTGCTCAGTGAGGAGGAGAAACAATAAGAGGAAAGTTGGAATTGTCAGAGATGCTTAATGAATTCTTTGTTTCGGTCTTCACCGAGAAGTCTGAAGGAATACCTAAGAGAGTGAATGCTAATGGGAAAGGGCAGGCTTAGAAGATCAAATAAAAAAGAAGTTAAAAATCACTTAGAAAAGTTAGATGCCTGCAAGTCACCAGGGCCTGCTGAAATGCCTCCTAGAATACTCAAGGAGCTGATAGAGGAGGTATGTGAGCCTCTAGCTATTCTCTTTGGAAAATCATGGGAGACAGGAGAGATTCCAGAAGACTGGAAAAGGGCAAACATAGTGCCCATCTCTAAAAGGAAATAAAAACAAGCCAGGAAAGTACAGAGCAGTTAGTTTAACTTCTGTGCCAGGGAAGAGAATGGAGCAAGTAATTAAGGAAATCATCTGCAAACACTTGGAAGGTGGTAAGGTGATAGGGAATAGCCAGCATGGATTTGTAAAGAACAAATCATGTCAGAGCAATCTGAGAGATTTCTTTGATAGGATAACGAGTCTTGTGGATAAGGGAGAAGCGAAGGATGTGGTATACCTAGAGTTTAGTGAGGCATTTGATACGGTCTCGCATGATATTCTTATCAGTGAACTAGGCAAATACAATTTAGATGGGGCTACTCTAAGGTAGGTGCATAAGTGGCTGGATAACCGTACTCAGAGAGTAGTTATGAATGGTTTCCAATCCTGCTGGAAAGGTAGACCAAGTGTGGTTCCACAGGGGTCTGTTTTGGGACTGGCTCTGTTCAATATCTTCATCAACGACTTAGATATTGGCCTAGAAAGTACGCTTATGAAGTTTGCAGATGATAACAAACTGGGAGGGATTGCAACTGCTTTGGATGATAGCGTCATAATTCAAAATGATCTGGACAAACTGGAGAAGCGGTCTGAAGTTAACAGAATGCAGTTTAATAAAGACAAATGCAAAGTGCTCCATTTAGGAAGGAACAATCAGTTTCACACCTACAGAATGGGAAGAGACTGTCTAGGAAGGAGTACGGCAGAAAGGGATCTAGGGGTTATAGTGGAAACAAGCTAAATGTGAGTGAACAGTGTGATGCTGTTGCAAAAAAGCAAACGTGATTCTGGGATGCATTAACAGATGTGTTGTGAGCAAGACACGAGAAGTCATTCTTCCGCCCTACTCTGGGCTGGTTAGGCCCCAAGTGGAGTATTGTGTCCAGTTGTGGGCACCGCATTTCAAGAAGATATGGAGAAATTGGAGAGGATCAGAGAAGAGCAACAAGAATGATTAAAGGTCTAGAGAACATGACCTATGAAGGAAGGCTGCAAGAATTGGGTTTGTTTACTTTGGAAAAGAGAAGATTGAGAGGGGACATGATAGCAGTTTTCAGGTATCTTAAAGGGTGTCCTAAGGAGGAGAGAAAACTTGTTCACCGTAGCCTCTAAGGAAAGAACAAGAAGCAATAGGCTTAAACTGCTGCAAGGAGGTTTAGGTTGGACATTAGGAAAAAGTTCCTAACTGTCAGGGTGATGAAACAGTGGAATAATTGGCCTAGGGAGGTTGTGGAATCTCCACCTCAGGCGATATTTAAGAATAGGTTAGATAAATGTCTATGCAGGATGGTCTAGACAGTATTTTGTCCTGCCATGAGGGCAGGGGACTGGACTCGATGACCTCTCGAGGTCCCTTCCAGTCGTAGAATCTGTGAATCTATGAGGTGCTAAGCAATAGCCAGCATGGATTTATCAAGAACAAATCGTGTCAAACCAGCCCTTGATAGCTACTTTAAGGTGGGTGCATAACTGGTTGGAAAACTGTTCTCCGAGAGTAGTTATCAGGGGTTCGCAGTCAGGCTGGAAGGGCATAATGAGTGGGGTGTCACAGGGCTCAGTTCTGGGTCAGTTTTGTTCAATATCTTCCTCAGTGATTTAGATCGTGGCCTAGTTTGCAGATGACATGAGGGGGGGGGGTTGCCAGTGCTTTGGAGTATAGGATGAACTCTCAAACTGATCTGGACAAACTGGAGAAATGGTCTGAGGTAAATAGGATGAAATTCAATAAGAAGAAATGCAAAGTGTTCCACGTAGGAAGGAACAATGAGTTGCACACATACAGAATGGGAAATAACTGCCTAGGAAGGAGCACTGCGGAAAAGGATCCAAGGATCCTAGTGGACCACAAACTAAATAAGAGTCAACAGTGTAATGCTGTTGCAAAAAAGCCAATATCATTCTGGGATGTATTGGTAGGAGTGTTGAAATCAAGACACGAGAAGTCATTCTTCCACTCTACTCCGTCCTGATTAGGCCTCAACTGGATTCTTGTGTACAGTTCTGGGCATCACATTTTTGGAAAGATGTGGACAAATTGGAGAAAGTCAGAGAAGAGCAACAAGAATGATGAAAGTCTAGTAACATGACCTATGAGGAAGATTGAAAGAATTGGATTTGTTAAGTCTGGAGAAGAGAAGACTGAGAGGGGACATTACAGTTTTCAAGTACCTAAAAGGTTATTACAAGGAGGCGGGAGAAAAAATATTCTCCTTAACCTCTCATGATAGGACAAGAATCAAGAGGCTTAAATTACAGCAAGGGAGGTTTAGGTTAGACATTAGGAAAAACTTGCTAAGAGTCAGGGTGGTTAAGCCGTGGAATAAATTGCCTAGGGAGGTTGTTGAATCTCCATCCTTGGAGATTTTTAAGAGCAGGTTAGACAAAGCCCTGTCAGAGATGATCTATATAATACTTAGTCTGGCCTTGAGTGCAGGCGACTGGACTCGATGACCTCTTGGGGTCCTTCCAGTCCTATGATTCTATGATCCAAAGGTCTTTACTTGCCTTAATGTCTACAAATCTCTGCAAAACTAAGTATGGGCCATTGAGCAGCCTCTGATGTTTTCATGTGTCACCTGCTTCGTGTCCAGAAGTAACACTGAGTGAGTGGGGGTGTGGGTGTGACACAGCAGGAGCAGCTCAAAGATGCAAAGGGGCTGTCAGGGCGGTGACATCACACTAGCCTTTTACAGGAGCTGGGCTGATTGGTCAAAGGAGGTTGGGAAGCGGTGACCTCACAGAGAGTCTATGAGCAGGGGCAGGTAAAGAGGCTGCAGGGTGGAAATGGCTTTGCTGCAGGAGTCTCCTTCTCAAGGTCTCCCCTTGAGAAGTGAGAGAGAATACAGGGTCACGCCTGTGAGCGCGAGGAGGAGCCTCCTTGGGGTTTCCCCCTTTCCCCTGCTAATTGGTGAGAAGACAGACGTCCCTGTGGAGCAGAGAAGAGCCTCAGAGAGGTTTCATGTTGTTGTTTCATGTTGTCATAGGTTTCCTTCATATGGACTGCATGACCAAGTGGAATTGATGGCAAAACATTGCCATTATGCAGTAAAACATCTTTAAGACTCGTCTTCGATGAATCAACGAACAGTCTCCACTCATGTGGACTGTGAACGATGTTGAGGGCTGCCATCACACCATGGATGTTGTTGCAGGCTACAAGATGGCCTTCCATGAAGAAGAATGGGACAAGATCCTTTTGACGGTCCCGGAGCAGGCTACATGAGGAAATCAGTCCTTTCGTTGGACTTGCTGGTAGAAGAGCCCAGTGATGTTGGAGCTCCCCGAGCGTCAGTGACAAACACAGCGCTCCAGCAACTGAGCTCTAGGGCTCGCTGCTGAAAGAAAAGCTTCAGGAGTGACAAAGGCAAAGGGAGGTGCTGATCTTTAGCCAAGGGCAGGAGCCCCATCCTCCAACATAGAGCATTTCCCTCGTTGTCTGTCTGTGCTGGGGCAGGAGAAATAACACGGCCTCCTGCTTTTGCTATTGCAGAGAGTCAGTTCTGACGGTCTCCTCAAACCCAGGGTGCGAAACAGGCCTCAGAGTTGACTGGGTGTAAACAAGAACTACGCAGATAGACTGAGCCAGCTGGGAATTCAGATGTGCCCCTTTCCTGGAGAGATGGACTGAGCTGTGAGGGGACTGGAGCGGAGCTCCCAATGTTTAACTTGCACTCGTTCAGCATCTTTCCTGCGAGTGCCGTCACTGTAGGTTAAATCCTCCAGCCCAGGACTCCCCACCAGCTGTGGGCCTGACAAGCTTTCCTGGGATTGGATTCTGTAGAACAGGGGTGCAGGGAACCAGCAGGTGCATCTGACTCCTTGGTGAGGTTTTGCATGCAAGATGTGTGTGTGAGTCTTTGTGTGTCGGAAGCAGTGAGTGTGGAACTCTCAGTGAACCGACAGAGGGCGACAGTGGTCAGAGAGAGACAAAGGAAGAATAAAGAGGCACCGATGGGCATAACGATGATGATTGTGTTGTGTTTCATTCCTTAGATGTGGTGCCACCGCCCGTCCCTTTAGCCTTGTAGTTTACCAAGAGTGAAACTAAATATCTGTTGAGATACAAGGAGTGTGTGTGTCCATTCCTGCTAGCTGCACAGGGGTTTGATGTTGCTGCTTTCAATCCTCCGGCTCTGCCGGAGATAAGAACAATTGAGACCGTCACTGAAGTGAAGGAGGAGATGATTTTCTGACAGGGAGGGACGGCACCTCTCAAAGGTGTTTGGCAGGTAGCCTCCTTCCCAGGTCTGTCCCGACAACACCCAGTTGAAAGGACTCTCCCAGCCCTCCTCAGCCCGGTGAAAACGAGCGACTGAGTGAGCGTGGGGAGAGCAAGTGATGGAGGAGATCATAGAATCATAGAACCTCAGGATTGGAAGGGACCTCAGGAGGTATCTAGTCAACCCCTGCTCAAAGCAGGACCAACCCCAACTAAATCATCCCAGTCAGGGCTTTGTCAAGCCAGACCTTAAAAACCTCTAAGGAAGGAGATTCCACCACCTCCTAGGAACCCATTCCAGTTCTTCACCACCCTCCTAGTGAAAAAGTTTTCCTAATGTCCAACCTAAACCTCCCGCTCTGCAAGTAGGCGAGCCAGGACCTCGCTGAAGGGGCGGGATGAGGGTGTTCAGTTTTGTGGGGTCAGAAAGTTGGCAACCCCAGATGCAGGAAACAAATCAAACACCCAACGAGTCTGGCCAGGGGCAGGACATCAGCTTTGAGGAGGGGTGGGTGTGGCAGTGACATCACAAAGGCCTTTTGCAGGAACTCGGCCTATTGGGCAAGGTGGTGGGGAGGGTGACCTCACAGAGAGACCCGACATCAGCCGGGCAGGACAGAGGTGCAGGGCCAGGTCTGTCTCTGAGACCTCCTGGCTTTGCTGCCGCAAGTCTCCTTCGCGAGGTCTCTCCTCGAGGGCTGAGAGAGGATTAGGATTCACAGATGTGAGCATGAGGAGGAACCTCTGTGGAGTTTTCTCCTTTCCTACCACTGATTGTGCCGAAAACAAACTTCCCTTTGACAAGGTAAGAGGCTCAGAGAGGTTTGGAACCTGTTCCGTCTGATCCACCTGGCGCAGGCAGCATTCTAGGCACAGGAAACACTGGCTTCAGGTGGCAGAATTTGATTTCCTCCCTAGGTTTTGATGATTGGAATCTCTGGGGACATTGGGGTTTGTCCTTTTTGGTTTCCCTTTTCCTCTTTCCTCCCTCCTTTCTCCTCTTCTCTTGCTTCTTTTTTCCCTTTTCCAGCTTCCCTCCCTCTACCTAGGAGGGACGGGTCTGGAGTGCGGGCAGGGGAGGTATTGCTCTCATTGCGGGAGGTCCTCCCCAAGAGGTGGGTCTGGGTCTGAGAGTGATCCCCTCTGATGGTGTCCTGGGCCGTCCTTTGGGACATCCCGTGAGACCCCTCAGCCTCCTGCCACTCAGAGTCTCAGTGCTGATTGGCTGAGCAGGGGGCTATCGACACCAAGGAGACTCAGGTCAGTTTGGTCTCTTTTCAAATCAGGCAAATAAGTCACAACCAATCCAATGTATGGAATTAATCTTGCTGCTTCTCTCCATTAATTGTCTCTTGGCAGGTCATGATTTTCAATAATGTCCTAGGTCTTCTAAAATACTTGCTGAATAATTACTATGAACCACTGTTGGTCTCTAGCTCACTTGAGGCACTTTATTCTGATCACTCAATGTGTGAAATTCAAGATGTGAGAGAGAGGCTGAAAGTCAGGAGCAGTGTTTCCTCTATTTTGTTATGTCCATGTGTGGAATGAATTTTGTTTTGGGCACAAATATGGAGGTGAGGTGTGACACATCACCTGCATATTGCGCTCCTTACAAAATTCATTCTGCACATGGATGGTGTGTGGCAGGGGTAAGGCTGAAAGGTTTGTAGTGTGGGAGGCTCGGGGTTGGGGCGCAGTGATGTAAGGGCTCCGGCTGGGGTGCAGGCTCTGGAGTGGGGCTAGCGATGAGGTCTCAGCATTGGAGCAGAGGGTAGGGCGCAGGGGTGAGGGCTCTGGGGTGGGGCTGGGAATGAGGAGATTGGGAGCAGGTTGCCCCAGGGAGAAAGAACTGCCCCTCCAGCCCTCTCTCCCACAGCAGCTCAGGGCCAGGTGAGAGGGCACCTGTCTCCAAGCCGCAGCAGCGCCGGTGGGGCTGGGTTGGGACTGAGGATGCGACAGGATTTATTTTCCGAAGTCAAAGGAGGAAGGGATGGAGTTATGCTTCAGTATTTACCTCATAAACTTATTCCTGTCTAACCCACAGGACACTATGAGAATAAGACACTATGGCATGTGGTGACATCACAAGAGCAGAGGATGTGAGAACTATAGCAACAGAGATGGCAGTGGGGTTAGAGTCAGATTGTTTCAAATCACGGCATTCGTCGGCTGACATTTAACAGCAACGCTTAGCTAACACAATGGAGAAAGGAATTCTCTGCTAAAGATTCAACTTGCCCCTTTGGCCAACTCTGCCCCTTCCTGACTGGGTGTGCTCAGAACAGCCTCCCCACACACAAGCCCACAGCTGGGCACCCAGCACAAAGCCAGGGAGGGGTTGCTTGGCTTGTTTTATTTTTACTTCGCAGAAGGTTTTCAAAAGCATTTTCTGCTCCTGTTCCCCATGGTGAGGAAGCAGATGGTTGTGGGAAGGGAACCTGAGGCGGTGGAGCCGGGGCAGTGTGGGGAGTTGGGGGAGGCTGAAGGGGGCAATGGGGAAGTTGGGGAGGCTGAAGAGAGCGATGGGGAAGTTGGGGAGGCTAAAGGAGCAATGGGGAAGTTGGGGAGGCTAAAGGAGCAATGGGGAAGTTGGGGAGGCTGAAGGGGGCAATGGGTTGAAGGAGGCCGGGGCAGAGAGGCTGTTGGGGGGCTGCTCGTCCCCACGGGAGGGAAGGAGGAAGAGGAGCTGCCCTTCTTTCTGAAGCTGTTTCCTGTTAGATCTTGCAACTTCACTGTTCCTGAGCAGGGTCCTGTGATGAAAAGGAAACTAGAGAGATTCGTGGTCCTGCTTTCAGCAGGGGCTTAGGCTAGATGAGCTCCTGGGGTCTCTTCCAACCCTCATTGTCTAGGATTCTGTGTTTCTGTGGAGGACAGGTCCATCAATGGCTGTTGGCCAGGGTGGGCAGGGATGGTGCCCTAACCTCTGTCTGTCAGAAGCTGGGAATTGGGCGACAGGGGATGGCTCCCTGGATGATTCCTGTCTGTTCATTCCCTCTGGGGCACCTGGCACCGGCCGCTATCGGCCGACAGGACACTGGGCTAGATGGAGCTTTGGTTTGACCCAGTCTGGCCGGTCTTCCCTTCTAATGCTCTTCTCACATGCTCAGTAACAGCTGCAAGCTGCTGCCCTCACGCGCCATCAGAATCTGCTCCCTGCAATCAAAGGCCGGAAAATCCCCCTGAAGGGGAATCGGAGGCGGGATGGGCAGAGGACAAAACTGGGACAGGATCAGGGGTTCAGACAGGGGCTGCCATGCCAGGTAGGTGCAGAAGGAAAACCCCAGCTAGAGGGAGGCAGAGGATAGAAGTCCCCACAGATGGGGTGAGCCGGCAGCAGCAGTTCCAAACTAGGGTGTGGTGGATGGTAGAAGGACTCGTGTTCCTCGCACGATGGTCTCTCTCAGCCCCCTCCCCATGGCTGTGGTGTTAAAGGCCCGCATGGCCCAGTGCCCAGGCACCACAGCAGTGCTCTATCTAAAATGGTGACTGAGCTGCCAAGGGGCAGGAGCAGCTCCAGGCCCCAGCACGCCAGCGCGTGCTTGGGGAAGCAAGCCAGGGGATCTCCGCTGGTCCCACAGCTTCAGTGGACCCTCCACAGGCAAGCTGCTGAAGGCAGCCTGCCTGCCGTGCTAGGGCGACAAAATCCTAGAGCCGCCCCTGCAAGGCGTGATTGAGGAAATAGTTTAAACCACTCCCCACCATCATAAAACAAACTGATGATCATCAGTTCATCCCTTCCCACTGAACTGCCCAGTGCCTGGCACGGAGGTAGAGGCAGGAGGAGAGAGTCACGGGTGAGATATCAGCATCTCCAGGTAGGTACCACTGCTCCAGTTGCCACAACAAACACTGCGGAGTTTTAATCCGTAGCTGCAGGCCAGCTTTAGGGCTATTCCACCAATTCCCCAGGTGGGACCCACGCCTAAGAGGGCCCCGTGCCCAGTAAGAATCCCTTCCCTGGCTAGAGGCGCCTTTTTAATTTTTACTCACCCGGCGGCACTCTGGGTCTTCAGGGGCATGTCGTCGGCGGGTCCTTCACCGCTCCGAGTCTTGGCGGCACTTTGGCGGCGGGTCCTTCAGTGCCGCCGAAGACCTGGGTGAGTGAAGAACCCACCACCGAAGTGCCACCAAAGACTCGGAGCACCGCCGGTGAGTACAAGCCCCACGTGTTTTTAACGTGGTTTTTGTTTTAGTCATCCCTGGCGGGGCCCCATCGAAACTGTTCGAATTGGGCCCGCACTTCTAAAGCCGGCCCTGAGCATAATTCTAATCAGCCAATCATAACCTCTCCATAGACCCCTTACACGACAACCTTTATGCAATATTGGCTGCAAATCTAGAATAGTGGTCACAACGGTGATCTATACAGTTACAGTTTATGTCAATAACATCACAGGAGGTAACACGGCATCAGTGAGCCTGATATTGGAATACAGCCTCCAGTTTTGGTGTCCTCGTTTGAAAAAGTTGTGAAATTGGAGCTGGGGCAGCAAAGAGCCACCAAATGTTCTGAGGGCTGGAGAAAAATGCCTTCTAGTGAGCTATTGAAAGAGCTCAACCTGTTTAACTTATCAAAAGAAGATTGAAAGATAACTTCATTGAAGTGTTGAAGTGCCTTAATGGAGAGAACATATTGGGTATTAAAGGGCTCTTTAATGTAGCAGAGAATTATTACTATTATGCTTCCCCACTGCAGAACTCCAGTTTTAGGCTGTGCAAGAAGCCAGAGCAGGCATGAGGTTTCACCCATAGTTTTAATAGAGCTCCGCTGCTTAACTTTGCTCTTCATTCATATCTCCTCAGTTAATATACAGTGAACCAGTGTGAACATAATCTTACTGATTTCAACAAGAATGCTGGTTCTTGAACGTAATCAGAGTTTATTCCTAGTTTGTGGTTTTAATTGACTTCTTATAAATAGTCTAGCTCCTGGCTTAGTTATGGAAAAGTAGGTAGACACTAGACAGACGGATTATTTTCTATGGGGCTAGATAGAGAGAGACATGGTTACGTCTGGGGTTAGATAGACAGAAGCACGTCATTAGACAGACACAGGAGAAAGGAAGGATGGTCAGAGGTTATCGCACTCGACTAACACTTGAGGGTCTGAGTTTAAGTTCTGCCTTCACTGCAGACTTCCTTTGTGACCTTGAGCAAATCACTTAGGGCCAGATTTTTAAAGGGATTTCAGTTCCTAATTCCCATTGAAATCAATTCAGGCCTCAGATCAGGAGCAGGGGCTGTCTTAAAGTCCTCTGCACAGAATAGCATCTTGACAACGGCTTCACTGTTGTGATGCACTTTTAACCTGTTTCTATGCACATTCCGAGTGCGTCCCTGCTGCAGGGCCTGTGTACATTGCAGGTAACAGCATGACCCCTCCCTACCACCTCAGAAGGCCCCTCCCATCAGTTTTGCAATTTGTACTTTTCCACAGGAATAACACCAGCAGAAGATCCCTGCATCAAGCGATCGCTCACAAGGAGAGAACCCCCTTTATCCCATCGAATTGGGACCAGGGCCAGATTAGTTAACCAAAAGGTCGGATCATCGCATGAATGGGAAAGTGCCAGGCTGCATCGCCATCTAGTGACCATAGGAGAGATTGCCCACTTCTGGACCTGTGTGCGCTGGTTGTTGGGTTCATATGGAGAACCGGAGAATTCTGGAATGTGTTTGCCCCAAAAGAAGCTATTGTGTCATACAGGAGGCCTGTGATATGCAGGGGGTCAGATTAGATGCTCTAATGGTCTCTTCTGGCCATCAAGTCAACTAATTTCTGAAAAACTAAGTGTAGCATTGGGAGCAGCGTCTGATGTTTTCCTGTCTAGCCGGCTTGCTTCCTAGAACGAATGCTCCTTGAGTGGGGTGATCCACAGGAGTAGCTCAAACCTCCAAAGTGCCTGGCCAGGGCAGGACATTAGCCCAGCAAGGGAGGGTGTGGCAGTGACATCACAAAGGCCTTTTGCAGGACCTCAGGCTATTGGTCAAAGGTGGTGGGAGGTGGTGACCTCACAGAGAGATGCTGACATCAGCCAGGCAGGACAGGGGCGAGGGGCCAGGAAACCTCAGAGACCCTGTGGCTTTGCTTCAGCAAGTCTCCTTCTCAGGTCTCTCTTTGAGGACTGGGGGAGTATTGGGGTTCACGTACCTGAGCGCCAGGAGGAACCTCTTTCGAGTTTTCTCCTTCCCTTTTAGTGATTTTACTTGAAAACAGCCGACCCTGTTTAGAAGGTAAGAGCCTCCTCGAGGTTTGAAACTGTTCAGTCTGATCCATCTGGTGACAGTTGAATTCATGGAAAACATGATCTTAAGGAGGCAGAATTTTATTCCAAACCTGGGATCTTGTCCCTTAGAATCACTGAGGACATTAGGGTTTGTCCTTTTTGTTTCACCTTTTCCTCCATCCATCCCTCCTTTCTCTTCCTCTCTTGCTTCTTTTGTCCTTTCTCCAGTTCCCCTCCTAACACCAGGAGAGGGTGTGTGTGTGTGTGTGTGTGTGTGTGTGTGAGTGTGTGTTGCGGGGGAGTGCTCGGCAGCTCTCACTGTGGGAGGTCCACCCCAAACTGTGGAGCTGCAGTAGTGCTGGGGCAGTGATCCCTGCCAGTGACCTGGGCCATCCTTTGAGCTCTCTGGTGAGACCCCTCAGCCTTCCATCCTCAGTCTCTACCCTGATTGTCTGAGCAGGGGGTTAATGACAAGGAGGAGACTCAAGTCCTTTTGTTCTCTTTTAAGACCAAGTAAATAAGTCATAACCACTTATATGTTTGATGGATTTTGCTGCTTCTCTGCATTAATGAGGCAAGTATGAAGCCTCATTCAAAGACCAGGGGTCACTATATTACTGCACAGTCAATCAATGCAGTCAATCAATGCAGTTGTAGATAAATCTCTGCATTATGCATTTTTGTATAACTTGTATATGACTTTGTATTGAACCTTGGTAATATGTTATAGCGGGCCCCTAAGGTAGTGTAATTAAGGTAAAAGAAAAGTGTCTTTTTGCTAGAAGTAGAATAAGATCTCCCCCCCACTTGGTAATCAACTGCCCTGTTGAATGAATGAGGTGTGACTGAGCAAGGCGTGGAGGGCAGTACCTCCAGACAGCTGCAATCCTTGGAGAGGGGCTGGCAGCCCAACCAAGGACAATCAGGCTTGGCAAGTGGGCTGACTAGAGAAGAGCAGACATACTGATGGCCTCGGGGATAAGAAGCAAACACCTTCCTGTGGGAACAACCCCCAGCCCAGAGAAAAGCAGCTAGAAGGACCAACAGACACAGTCACAGATTTTGAATCTGGGAGATTTGCCCCTCTCCATCCACCGACTCGCTGCTTGCCTCCTCACCCCCCCACCCCAAGTATAAAGCCTCATTCAAAGACCCAAGGAGTCACTATATTACTGCACAGAGCCCTCCCCCCTTCCGCGAGGAACTCTGCCCCTCACCTGCCTCAGGCTCTGCAAGGGAGTTTGGGTCGGGCGAGGAGGTCTGGGGTGCAGCCCTGGGTTGGGGCAGGGGTTTGGGGTGTGGGATGGTTGAGAGGTTGGGCTCTGGAATGGAGTTTGGGTGCTGGGTGCAGGCTCCAGGCTGGGGCACAGGGTGGGGGTGCAGGATGGGTGGAGGCAGGGGCGACTCTAGGCACCAGCAAAGCAAGCAGGTGCTTGGAGCAGCCCATTTGCAGGGGCGGCAGCCAGCAGGGATCCAGCCTGGGAGCTGAGAACCAACAGGGGCCCTGGGGCTGTAGTTCCTTGGTTAGCTCCTGCCTATAGAGCCAGCTCTGGAGCAGGAAAAACTACATTTCTCAGCATTCCCTTGGCCGCTATCAACAGGAAAGGGAGGGGAGGAGTACGGTAGCTGAAACCTCAAGCTGCAGCTTGCTGTCAATGGAGAGCTCACTGCTAGAGCAGGGTGGCACTGTGAATGGGGAACGAGTGTGCCCAAGTTGTAGAAGGCTTTGCCCTAGATATCCCCTTCAGAAGACATCCCCAGACTGGATTAGAGATACTGGTGTGACCTCACCTTGCAGCCCCCAAGGAAGGAATTGGGTGGACTAAATGGACAGTTCCCCTCTTTATCTGAATCCTAGCAAGGGAGGTACGTGGATCCCACTAGAATTTAAGAGTAAGGGAGGAGAGGCTCTACTGGACCTGGGCAGCTTTAGATACAGTACCAGGCACGTAGAGGATTTCCACTTCTGAGCCATCGAAGCAGAAATTGACTTTTCCTTTCCAGATTTAGCTAATATTCAGAAAGGGAATCTAGCACCTGCCTTCCAGATTTGAACACCCTCAAAATTCAGGAGTGCTGAAGCTCAATTTGGGCAGCTGTTACTTCATTTCTCCCAAATCAAATATACTGATTCACTGTAATTTGCTGTAGAAAAAGTTGGATAAACTTGAGCAAGAAATGCTTCCCAGTGGTTTAAGACTGGAATTGCTATTTTCAACAGCCATTGCCTTTGTTTGTTTGTTTTATAGTTTTATTTGTTTAAAAGGAAGACAGTGATATTGCATTGGCAAATTGCCCATAGAAACAAAGAATGGAACATAAGAATAATAAAGGCACCTCAACGTTTCCTCATTTCTGTAGGACAGTCTTATAATATGCATCCAGATATCCTTTAATCACACAAGCTGGAAATTGTTGCATGTTACTGCAGTTCTGTAACCATATAGGAACCAATCCTGTCTGTGTTCTGTGCACATCCAAAATTCCTGCTGAATGACCCACTCTGGGAGCAAGTTACCAGTGACCCAGGGCTGGGGTGGAAGGAGGGTGCAAGTGGGCAGGGAGCCCAGAGCTGGGGCAGCACAGGGTGCATGTGTGGGAAGATCCCAAGGCTGGGGTGGCAGAGGGTGCTGGTGTGTGTAGGGAGAGCCCAGGCTGGGATGGCATGGGGTGCGGGTGTGTGGGAGAGCCCAGGGCTGGCAGTAGGGGTACAGGTTGGGGAGGCCCAGAACTGGGGCAGCAGGGGTGTGGGTGGAGGGGCAGAGCCCAGGGCTGGGGCAGCAGGGAGATTCAGAGAGGAGCCCAGGACTGGGGTGGGGACAGCCAATATTTTTTTGCTTGGGACAGCAAAAACCTATAGTTAGCCCTATCTCCACCCACCGTGAGGTAGGTAGGAGCGGATCATTATTATCCCTACTTGAAAGAGGAGAAGATAAGGCTGAGAAAGGATAATTGACTTGTCTTAGGTCGCATAATCAGTGGCAGAGTTGGGAATAAGACCCAAGAGCCCTGATTTTCAAACTAAGCATCGGATCTTAAATTTTCTACATTGAATGATCTGAGTAAAGTGCTCTCAGATGAGCTCCAGACCAGCAACAGTGCACAGTTAAGTATTCAGCCTATATTTTAGGAGAACTGCATGTTAGAGAGAATCATGAACTGCTCAGAGACAATTAGTGCAGAGAAGCAGCAAAATTCATCAAACATACAACTGCTTATGACTTATTTACTTGGTCTTAAAAAAGAACAACAAGACCTGACTCTCCTCTCTGGCAATAACCCCCTGCTCAGCCAATCAGGGAAGAAACTGAGGATGGGAGGCTGAGAGTTCTCACCAGAGAGCCCAAAGGATGGCCCAGGTAACTGGTGGGGATCACTGCCCTGCAACACACACACACACACACACACACACACACACACACACACACACACACACAGCCCTCTCCTGGTTTTGGGAGGAGAACAGAAGAAAGGATAAAAGAAGCAAGAAACGAAGAGAAAGGAGGGAGGGAGGGATGGACGAAAAGGTGAAACAAAGGACAAACCCCAATGTCCCCAGTGAATCTAAGGGACAAAATCCCAGGTACACAATAAAATTCTGCCTCCTTAAGCTCGTTTTTTCCATGCCTAGAATTCAACTCTCACCAGATGACTGAGACTGAACAGGTTTCAAACCTCGAGGAGGCTCTTGCCTTCTAAACAGGGACATCTGTTTTCTAGGAAATCACTAAAGGAGAAGGAGAAAACTCGAAAGAGGTTCCTCCTGGCGCTCAGGTACGTGAACCCCAATACTCCCCCAGTCCTCAAAGAGAGACCTGGAGAAGGAGACTTGCTGAAGCAAAGCCACAGGGTCTCTGAGGTTTCCCTGGCCCCTCGCCCCTGTCCTGCCTGGCTGATGTCAGCATCTCTCTGTGAGGTCACCACCTCCCAACCACCTTTGGCCAATAGTCTGAGCCCCTGCAAAAGGCCTTTGTGATGTCACTGCCACACCCCTCCCTTGCTGGGCTAATGTCCTGCCCCGGCCAGGCACTTTGGAGGTTTGAGCTACTCCCTGTGGATCACCCCACTCAAGGAGCATTCGTTCTAGGAAGCAAGCCGGCTAGACAGTAAAACATCAGATGCTGCTCCCAATGCTACACTCAGTTTTTTAGAAATTAGTCGACTTTATGGCTAGAAGAGACCATTAGAGCATCTAATCTGACCCCTGCATATCACAGGCCTCCTGTATGACACAATAGCGGGTGGGAGGGGCTGAGGGGTTGGCAGTGGCGGGGACAGGTGAGCCAGTGGCTGACCCCAGCTCACCTCCGCTCCACCTACTCCCTGAATGTCCCACCCGCTTCCGTGAATCAGCTGTTCGCGCAGGAAGCCTTGGAGGGAAGAGAAGCGGTGTGGCAGCTTCGCGCTCAGGCCCAGTAAGGTGGAGACAGAGACAAAGTGAGCTGGGTCAGGGGGGCCGCCCGCACCACAGCAGGTAACCCGGGGGGTGCACAGGGGAACCGCTCCCCACCCCAGCTCACCTACCTCCCCTCTGCCACCCTGGGCCTTAGTGTGAAGGCGCCATTTGCTTCTCAGTCCTCCCAGGCGTCCCGCGCGAACCATCAGGGGCAGGGGTTCCAGAGGTGGTCAGGGGACAGGGAGAAGGGGTGGTTGAATGGGGCAAAGGTCCCAGGGGGGCCATCAGGAATGAGGAGGGGTTGGATGGGGTGACAGGGGGCAGTCAGAGGACAGGGAAGGGCAGTGGATGGGGTGGGATCAGAGGGGGCATAAAGGAACGCAGGGGTTGGATAGGCGCAGGAGTCCCGGGGACACAACCCCTGGGGTGAGGAGGAACTGGTTGTTAAGATTTTGGTAGCTCATCCCTGGCCAGGGGTGGGAGGCTGAGGAGGAGAGCAGGCGGGCAGTGGCAGGGGATGAGTATGCGAGCCGGGAGGAGAGCTGAGGTGAGCTGGGGACTGAGGAGGTGAGCGGGCAGGGGTGGTGGGTTGGCAGGTGAGCTGGCGGTGGGAAGGGGTTGAGAAGGTGAGCGGGGGGTGGGAGGCTGAGAAGGCGAGTAGTGAGTCAGTGGCTGACCTGTTCTACTGATCTGGTCTGGCTCCCATCCCCTCTCCGAGGGTTGCAGCTGTCTGGGGGTGTTGCCTTCCACATTCACACCTCATTCATTCAATAGCATAATTGACTACAAAGTGGGGGGAAGATCTTATTCTACTTCTAGCAAAAAGAGTTTTCTTTTACCTTCGTTATACTACCTTAGGGGCCTGCTATAACTTATTACCAACATTCAATACTGCTGTTTTGGCGGGGTGGTGTTGGGGAAGGAGGGTTTGTTTCCACAGGGCGGACAGTGCTTGGGGTGGTGTTTTGTGGGGCTGGGTGGCACTGGGGGGTTTCAGTGGAGCCAGGGGGGTTTTGGCCCTCAGCTGTTTTCTTTGGAGTACTATTGCCCTTGCCGCTTTACGAGTTGTGCAGTCCTGGACTAAACCACAGACTCTGGACTCAGCATTCAAGTATCCTGCAGTCTGAACTTCGAATCCGATACATTCCCTCATTGGCTACCATTGTTTTCCCAGCATGGAAGTGCTTTTTGTCCAACAAGGCAGCCAGATTGGGATCCATAGGCATGGAATGGCTCTGAAGGAATCAGCTGTTTCTCTCTACGCTTCATGAAACTTTGGATTGAAATGGTAAAGGACAGTTGTTCCCAATTTAATCATGGTGTCCTTTAGGAGTGTGACCAAGGCCACTTAACTAGGGAGCAGGGGTCTAAAAAGAGTTTACCTGGGCCACAGGTCACCATAGCTTCCATCTCGGGGGTGAAAATCAACCACCAGTACCTGCAATTTCTACCCGAGTTCTTGTCAAATCTGTGACCTTGCTTGGAGTAATTTTATACTTCTCTGGCGTAGAATTCTTCACCAACTGCACAACAGATCAGTAGTGATAGTGAGGTACAACTCCCCCAACTATGCCCTTTTATTTCTTTAATCTGGAGGCACAGATTTAAATTAGGGACTAAATTCAGATGCAGCTTAGAATCCCTGTAAGACACCAAATGTCAGGTCTCTATTAAAAACAGGCATCTTTCTGCAGCTATATCACATTCAACACACCTTCCATTTTCTACACATTTGCAGCACCTCCAGGGGTGAGCTGAAGACAAATGTCATTTCCATTTTTCCCATCCCTACCTCAATATGGATTGTATTTCCCAAATAATAGGCAATAAGCAGCTGATTAGGAAGGAGATATCTTCAGGAGCGACTCTTGCAGGGCCTGGGCCACAACGACTTTGGTAGTGAAATCCATTGGTATTTTGCTTAATTCAAGTCATTTACTAAGGAATCCTCTTCTCAGCCCTTTAGAAAAAATAGTGACCTAACCAATTGAACAAATGGGGGATTGGAATGGTGATCAGGAATAAGGGAATCCCTCTGACTTACACTAACTTCTTCTGTTGTTACAAAGGGTGAAATGACATTTTCCCCTATCCCTGCCCTGTTCCTGCTCTTTGTTATAGTTCAATATATTTTAAGTGAGGAAAATGATAATAAAAATATCTGCTCTCAGCACAACCTGAAGCAACATCAGAGCAACTGGGAATGAAACAATTGGTTTCCAAAGGGAACTCGATGACTAACACTTGGTTTGAAATGGGGGAACAGTATAACCGTGATGCTCAGGGTTTGTTTAGACTAGGAAAAGTGATGGAGTTTAGGTCAGGTCAAAGGGAAAGCTAATGCCAACCACTGCACCTGGGCTGCAGCTGCATCTGCACTACAACTATAATTGTCTATTTACACCAAGATCACTAGCAGGCAGCCAATGCCATGTACAGCCCTAGTGGATGGAAGGCACAGGTAGTTTTGCCTCAGTGTAGCTTGTTGGGATCAAACCTCTCTCTCACCTGGAGCTGATGAACATTCCTGGCTGGAGGGACACACACTCCTACGACTCAAAGGAAAGGAGTTGATAGAAAAGATCACAGGACTGACCCCAATGAAGGGTGAGCTGCAAAATGCAGAAGCAGGTAACTCATGTGTGGGAGCTGAGAGACCACAGTGAAGATGGAGCAAAGACCACAATGCAGGAATGAGCAAATGCGATAAAAACAACAAAAAACTCCCCCTCAACCTTTGGCCAGCCCTAATCAAGGCATTTATTACAGTTCTCTCCCATGTGGATTTTCTGATGTTTAATAAGGTTTGTGCTCTGACTGAAGCTTTTCCTACACTCAGATCATGTGTAGGGTCTCTCTCCACAGTGGATTCTCTGAGGTGCGATCAGGGTAGAGTTCTGAGTGAAGCTTTTCCCGCATGCAGAGCATGTGTAGGGCGTCTCTCCTGTGTGGATTCTCTGATATCTGATAAGGTGTGAGCTCTGATTGAAGCTTTCCACACTCAAAGCATGTGTAGGGCTTCTCCCTGTGTGGATTCTCTGATGTGAAATGAGGTTGAACTATGAGTGAAGCATTTCCCACACTCAGAGCATCCATAAGGTTTCTCTCCTGTGTGGATTCTACGATGTGTGATAAGGTGTGAGCTCCAATTGAAGTGTTTCCCACACTCATGGCATGTGTAATGTGTGTCTTCCAAGTTGATTCTCTCACTTGTAATAAGGTCTGTGTGGCTACTGAAGTTTTCCTCTGGCCTCTGCTGAGTCTCACAGGCTTTTGCTTTTGCTTTTTCTGGGAGTGCACAACTCCAGGAAACATTCCCTTTCGATCTTCCTGATAATGTCCCATGTGGTTCTATTGGCTCAGCATCTTCCTGCTGGGGTTTCTCCTCCTTGTTATCACTCACCATCCCGTCACCTGATGGGAGACAGAGAGAATGAGACATAGGTCACTCTCTGTGCCTGAGAGAAAGGAAATCTCAGAGATAGGAATGGAAAAAGGGATGAACCAACCAAAATATATGTTGGAGATTTTCCCCAAACCTCTCCCAGAGGAGAATGGAAGGGATCAGTTTTGGTCTGCATCTCACCCAGAACTCTCAGGGAAAGCGAGATTGGGGGGGACCTGCTGCCAGTTGACAGTCAGGATAGGTGGGATGCTGTAAGTGACATCTATCTAATGATGCCACATCTGCAGGGAACAATCCTGAACTTGGAGAGCTCACAAGGTCTTTGTAGGGCATCCCAAATGTTTCCTGGACAGTTTTCGAGTTGGTTTAACCAATTCCCCACCTGTGCAGGCAGCTCTCAGGGGCACTTCTTTCTCAGAGCCCTGGAGACCTGGGACCCACGGCTCTTCCCCTCATTCCAGCTGCGAGATCACATCAGGTTTGGAAACTGGAAACTCTACTCAAGGCAAAGAAATCAAGGGAGGTCAGTGGAATTTGTGGGATACTTTTCACAAATAATAGTCCATGGTTTTAAGCCAATCTCCTTTTTAAGCAGTAACATCCCAGGGCCAGCTTCCTTGGCTCAATGTGGCAGGAGAGTAATTATTCTAAATCACATTCATTACCTCAGTGCCTAGGGACCAACTAACAGGGGGTCCCCATTGTACTAGGCACAGTACAAACGCAGAATAGTAGATGGCCCATGCCCTGAAGAATTACAATCTAAATAGAAAAGACAAACACAGAATGGAGGAAGGGGTCAGATCCTCTGTTAGAATAGAGATATTCAGGCCTGCCTGTAAAGCCTATACATTAAGAACTTACAATTGTTTTTATCACTTAACTAGTTACAGGAGTATGAAAACAAAGAATGAAAATCTCAGTCTGCCTGTGTATGGGTCTTCTCTCACTAGGATCAGGGCCGGCTCCAGGCACAGCTGAGCAAGCTGGTGGTTGGGGCGGCAGATTCTAGGGCGGCATCCGCCCAATCCTAGAGCGGCACTGGCGGGGTTTTTCTGCTGCTCTGGCTGCCCTGTAGGGGCGGAGGAGGGCAGCGCCCTGCAGCGAGCCCGGCAGGGCAGCCCGCGTCCTTCCCTCCTGCCAACCGGGCAGCTGCAGCTCGGGCCCTCCCGGCAGGCGGCGCGGAGGTGGTGTTTGAGCAATTGGTCCTGATTTGGCACTCTCCGTTGCCGCTCTGGCCCGTTGTTTTTGTTTTGTTTTTCCCCTGCAGCTCCGGTGGCCCCCACCCTCCATTTTTTTTTTTGCTTGGGCGGCAAAAAGCCAGAGCCGGCCCTGACTAGGATAGTCTGAGGCCTTTTCTTAGGCTAAGGACTTTGGCTAAGCAGCAGGGGCAGCCATTAGCTGGGAAGCGAAGGTCACATCCTCTCATCCCAAACCAGTCACACTGAAATAAGGTGCTATTAGGCTGTTAGGAAGACGATCCTGTCTGTATGATGCCCATCACCACCAGATAAAGAAACAGATCTTAAGGTGGATAAAAGAAACTTAGTTTGACAGCATCCTGTCTGGCAGGAATCACTTATCAATGGCTCTGACTGCGAAACTCTCATTTCTGTATTGTTCTATCTTCATGGCCCTCACTTTTCTGTTGTTTATCTGTCTGGTTCTCTAATTGTTTCTCTCTTCTGTACAATCAATCGTGCTAGGTGTAGCTGAGAATATGACTCTATAAACTGGGGTCAAACAGGAGGAAGGGAAATTGGAATCATGTTTATTAAGTGGGGAACAGGAACAGGGACACAGGCAAGGCTGGGAAGGAGGACAGGGGGTAAATGCTCTGCAGCATCAGAGCTGGGAAGGAACACTGGGGAACAGACTGTATGGGTGTATAGAGATAAGCCCGAGTGGTGTGAAGGGCTTGGAATATGTAATCTTATAGGTGTAACAATTGTGCAGGCTACACAACCACCCAGTGACATCATCAACAAAGTGCCCATTTGTGCCTGGGTAGCGGCCCTGCTATGGGAGGAGTGTGACGTTATTGGTATAAACTGGGACCATATAGAACATGGTTTGCAACCAAGGTCCTGTAGTGGCACCAAATCTTAGATAAAGGGGTCATATACTGTGTCTAAGACCAGGTTATGGGTGGCTGGTTATGATTATGCTGTCTGTGTGCATGTGTCATTTTTAGTTGAAGTTATGTATATTGGCTCTATACTGTCTGTATTTCAAGTTGGTGCTGTGCTTCTGGGAAACATCCCAGACAAGTTGGTGTTAGCTCTGCCCAGCTTGCTTGATGGCCCATTAAGGACCATCAGCTACACAATTGACCCATGGAGAGAAGGCAGACACGCCTTGTGACTCAGCAAAGTATGCAGGGACTGGCCCATGTGACTCCAGACTCCATTTTGCTGTAATTTTCCACAGTAAGGACAAAGAGGTTCTTACACCTGGAAAAGCCTATTGTAGTGGGAGAATTGCCCCACTCACTGTGAGTGGGCTGCGGCAGGCCAGGGCACCTGCGCAGACAGGGAGCCAATCAGAGAAGGGCTTATTGTGAGCCAATCAGGGCCCAGTTTAGAGACAGCCAATCAGGGCCAGGCTCAGAGGTATATAAAGGCTGCCCAGAGCAGGAGCAGTCAGTCTGTCCCAGGCCTTCGACAGGGGAAGGTCAGTCTCCAAGGCGGAGACTAGCACCGCGGACAGCGCAGTGCTGGCCATGCTCGGGAGGCTAGGGAGCTTGAACCCGTAGCCTGCCAGGCTGCAGGCCCTGAAGGGAAGGGCCTAGCGGGTGCAAGGGGCCGTAGGGAAGCGGCCCAGAAACAGACAGCAGAAGGGAGAGAAGGACAGCGAGGCTGACGCCAGAGGTCCCTGGGCCGGGACCCAGAGTAGAGGCAGGCCTGGGTCCCCCTTTGCAGTGCACCCAGCCATTGGCTGTAGGGCGGCCATCTTGCTACGCCAGATCCTGACAGGAGGATTAGACTCAGAGGGCGATTGCACATAGTGACTGGGGTGTGAGACCACTGAGCACTGGCCCCCGGAAGGGCGCAGAAGGACTAAGGGGCACTGCCGGAGGGCAGTGGCCTCGAAGAAGGACGCCGCCGAGCACGCAGCAACGTGGGTCCAGAGATAACAGAGGACAGAACAACGGACGGGACACCACCAGGAGGAGGTGCTCCACTGGAATGAGCTAATTCCCAGAGTCACCAGCAGGAGGCGCCGTGGGGTGAGTCCCAACCAGTTACACCTATCTAAGGCTGATGCCTCATCTCCATCTGGTCTACAATCCTGCTTCTTACCTCTGGAGGCTTTGCTACAAACTGAAGCTCTGCACAAAGGACTGATGACCCATCCCAGCGGGGATGTACTCAGAGACTTGATTTGAACCTGCAGTTTATGCCATCACTGCTACAAGCCTGAACTAAGAACTTTGCCATTACTGTATGTAATTGATTCCATTTAACCAATTCTAGTTCTCATCTCTACCTTTTTCCTTCATGAATAAACCTTTAGATTTTAGATTCTAAAGGATTGGCAAGAGCGTGATTTGTGGGTAAGATCTGATGTGTATATTGACCTGGGTCTGGGGCTTGGTCCTTTGGGATAGAGAGAACCGTTTTCTTTTATTGGGGTGTTGGTTTTCATAACCATTCATCCCCAGGACAGAATAACACTGGTGCTGATACTGGGAGACTGGAGTGTCTAAGTGAATTGCTTGTGTGACTTGTGGTTAGCCAGTGGGGTGAAACCAAAGTCCTCTTTGTCTGGCTGGTTTGGTTTGCCTTAGAGGTGGAAAAACCCCAGCCTAGGGCTGTGACTGCCCTGTTTGAGCAATTGGTCCTGATTTGGCACTCTCCGCTGGGTCCCGCCAGAACCGCATCGTCACAGGGAGGAATGCAGCAAGGACTCAGGATCAGTGGCCAGGGTCACTGAGCATAGACATGGGGAGGTTATATGGGGAGAGGGGTTATGAGTGGGAGAGGGAGGTCAAATGTTAAAATAATGATATTTGGGGGGAAAAATGTAAAAAACTGAACAGAAATAAAACTGGAGTGTAGGCTCTAAAGCAACAAGGCTTCAGTAGGGATTGAGGTTAAGGTCTGGGATCCCCACAGCTCTAGATTCCCAAACCTCTCCTCCCTCCCAATGACCCACCCAGCCCACTTCCCGGGTGCCCTTCCTCCACGCTCCCCTCCTTCTTCCCATTACTCTCAGCCGGCACCACTTCCCGGCACCTTGGGAGCTTCTTGTATTTTCTCCTCATCTCTCACTACCTCCTACCTCCCTGCTGCTGCTTAGCTCTAACCCTGCACACACCCTCCCCCTGTCCTGGCACCCCAGAATTACCTACTCCCCCCACATCTCCGCCCCACCCACCGCTCTCATATCCCATCACCCATGGGATCCTGAATGGCAACATTACACGCTCTCCTAAAGAGCTCATCTCACTGTCACACAAACCATGCATGAGTCATACACATATTTTCTCAATTTAGAATTCTACAGGAGGCATATTTTCCTCTTAAAATGAGGAAAAGGCATGAAAGCTACAGTGATTAATATAGCCAATAAGGATATATTAAATCCAATTTTAAAATGACTGTGGCACCAAAAGGCACATGTCCAAAAATGATACTACCATGTGGGAGATAAGGCAAAAAGGGGAGCAAGAAAACCTGCAAAACTTGTATGATGAATAAAGGTATACTGTTATTACTACTCAGGTTCTTTAGAGACCCCACAGCTTCTAATAACCCAGGCGACAGGACTCCTTACCCAGCAAGACCACCGTCTCATAGTTCTCCTGCATGACATCCCTGTAGAGGGCTCTCTGAGTGGGGTCAGCAGAACCCACTCTTCCCTAGTGAAATACACAGCCACCTCCTCGAAGGTCACCGGCCCCTGAAAGAGCAAGAGTCCAACACTCAGTACCTGCTGCCCCACTCACAACCCCACTATTCACGGAACAGCAGCACCAGGTAAATGGAAGCTCCAGGAGGCACATGTTAACAGAGTCCCACCCTACCTTGCTTAGAGCAGCCAGGAGGCATCAGAGGGTGGAAAGAGAGAACCTTTGTGTCTCCCAGCTGACAGACAGAGGCAGAGTCATCACATTTATCACATAGCTACTAGCCAGGGCTTGATATAGGAGATGGGGCTGTCTCTGGACCCTGCTGGTGGCTTCCTGGTAGGAATCTCAAAGAAAATATATGGAAGAAAGGAAGTCAACAGTAAAGAATATAAGTTAGAAAGTCAGAATTGTAGAAAATTGGTAAGGAAGCTATCAGAAATCAATGACCACTTAATGAAAATGAGAAGGAAGTTTTAAAAAGTATATTAAGTACAAAATTAATCCCTAACAATGGTAGTGGTAAATTACTAGATGGAAATGGCAGAATTATCAAAAATAATACAGAAGAGGTAATAGTGTTCAATAAATATTTCACTCCTGGAGTTGGAGAAAAACAGATGATGTAATCATATAAGGCGCTGACAACGACAGTCTTTCCATCCCAACAATAACTCACGAGGATGTTAAACAGCAGCTATTACAGTTAGACATGTTTAAATAAGCAGGTCCAGATAACTTGTATTAAGAGTTTTGAAAGACCTGGTGGAGGACTGTTAATGTTGATTTTAATTAGGACTTGGACCAATGGGAAATTCAGAAGACTGGAAAAAAGCTAATGCTGTGCCAATATTTAAAAAGTGTAAAGAGATGACCCAGCTAATTACAAGAGTGTTAGTCCGATACTGGGCAAGATAATAGAGCAGCGAATATGGATTTAATTAATAAAGAGGTAAAGGAGGGTAATATAATTAGTACCAATTAACAAAGGTTCAGAGACAACAGATCCAATCAAACTAACTGGATATCCTTATTGGGTGAGATCAAAAGTTTGATTGCAGCTAATAGTATTGATGAGCTAAGAGGTGAAAACATTACCTAGACTTCTGTAAGGCATATGACTTGGTTCAGCACAATATTTTGACTAGAAAACTAGAAAGATACAAAATAAACACAGCATACATTAAATAGATTAAAAACTATGATTGTAAATGGGAACCATGCTTGAGTAGATTTCTTTCTAGGGGTTCCCACAAGGATTGGTTCTTGGCCTGCGCTATTTAACATTCTTATCAATGACCTGGAAGAGAATATAAAATCATCATTGATAAAGTTTGCAGTTGCCACAAAGATTGGGGTTCGTGGTAACTAATGAAGTGTCAGAAGATTCAGGCTCCAGCACTGGGAGTCAGGGAAGTTTTCCAGCCCTGGCTGGAGGGTTATTCCTGTTCCACAAAGAGTGGAAGTTCCATTCCCAACTCCTGTGCCTTGAAATTAGGCCCTGACACTACACCACACATTCAGCATAGTGGTATGATTATAAAATGATTAAGACATAATTATGTTACATTTTGTGCAAGATGCATCATGTTCAGTGTCATTGGAAAAGTTATGATTTGCTGAATATGACTGTCCTATTTGTGTGCATGTATCATGTTCGTAACTGAAGTTATGGATATTGACTCTGTATCTGTATTTCAAATGTGTTTACTCTGGGTAACACTCACAACAAGCCTTTCAGGTACAACAAAGAAGCCAGACAGTGTTCATGGCTCATCAAGAAAGACAATGGACCGTGGAAGAGCTTAGCCCTCTAGTGAATTTTCAGCTAGCCTATGAGTCATGGCTACTATGACTCAGCAGGGCATGCTAGGGCATGTGAGCAGACCACATGACAACAAACTCCATTTTGTACCTGTATTTTCCACAAACTGGACTGGGAAACAAGTTTGGAACAAATGGTTCCGCAATATGGAAAAGCTACATAAGGTGGAGTGTGACATCATTTCTTGGCCTCATTCCCCACACAAGAGAACTCCTGGAAACACCTGAGGAAGAAAGACTGAACTGGGGGAACTGCTGGTCCCAGGGTAAAGGGATTTTTAGCTTGTGTATGGAAACTTGGTGGACTGCTTGTATCATCAGTCAGGGTGAGAAACTGGTATTCAAATTCTATCCAGATAGTATGTTAAGCTTAGTTTGAGGTTTTGGTTATTTGTTAAGTAATCTGCTTTGATCTGTTTGCTACCACTTATGGCTGGGAAATTGGCTTTTGTCTTCTATCTGTCTTTGAGTGGCTTAGGTAGCACTCAGGTAGCTTAGTTGGATGCGTGGTGCCACCTGCTGTCCTGTTGGGTAATAACAGGGCCTGGAGAGGCTGGCAGTGTGAGAAGGGCCAGCCCAGTTTGAGGTTAGAGGGACAGTGTTTCCCAGAAGCCCCCAGACTGCACCCCAGGGTGACAGCCCATCACACCCTAGAGTACACAAGTCTCAGCAGGTTTGTCACATCCTTTCCCCTCCCATTCCACACCTAGACAGTTCCTGCCTCCCACTACCTCTAGCAGCTCCCACCCTCCTATTCATTTACTTCTCCTCTCCTCCAAGCAGAACCCACCACCAGCGTCCTGATAATCCCTTACCTGAGCCAGCTCCATTGCAGCCGTTTCCTTCCTGCTGGGAGGAGGGGATGATTTAGGGTGAAAGGTGGACATTATTCTGTAGCCTGCCAGGGCAAGAAGGGCAATGTGAGAGAATTCAGACAGGGTTTCTGTCCTTTCCACATGTCAATTCCCCCCAGCATTTTCCCTGGTAATGGACATTCTAGGTTCTGCCACACTGTGTAGCACAAAATGACCTTATTCCAGTACAGGCCTAGCCCCCTCCCACAAGGGTGTAACCCTCCTAGACATAGTGAAACCCTCCCAGTAGCAGAGTCACTCTGTTACATTTATACAGTTTGTAGATGATATCTTCCTCTCTACTCTGCACTGATTAGGCCTCAACTGGAGTAATGTGTCCAGTTCTGGGTGCCACATTTCAGGAAAGATGTGGAAAAATTGGAGAAAGTCCAGAGAAGAGCAATAAAAATGATTAAAGGTCTAGAAAACATCACCTATGAGGGAAGACTGAAAAAATTGTGTTTGTTTAGTCAGGAGAAGATATGATCAGCTTTCAAGTACATAAAAGTTCATTTCAAGGAGGAAGGAGAAACATTGTTCTTAACCTCTGAGGACAGGACAAGAAGCAATGGGCTTAAATTGCAGCAAGGAAGGTTTAGGTTGGACATTAGGAAAAACTCCCTGTCAGGGTGGTTAAGCACTGGAATAAATTGCCTAGGGAGGTTGTGGAATCTCCATAATTGGGGATTTTTAAGAGCAGGCTGGACAAATACCTCTCAGGGATGATCTAGATCAGGGGTGGCCAACATGTGGCTCTTTAGAATTTGTCTGCGGCTCCTTGTACAGGCACCAACTCCGGGGCTGGTGCTACAGGCACCAACTTTCCAATGTGCTGGGTGTGCTCACTACTCAGCTACAGGCCCTGTCCCCACTCCACCCCTTCCCACCCCCTTCCCTGAGCCTGCAGTGCCCACGCTCCATCCCCCCCGTCTCCCCCCACCGAGTGTCTTGCATAGCATGAGCAGCTGATCAGGAGTGCGAGGAGGGGGGGTGCTGATTAGTGTGGCTTCCCATGGGTGGGAGGCACTGGGAGCAGGAGGTGGGAGCTGATGATTCTTTAGCAATGTATATTGGTGAATTCTGGCTCTTTCTCAGGCTCAGGTTGGCCACTCCTGGTCTAGATAATACTTCATCCTGCCTTGAGTGCAGGGGACTGGACAAGCTACCTCTCAAGGTCCCTTCCAGTTCTGTGATTCTATGAACCAAAGGCCAGAGATGAGCAGAATCAAAGAAGTCACTCTGGGGTTTCTCCCTGTCATTGTCATTGTCCCCAAGGCAGCTCTCTCAGCGTGACCCTGGGGGCTCTGAGACTGGGCCTTTTTACCTCAGCACACCTTGTTTCTTTCTGTGGCTCCCCAGTGAGTCCAAATGAGTAGATACTCCTCATACAGACTGTGAACATAAGAATGTGTTTTGTGTTTAGACTTTATTGAATGCTTGTAAGTTGCTGCCTGAGTTAACATCTGACTAGTTGCATTGTGAGCCTCTGTGGCTCTGTAAATCACCAGACAGGAGAGAGACTTTACCTACGTGAAGTGCTGATTGGCAACAGAATGCCTGGCAGGAAAGGTCAATCAACACCAGAGAGACTATTATGGGATGTTAACAAGGACACAAGACTGTTGTTGTGCTCTTCACTTCCCATTAGCTGAGTTTCCTGCTCAGAGCACATGGTAGGAAGGGGATGAAAAACCCCATAGAGAAGGAACTGATTGTCTGTATGCTGCCTGGACTCGGGGGTGGGGGGGAAAGTTTCTAGGCATAAGCAAGGAAGTGACAGGTCCTTTGGGACTGGAAGTAACTTGAACATTGCTGTGATTCATGCTGTAAGGCAGTGGTTCTCAACCAGGGCCCCCCTGGAGGGCTGTGAGCAGCTTTCAGGGGGCTGCCAAGCAAAGCCGGCATTAGACTCACTGAGTCCCAGGGCAGAAAGCTGAAGTCCCAGCGCATGGGGCTGAAGTCAGGGCCCTGAGCCCCATCACCAGGGCTGAAGCCAAAGCCTAAGCAATGTAGCTTTGCGGGGGCCCCTGTGGCATGGGGCCGCAGGCAGTTGCCCTGCTTGCTACCCCTAACGCCAGCCCTGGATTTTATATGCAGAAAACCAGTTATTGTGGCCCACATGGGCAGTGGAGTTTGGATAGCGTGTGTGGGGTGGGGGTGGGAGGCTCAGAAAGAAAAGGTTGGGAACCCCTGGAGTAAGGGACCACCTGTCACAAGGTGAGCTCACCTGCGTGGTGAGATATATGGGATCACCCAAGAGGACTGTCTGTGACTCCATGTTAATGCTGTTACAATGCCTGAAGCGTTTACACTGGATACTTGGTTGGTGAAATCTCCATACAGACCTCACACCCAATTTGGGGTTTGTGCCCTGCTTCTCACCAGTCTGCCTGAGGCTGGTGCTAGTGCTCTCGAGTCACTGAAGACAGTGTTACAGAGAGAGGAGCTGTGACTTCCCCAAGGTCACTAAACAGGTCCATGACAGAGCCAGGAACACATCCTGTTAACTCCCGAGCCCCATCACTCGCAGCTTGGAAAGGTCCCCAGTGCACACTGTAGGAAGAGCTGTGCAGAGATTGCAAATGAGCTGCTCTGCCAAGACAGCCTGCACATCCATGGACAAACCACCTCGCTGGGGGTGTGTCCCCTGGGTCAGGAGAAGTCAGTGTCCAGTCCTGTGGGGCTGTGCTCCTGGCTCATACCTCCAGCACTCACTGCTGCCCCTCCGTTACCAGCTGCACCGTTCAGTCAGCCTCAGGCCTCAGGGAGGTCATAGCCCCTCTCCCCACCCCAAACCTTCAAACTGGGACATGGTGCACCAGTGCCAGAGTGCACTAGTGTAAATTCTGTCTACACTAACGGTTTGCACCAGTGCCTAAAACAGCAGTGTGGCAGAGACCTTCAGAAACAGCAGTACGGTGGCACTAGAACCTATTTCTAGCTCGGTCACAGACAGCCTGGGTGACCTTGGACACGTTAATGTTTCTCCTCCCAACTTTAGTCTCTTTATCCAACTGCCCACTCACTGGGGTCTCCTCTCTCTCCAGAGCTGCTCACCACTAAAATCTGTGTGGGTGTCCCCAGAGCTAAGGCAGTTCAGCTCTGGAACAGTCTTACAAGGGGGCTGGGGAGTCTCTTTCCCTGGAAGTCTTTAAGAACAAATAGGACAAAGCTCTGTCAGAGATAATCTACATATACTTGGTCCTGCCTCAGCAGAGAAAGCTGGACTTGATGACATCTTGAGGTCCTATCTAGTCCTACATTTCTAGGACGCGATGCAATATATACATATAAAAACACAACATACAGAATAAAACTCACCACAACATAATGTCAGGCAAATTCAGGGAAAAAAACACAACCTACACTCCACAGCATAAAATGACAATACAAAGGAAAAGAAAGCAACACGATGCGAACTATGACATCCTAGGACAAAAGTACACAATGGAAAACAAGCTGAGGCAAAACAATTCACCATAAAACTGCTACACAACATGGTGCGATCACAGTTCCAAATGGCACCATGCAAAACAGCTCAGCGTAGAACATGACGCAGCACAAAGAGAATTATTTCAATGTAGGCCTGGAAGGGATCTTGAGAAGTCATCTACTCCAGCCCGCTGTGCTGAGGCAGGACCAAGTATCCCTAGACATTCGCAGACTGGCGTATCTCTAACCTGGTCTTAAAACCTCCAATGAAGGAAATTCCACAGCCTCCCTTGGAAGCCAATGCAAGGCAAACACAGACCAAAACAACGCTGTACACACACACGCTGGGCTTGCGGTTAAGGGGAGGCAAGAATTGAAACAATCTGGGTTCAGTTCCCAGTTTTGCCGCAAATTCTCCACGCAAACTTGTTAGACACCGGTGGCTGGCCCGTACCACTGACTTTGGCCCACGGCTCAGGCTGTGGGGCTGTTTAATTGTCATGTAGAAGTTCCGGCTTGGGCTGCAGCCCAAGGTCTGGCACCTCCCACCTCGCAGGGTCCTAAGGTGAAAGAGACAAATTCATATTACAATTAAGGCACAAATACTCAACAGCGAGGTTGATTCACCACAGGAACAAGCTACCAAGGAAAGTGGTGGATTCTCCGTCTCGTGACGTCATTTCATGAAGACTAGATGCCTTTCTGGAATGTGTTTACCCCAAAAGTAGCTAGTGTGTCATACAGGAGGCCTGTGATATGCAGGGTCAGATTAGATGCTCTAATGGTCTCTTCTAGCAATAAAGTCGACTAATTTCTTTAAAACTGCATTGGGAGTTTACATTGGGAGCAGCAGCGTCTGATGTTTTCCTGTCTAGCCGGCTTGCTTCCTAGAACGAATGCTCCTTGAGTGGGGTGATCCACAGGAGTAGCTCAAACCTCCAAAGTGCCTGGCCAGGGGCAGGACATTAGCCCAGCAAGGGAGGGGTGTGGCAGTGACATCACAAAGGCCTTTTGCAGGACCTCAGACTATTGGCCAAAGGTGGTGGGGAGGTGGTGACCTCACAGAGAGATGCTGACATCAGCCAGGCAGGACAGGGCGAGGGCCAGGAAACCTCAGAGACCCTGTGGCTTTGCTTCAGCAAGTCTCCTTCTCCAGGTCTCTCTTTGAGGACTGGGGGAATATTGGGGTTCACGGACGTGAGCGCCAGGAGGAACCTCTTTCGAGTTTTCTCCTTCCCTTTTAGTGATTTTACTTGAAAACAGCCGACCCTGTTTAGAAGGTAAGAGCCTCCTCGAGGTTTGAAACTGTTCAGTCTGATCCATCTGGTGACAGTTGAATTCATGGAAAACATGATCTTAAGGAGGCAGAATTTTATTCCAAACCTGGGATCTTGTCCCTTAGAATCACTGAGGACATTAGGGTTTGTCCTTTTTGTTTCATCTTTTCCTCCATCCATCCCTCCTTTCTCTTCCTCTCTTGCTTCTTTTGTCCTTTCTCCTGTTCCCCTCCTAACACCAGGAGAGGGAGGGTGTGTGTGTGTGTGTGTGTGTGTGTGTGTTGCGGGGGAGTGCTCGGCAGCTCTCACTGTGGGAGGTCCACCCCAAACTGTGGAGCTGCAGTAGTGCTGGGGCAGTGATCCCTGCCAGTGACCTGGGCCATCCTTTGAGCTCTCTGGTGAGACCCCTCAGCCTCCCATCCTCAGTCTCTACCCTGATTGTCTGAGCAGGGGGTTATTGACAGGGAGGAGACTCAGGTCCTTGTTGTTCTCTTTTAAGACCAAGTAAATAAGTCATAACCACTTATATGTTTGATGGATTTTGCTGCTTCTCTGCATTAATTTTCTCTGAGCAGTTCATGATTCTCTCTAACATTGCAGTTCTCCTAAAACACTGGCTGAATAATTACTGTGCATACTTGTTGGTCTGGAGCTCATCAGAGAGCACTTTCTTGAGGTCATTCAATGTATGAAATTCAAAATCCGATGGTTAATTTGACAATCAGGGCTCTGGGTCCTATTCCCAATTCAGCCATTGACTGGCTGTGTGACCTAAGACAAGTCAATTTTCCTTTCTCAGCCTGAGCGTCTCCCTCTTTCAAGTAGGGGTAATAATGATCCGCTCCTACCTACCTCAACACACTCACTCTTCCCCAGCACATACACACACTGTCTCTCCCCACACACAAACAGTCTCCACTGCAGCTGAAAAGCAGCTGGCAATCTAGTAGGATGACCCTGGAACAATGGGATAGAGAAACCTGCATCACTGAAAGTGCAGCCACTATGGTATTGTAGGCCAGCTTCCTAAAGCCTCAGCCTCAACCACTTAACACTGGGGACTTTCTACACTCTGGTTCTGTTCTCACTGAAGGATCATTACCAATTGTTCGCTCAGACCAGCTTACCCAGCACCCTCACTGCTGTGCAGCTCTGTATGTGTGGCCATGGCTGAACAGCAAGAATTCCTGACCATTTCCCTTCTGGCTGGAGCATGGTTTGTGGTTAATGATGTTGCAGTAGATTGTTTGCTACCTGCCTTGGCAATTCAGACAGTCCCTTTTCCCAACATATCTCCAGCACCTCAGTCCCTGGCTGGGTCTCCTGGGCAGTGGAAAACATCCCTTGTTTGGTGTTGCAAAGGGGATCGTGCATAGCTGAGATGTCTCTCGGTTTTGGATCAAAGGGAATGTTGGATGGAATATATCACACAACCCTCCCTGCTCCCCAGAGCCCCATGGGGAGAATGTAGAGAAGGGAGTCATTCCTCCCCTGCACTCCCACAAGAGTTGCTAGGACTCCTTCCTGCCAGCTACTCACCCCTGGATTCATGCTTAGCTCCTAGGATCTTTCTGCTCCAAAGGCTCCATAGTCCTGGGGTGGGGAGGGTGTCACTGCACAGTCTGAAACACAAGGGAGGTTTCTGGAATTGAAGGAAGGAGCAGAAAACGGAGAGGAAAAGAAACAGAGAGAAAACGCCTCGTCTCTCTCCCCTCCCCCTGCCTCCCCCATCAAGAAATGTTACCAAGGACCAGCATTAGGGGAAATGGTGTCCTGGGCAAAACTTGTACTTTGGCAAAGTTCTTGGTTCAGGCTTGTAGCAGTGATGGAATAAACTGCAGGTTCAAATCAAGTCTCTGGAGTACATCCACAACTGGGATGGGCCATTCAGTCCTTTGTACAGAGCTTCAGTTTGTAGCAATGTCCCTCCAGAGGTAGGAAGCAGGACTGAAGAGAAGATGGAGATGAGGCATCAGTCTTTTATAGTCTCTTGCCATGTGGTCTTTGCTTTCTTTGTCCCAAGGACACTCTATCCAGCACGTGACATCGAAAAACCTTAGATTTCTGTCCATAGGCAGGTCCCTGCCCACCTTGCTGAGCCACAAGGCATATCTGCCTTCTCTCAATGGGTCAGTTGTATAGCTGATGGTCCTTAATGGGCCATCAAGCAGGCTAGGCAGAGCTGAAACCAATTTGTCTGGCTGGGGTGTTCCCCAGAAGCATAGCACAAGTTGGAAATACAGGCAGCATAGAGCCAATATTCATAATGTCAACTACAAAAATGATACATATCTAGAGATAGCATAATTATAATCAGCCAATCATAACCTCTCCATAGACCCTTTATGTGACCACCTTTATACAATATTGGCTGCAAATATACAACAGTGGTCGCAACGGTGATCTATACAGTTACAGATAATGTCAAGAACGTCGCAGGAGGTGACATCGTATCAGCGAGACTGATACTGGAATACTGCCTCCAGTTTTGGTGTCCTCATTTGAAAAAGATGGTGTGAAATTGGAGTTGAGGCAGCAAAGAGCCACCAAATGTTCTGAGGGCTGGAGAAAAATGCCTTCTAGTGAGCTATTGAAAGAGCTCAAGCTTTTTAGCTTATCAAATGAATATTGAAAGGTGACTTCATTGAAATGTTGAAGTGCCTTACTGGAGACGAAAGATTGGCTATTAAAGGTCTCTTTAATGTAGCAGAGAAAGGCATAAAAAAACCCAATGGCTGGAAGGTGAAAAGAGACAAAATCATATTACAAGCATCAGAGGGTAGCCGTGTTAGTCTGGATCTGTAAAATCAACAAAGAATCCTGTGGCACCTTATAGACTAACAGACGTTCTGCAGCATGAGCTTTCGTGGGTGAATACCCACTTCTTCAGATGCAAGACTGAAGAATCCCTTGCATCTGAAGAAGTGGGTATTCACCCACGAAAGCTCATGCTGCAGAACGTCTGTTAGTCTATAAGGTGCCACAGGATTCTTTGTTGATTCATATTACAATTAAGGCATAAATATTCAACAGCGAGGATGATTCACCACAGGAACAAGCTACCAAGGAAAGTGATGGATTCTCCGTCTCGTGACGTCATTTCATGAAGACTAGATGCCTTTCTTGAATGTGTTTACCCCCAAAGTAGCTAGTGTGTCATACAGGAGGCCTGTGATATGCAGGGGTCAGATTAGATGCACTAATGGTCTCTTCTGGCAATAAAGTTGACTAATTTCTTTAAAACTGAATGTAGCATTGGGAGCAGCAGCGTCTGATGTTTTCCTGTCTAGCCGTCTTGCTTCCTAGAACGAATGCTCCTTGAGTGGGGTGATCCACAGGGAGTAGCTCAAACCTCCAAAGTGCCTGGCCGGGGCAGGACATTAGCCCAGCAAGGGAGGGGTGTGGCAGTGACATCACAAAGGCCTTTTGCAGGACCTCAGACTATTGGCCAAAGGTGGTGGGGAGGTGGTGACCTCACAGAGAGATGCTGACATCAGCCAGGCAGGACAGGGGCGAGGGGCCAGGGAAACCTCAGAGACCCTGTGGCTTTGCTTCAGCAAGTCTCCTTCTCCAGGTCTCTCTTTGAGGACTGGGGGAATATTGGGGTTCCCGTACCTGAGCGCCAGGAGGAACCTCTTTCGAGTTTTCTCCTTCCCTTTTAGTGATTTTACTTGAAAACAGCCGACCCTGTTTAGAAGGTAAGAGCCTCCTCGAGGTTTGAAACTGTTCAGTCTGATCCATCTGGTAACAGTTGAATTCATGGAAAACATGATCTTAAGGAGGCAGAATTTTATTCCAAACCTGGGATCTTGTCCCTTAGAATCACTGAGGACATTAGGGTTTGTCCTTTTTGTTTCACCTTTTCCTCCATCCATCCCTCCTTTCTCTTCCTCTCTTGCTTCTTTTTTCTTTTCTCCAGTTCCCCTCCTAACACCAGGAGAGGGTGTGTGTGTGTGTGTGTGTGTGTGTGTGTGTGTGTGTGTGTGTGTGTTGCGGGGGAGTGCTCGGCAGCTCTCACTGTGGGAGGTCCACCCCAAACTGTGGATCTGCAGTAGTGCTGGGGCAGTGATCCCCACCAGTGACCTGGGCCATCCTTTGAGCTCTCTGGTGAGACCCCTCAGCCTCCCATCCTCAGTTTATATCCTGATTGTCTGAGCAGGGGGTTAATGACAGGGAGGAGACTCAAGGCCTTTTTGTTCTCTTTTAAGTCCAAGTAAATAAGTGATAACCACTTATATATTTGATGGATTTTGCTGCTTCTCTGCATTAATTGTCTCTGAGCAGTTCATGATTCTCTCTAACATTGCAGTTCTCTTAAAACACTGGCTGAATAATTACTGTGCATACTCGTTGGTCTGGAGCTCATGTGAGAGCACTTTATTGAGGTCATTCAATGTATGAAATTCAAGATCTGATGGTTAATATGAAAATCAGCGTTAGGGGAAATGGTGCCCTGGGCAAAACTTGTACTTTGGCAAAGTTCTTGGTTCAGGCTTGTAGCAGTGATGGAATAAACTGCAGGTTCAAATCAAGTCTCTGGAGTACATCCACAACTGGGATGGGCCATTCAGTCTTTGTATAGTGCAGGGGGTTAATGACAGGGAGGAGACTCAAGGCCTTTTGTTCTCTTTTAAGACCAAGTAAATAAGTCATAACCACTTATATGTTTGATGGATTTTGCTGCTTCTCTGCAGTAATGAGGCAAGTATGAAGCCTCATTCAAAGACCAGGGGTCACTATATTACTGCACAGTCAATCAATGCAGTCAATTAATGCAGTTGTAGATAAATCTCTGCATTATGCATTTTTGTATAACTTGTATATGACTTTGTATTGAACCTTGGTAATATGTTATAGCGGGCCCCTAAGGTAGTGTAATTAAGGTAAAAGAAAAGTGTCTTTTTGCTAGAAGTAGAATAAGATCTCCCCCCCCCCGCGGGAATCAACTGCCCGGTTGAATGAATGAGGTGTGACTGGGCAAGGCGTGGAGGGCAGTACCTCCGGACAGCGGCAATCCTTGGAGAGGGGCTGGCAGCCCAACCAAGGACAATCAAGCTTGGCAAGTGGGCTGACTAGAGAAGAGCAGACATACTGATGGCCTCGGGGATAAGAAGCAAACACCTTCCTGTGGGAACAACCCCCAGCCCAGAGAAAAGCAGCTAGAAGGACCAACAGACACAGTCACAGATTTTGAATCTGGGAGATTTGCCCCTCTCCATCCACCGACTCACTGCTTGCCTCCTCAGCCCCCCACCCCAAGTATAAAGCCTCATTCAAAGACCCAAGGAGTCACTATATTACTGCACAGAGCCCTCCCCCCCCGACGAAGTCTGCCCCTCACCTGCCTCAGGCTCTGCAAGGGAGTTTGGGTCGGGCGAGGAGGTCTGGGGTGCAGGCCCTGGGTTGGGGCAGGGGTTTGGAGTGTGGGATGGTTGAGAGGTTGGGCTCTGGAATGGAGTTTGGGTGCTGGGTGCAGGCTCCAGGCTGGGGCACAGGGTGGGCGTGCAGGATGGGTGGAGGCAGGGGCGACTCTAGGCACCAGCAAAGCAAGCAGGTGCTTGGAGCAGCCCATTTGCAGGGGCAGGGATTTCCACTTCTGAGCCATCGAAGCAGAAATTGACTTTTCCTTTCCAGATTTAGCTAATATTCAGAACGGGATGCTAGCACCTGCCTTCCAGATTTGAACACCCTCAAAATTCAGGAGTGCTGAAGCTCAATTTGGGCAGCTGTTACTTCATTTCTCCCAAATCAAATATACTGATTCACTGTAATTTGCTGTAGAAAAAGTAGGATAAACTTGAGCAAGAAATGCTTCCCAGTGGTTTTTAGGACTGGAATTGCTATTTTCAACAGCCATTGCCTTTGTTTGTTTGTTTTATAGTTTTATTTGTTTAAAAGGAAGACAGTGATATTGCATTGGCAAATTGCCCATAGAAACAAAGAATGGAACATAAGAATAATAAAGGCACCTCAACGTTTCCTCATTTCTGCAGGACAGTCTTATAATATGCATCCAGATATCCTTTAATCACACAAGCTGGAAATTTTCTATGTTACTGCAGTTCTGTAACCATATGGAACCAATCCTGTCTGTGTTCTGTGCACATCAAAATTCCTGCTGAATGACCCACTCTGGGAGCAAGTTACCAGTGACCCAGGGCTGGGGTGGAAGGAGGGTGCAAGTGGGCAGGGGAGCCCAGAGCTGGGGCAGCACAGGGTGCATGTGTGGGGAAGATCCCAAGGCTGGGGTGGCAGAGGGTCCTGGTGTGTGTGGGGGAGAGCCCAGGGCTGGCAGCAGGGGTACAGGTTGGGGAGGCCCAGAACTGGGGCAGCAGGGGGTGTGGGTGGAGGGGGCAGAGCCCAGGGCTGGGGCAGCAGGGAGATTCAGGGAGGAGCCCAGGGCTGGGGTGGGGGCAGCCAATTTTTTTTTTTGCTTGGGACAGCAAAAAACCTAGAGTTGGCCCTATCTCCACCCACCGTGAGGTAGGTAGGAGTGGATCATTATTATCCCTACTTGAAAGAGGGAGAAGATAAGGCTGAGAAAGGATAATTGACTTGTCTTAGGTCGCATAATCAGTGGCAGAGTTGGGAATAAGACCCAAGAGCCCTGATTTTCAAACTAAGCATCGGATCTTAAATTTCCGACATTGAATGATCTGAGTAAAGTGCTCTCAGATGAGCTCCAGACCAGCAACAGTGCACAGTAAGTATTCAGCCAGTATTTTAGGAGAACTGGAATGTCAGAGAGAATCATGAACTGCTCAGAGACAATTAATGCAGAGAAGCAGCAAAATTCATCAAACATACAACTGCTTATGACTTATTTACTTGGTCTTAAAAAAGAACAACAAGACCTGAGTCTCTTCTCTGGCAATAACCCCCTGCTCAGCCAATCAGGGTAGAAACTGAGGATGGGAGGCTGAGAGTTCTCACCAGAGAGCCCAAAGGATGGCCCAGGTCACTGGTGGGGATCACTGCCCCAACACACACACACACACACACACACACACACACACACCTCTCCTGGTTTTGGGAGGAATAGAAGAAAGGATAAAAGAAGCAAGAGACGAAGAGAAAGGAGGGAGGGAGGGAGGGATGAAAAGGTGAAACAAAGGACAACCCCCAATGTCCCCAGTGAATCTAAAGGACAAAATCCCAGGTACACAATAAAATTCTGCCTCCTTAAGCTCGATTTTTCCATGCCTAGAATTCAACTCTCACCAGATGACTGAGACTGAACAGGTTTCAAACCTCGAGGGGGCTTCTGGCTGTGATTTTCAGTCCTCAAAGGCCAGCCAGGTGACTGTAAATAACTTACAATCATTAGGAAAAATTAGTATCAAGATTCCAACTCTAGCAGTCAGACAACATTGGTTCAATTTACAAGAGATTACTTTTTATATTCCTTGGTTCCCCCCAAATTAGGAAGGGCCTGTGACCACAGGTCCTGCAGGAGTACAAAGGGCAGGTCTACATCCCTTTTCTCTTTGTGCATAGTCCTGCCTGCTCCCTTTTCAGTTTCAGTTCTGCTTCCACAGTACTGATCAGCACATTCTTCAGTAGCATAGGGAAGGGCAGGCACCATCACACAAGGACTATTACACAGAGACCTGCCAAATGCACACAGCAAACAAATGAAAACAAGAGATGAAAATGTTATTTTTTCATTAATCCCTTTCAGTGACAGCAACCTCCGTGGCTAATTGTAACAATAGTAGATGCAGCATTTTCTGATTGAAATGATTTTCAAGTTGTGGGTGCCTTTATGAACAGTAATTGCCTACATCTGTGATACAAGTACTTTTCAATTCCATTAAACCTGGGGTTTTGCTCAATTACACACGATATCTTGGAATTTTCTGGCATATTCATCATCACATACATCACCTACAAGACTCCTGCCATAACAAGGGGTTCTTTATAGGGGTTTGAAATTATTAAAGTGACCCAGCACTTTTCAATTGTAACAGCTCAGGACAAAGTAGATCTCCCTGATCCCACTTATGTAGCTATTTAAATGTAACCTAGTTATAAGGTGGCCTAACTTACTGATATTTTTGACACGTTTTCAAAAAGTGGCCTCTATTTAAATCCATGCAAATATCTGTATGCACACTTTCTGAGCACTGCAAGTCTGAATCTATCACCTGTGCATGCATCTGCTGTTACCTGAAACATGCACATGCTGCTATTTGCATGAAAACTTCTACACGCCTGAATAGAGGAGGATCCTTTGAAAATGTGGCCTTTTAATTATATTTCATACTCCACAAGAGTAGCCTAAAAACAACAACGGGATATAATAAGGCCCTGGCATCAAATGAATAAGGAACAATATAAAAAAATCAGCAGCACTTTATAAAGAGGACAGGAACAAAATATACAGTAACCATAAAACCAACAGATAAAACAAAACCCAGATTTCCCCAGGTGCAATCTAACAGGACAATTTTGCCTTCATAACTCTAGCAATACTCATCTATTTCAGCATGTAATGATCCTGTTTAAAGTATCCAGGAAACAATAAACTCTGGCCCGGTGCTTGTACATGTTCACTTTGTTGAGTGTGGCTCACATATCTGGACCTCCCAGCTGTTAATAGCTTCACCAACCACCCCTCTGTCTTTGCTTCTGTGTATGTCACTTCATTCTGGCTCTGCAAGGTGTCTGAAGTCCCAAATGCCACTTGTCCTTCTGTAAACCTATCCCAGCGGTATCCCTCCCCCAACTGCCTCCTTTGTGGTTCAATTCTACACCACTGAAATCAATGGAATTTTTCCATTGACTTCAATTAAACAAGATCAGGCCCTTCAGCAATTTCCACCCAGTTCTTTCTATTATGATTTGTACCAATCAGGGTTCAGGGCCTCATTGTTCTAGGCACTGTCTAACAAAACAATGGTCCCGTGCCCCAAATATTCTGCAGCATCATCCAAAAGATACCAGAAATGCAGTCCAGTGAATTACCTTGATAACCTCTGGTGTAATCTTTCTTAATATCTGTGGTTTCTAATTCTATCAATTACTCGACAATTAAATTAAGGGTTAAGTTACACAGTGGTTTCTGAGAGCAACTGTTTTGAAAATCCAGTTAAAAATGTATTTTAAAGGTAAATAAATGCCTAATCTTTGCCTGAAACACAAGCAATATGATTTTTTTAAAATGTGTGCTACCATCTCCAAGCCTCATCCTCTCTCCAGTGAAATCCCTCTGCAAATGCCTGCACTTTTCATTTCCACCCATGCCCTTCCCTTTTTGCCTTTACAGAGCTATTAAATTTGTTAGTCTCTAAGGTGCCACAAGTACTCCTCATTCTTTATGCTTAATGATGTACTTCTAATAAAGAATTTAATTCTAATTTTTGCCTAGAGTGACTCTGACTTTCAAATTATATTTAAACATAGGAACTTGTGGAATGGTTTAGGAATAAAAATAAATTAACATGTACAGAAATATGAAATAGAAAAACAAATAGGACAATTTCACTGCTCTACATGGGGAAAAACCCACACAGAGCTTATTTCATCTTGTGAATTTTCTTCAGACTAAGCTAAGGGGAAAGAAAGAGTTTCTCTAATTGTTTTAAACCATGGATGAAAAGAACCTAACATGATCACCCTTGATTAACATGCTTATTATATAATATATAAACAGAAACCAGGAGACAACCTGGGCCACGAAAATAAATAAGGAATCCTTTTTATATTGATAGTTCCCAATGTATCCTCTGCCAAGAAATGGACTTTGTGCAGAGAAAAATCCATTTTCTAGTGCCAAAGATATTGATAATTAACATTTATGTCATGAAACTTGTAATACCAGTTTGCTAAAATAAAGCTAAGCTTTTCATTATTATTTTAGAGTTTAATTTAGTCATCCAAGGTTACTCAGCTTCATGTTTATAAATTATACAGGGCAGGGACTTAACTCCTCTTGATCGACCTGTTTTGGAATTATGACTGTACAAGTAAGGAGGTTCATAACCTTGTTTGAATATCTGATCCAGCCTTGAAAGAAGGTGATTTATGGGATCGACAAACCCTCATCATTTCAAGAATCGGCATCTGAGAACAAAATTTTCCTCTATAACACAAAGAGCGGAGCAAATCAGTTAAGTCTCTACTAGAAGCTACAACTTTGTTTATGTAAGAGTCATACAAGGTTACAAGGTCTGAGAATAGTTTGCCAGTAAGAGTATGGATTTTAGAACAAATAAATAGCTACATACTGCATAAAAAATTGGAAGTTTTGAAACTACTTGTCTGATAATTCAGCACTAGCCATGCTACAGCATGTTCTAATTTACCATTTGGTATATGCTTTTTGAAAATACTGAAAGTACATGCCAGTGGTCAACTAAATCATAGAAAATTCAAGCCCTATTTTACATGATGGGTGAGACATTGAAAACTGCATGACTTAGAAATGCCAGTCCCATTAAAAGTTAATGAGACTTATGTTCCTAAATCACTTACTCTCTTTTGAAAATCTCACCCATTTTCGTTTCCAGGGCTACTGCTGCCAATCACCAATATTTTTAAGATAGTACATTTTTTGTAATTATCTGGCATAATAAAAGCACCAAAATTGTTTCCTGGAGAAAAACAAATCCATAAACATAAAATACTGCAGCACTTCTGTTTCACTTTCTGTACCAATGATGAGAGGATTCTGCGAAGACAGACTTTTTTTTTACAGGATCTGAAAAATTTCTATAGTAATCAAACATATATGCCCATATTAAGCACCATAGACTGCCAAATTCCAGAGAAACAGAAAACACTCTAGACTTGTGCATGGAATTGCTTTTATGTGTTATTTCAAATGCCCTTCCTGAAGTTCTTATGGTGATCTGTGGAGGAGGGGAAGAATTCTGAAGATAAAAGTAAATTCCAGTGCCATTTCTATGATTGTGGAACCATGGGAAGCCAGGGCACTGAATTTATCACAGTATTTACATTACTGTTACAAATCCAAATGTTTCACCTATTTTCTAGGAATACTTCACCTTGGTTAAAAGAACCAAGCAAAATCACGGTGCAACGGTAATACAATTAGGGCATTACCGATGCACCCAAACGTGTAGATTGTGCAAGGAATATCAGGTTGCAACCTGTATAAGTGCAGGTAACTGTGCAAAAGGGGCTAAAACTGTTTTCTTTAATAATTGTATTCTCTGCCATGCATTGTCAGGGACTGAAGAAAGCACATGCCCAGCTTTCATTATCTGAAGATAACCTTCCAAATGTAAACCAGTGCAGACCTGTCTTCCTGAGTCTGCAAACTGGCAGTTCAGAGCTTCTATTCCGCCTCACAATGCTGCCAAGCACTAGCAGCTTTGGTCAGTTTCACTGCTGTTATTCAGAACCCCAGGGTGACGGTAAAACTGAGAAAAATGGTGCCTCTTTCAGGAAAAGTAAGTTCAAGCAGAATCAGGCACTGGAGCTATTCATAGAAGCTCAATGCCCGCTTCCCTCCTCCCATGGAGTAGGAGGAGGAGGATTTCTCCCTTTGGGTCTTGAAAAAAGAAGAGTGAAAAACAGGGTGCTGGGCTATGGGGGAGATCTGTGTGTGTCAGGGCACTGCGGGTCTATGTGGGGCATTGTGCAGTTATGGTGTGGGGCTGTGGGGAAGGGCACTGGGAGGGAGGAAGGAAGGAGAGGAAATCTGTGTGTATTGGGAAACTAGAGAGTGGGGTGTCTGTGTGGGGTGCTGGGCAGCTGTGGTGGGGCTGTGGGCAGGGGTGTGCTGGGCGAGGTGTGTGTGCACAGCACTGTGCATTTGTGGTGGAAGAGTTGTAGGGGGGTGCTGGGCAGGGGAGCTCTGTGGCACAGCATGGGCGCACCCCAATAGGAAAGGGCACGCTGGTAGCACAGGGCCAGGCGGACCAGTGTGCCTCTGGCTCCCAACGGGGCTGCGCACCTGTGTCTGTCTGTCTCCCCCCCAGCTCCACCACCGTGGCCTGATAGTTCACGCTTGCGATCTGGTCACCCTCCCGCTCCCTCCATCCTTCACTCCCTTCCTGCGTCCCCCCAGCCCTGTCCTCTGTCCCGTCCCCTGTCTCCATCCGTCCCTGCCCCCTTCGTCCCCTCCGTCCCATCCCTGCATCCCCCAGCCCTGTCCTCTGTCCCGTCCCCTGTCTCCATCCGTCCCTGCCCCCTTCATCCCCTCCGTCCCGTCCCTGCATCCCCCCAGCCCTGTCCTCCGTCCCGTCCCGTCTCCTTTTATTTGTTTTAAACCTGCTGCCTATTAATTTCATTTGTTGACCTCTAGTTCTTGTATTATGGGAATAAGTAAATAACTTTTCCTTATCCACTTTCTCAATGTCACTCATGACTTTATATACCTCTGTCATATCCCCCCTTAGTCTCCTCTTTTCCAAGCTAAAGAGTCCTAGCCTCTTTAATCTTTCCTCGTATGGGACCCTCTCCAAACCCCTAATCATATTAGTTGCCCTTTTTTGAACCTTTTCTAGTGCTAGAATATCTTTTTGAGGTGAGAGACCACATCTGTACACAGTATTCGAGATGTGGGCGTACCATGGATTTATATAAGGGCAATAATATATTCTCCGTCTTGTTCTCTATCCCCTTTTTAACGATTCCTAACATCCTGTTTGCTTTTTTGATCGCCTCTGCACACTGCGTGGACATCTTCAGAGAACTATCACAATGACTCCAAGATCTTTTTCTGGCGTTGTAGCTAAATTAGCCCCCATCATATTGTATGTATATTTGGGGTTATTTTTCCCAATGTGCATTACTTTACATTTATCCACATTAAATTTCATTTGCCATTTTGTTGCCCAATCACTTAGTTTTGTGAGAGCTTTTGAAGTTCTTCACAATCTGTAACTATCTTGAGTAGTTTAGTATCATCTGTAAACTTTGCCACCTCACTGTTTACCCCTTTCTCCAGATCATTTATGAATAAATTGAATAGGATTGGTCCTAGGACTGACCCTTAGGGAACACCACTAGTTACCCCTCTCCATTCTGAGAATTTACCATTAATTCCTACCCTTTGTTCCCTGTCTTTTAACCAGTTCTCAATCCATGAAAGGACCTTCCCTTTTATCCCATGACAACTTAATTTACGTAAGAGCCTTTGGTGAGGACCTTGTCAAAGGCTTTCAGGAAATCAAGTACACTATGTCCACGGATCCCCCTTGTCCACATGTTTGTTGGCCCTTCAAAGAACTCTAATAGATTAGTAAGACACGATTTCCCTTTACAGAAACCATGTTGACTTCTGCTCAATAATTTATGTTTTTCTATGTGTCTGACAATTTTATGCTTAACTATTGTTTCAACTAATTTGCCCGTACCGGCGTTAGACTTACGGTCTGTAATTGCGGGATCACCTCTAGAGCCCTTTTTAAATATTGGCGTTACATTAGCTAACTTGCAATCATTGGGTACGAAGCCGATTTAAAGGACAGATTACAAACCTTAGTTAATAGTTCATAACTTCACATTTGAGTTCTTTCAGAACTCTTGGGTGAATGCCATCTGGTCACGCTGACTTGTTAATGTTCAGTTTATCAATTAATTCCAAAACCTCCTCTAGTGACACTTCAATCTGTGATAGTTCCTCAGATTTGTCACCTACAAAAGCCAGCTCAGGTTTGGGAATCTCCTAACATCCTCAGCCGTGAAGACTGAAGCAAAGAATTCATTTAGATTCTCATAATGACTTTATCGTCTTTAAGCGCTCCTTTTGTATTTTGATCGTCAAGGAGACCCACTGGTTGTTTAGCAGGCTTCCTGCTTCTGATGTACTTAAAAAACATTTTGTTATTACCTTTGGAGTTTTTGGCTAGCCGTTCTTCAAACTCCTCTTTGGCTTTTCTTATTACACTCTTGCACTTAAGTTGGCAGTGTTTATGCTCCTTTCTATTTGCCTCACTAGGATTTGACTTCCACTTTTTAAAGGAAGTATTTTTATCTCTCACTGCTTCTTTTACATGGTTGTTAAGCCACGATGGCTCTTTTTTAGTTCTTTTACTGTGTTTCTTAATATGAGGTATACATTGAAGTTGGGCCTCTATTATGGTGTCTTTAAAAAGGGCCCATGCAACTTGCAGGGATTTCATTTTAGTCACTCTACCTTTTAACTTTTGTTTAACTTTTGTTTAACTAACCATCTGCTTCCTCACCATGGGGAACAGGGGCAGAAAATGCTTTTTAAAAAGCCTTTTGAAAAGTAAAAAGTAAAACAAGCCAAGCAACCCCCTCCCTTGCTTTGTGCTGGGTGCCCAGCTGTGGGCCTGTGGGGGGGGGGGAGGCTGGCGGGAGAGGTGTTCTGAGCACACTCCGGTCAGGAAGGGGCAGAGTTGGCCAAAGGGGCAGGTTGAATCTTTAGCAGAGAATTCCTTTCTCCATTGTGTTAGCTAAGCGTTGCTGTTAAATGTCAGCCCAAATGCAGCATTTGAAACAATCCGACTCTAAATCCCCCACCCTCTCAGTTGCTGTAGTTCTCACATCCTCTGCTCTTGTGATGTCACCACATGACATAGTGTCTTATTCCCATAGTGTCCTGTAGGTTAGACAGGAATAAGTTTATGAGGTAAAAACTGAAGCATAACTCCATCCCTTCCTCCTTTTGACTTGGAAAAATAAATCCTGTCGCCTCCCTCAGTCCCAATCCCAGCCCCACCGGCTGCTGCGGCTTGGAGACAGGTGCCCTCTCATCTGGCCCTGAGCTGCTGTGGGGAGAGAGGGCTGGAGGGGCAGTTCTTTCTCCTGGGGCAACCTGCTCCCCAATCTCCTCATTCCCAGCCCCACCCCAGAGCCCTCACCCCCTGCGCCCCTACCCTCTGCTCCAATGCTGAGACCCTCATCGCTAGCCCCACTCCAGAGCCTGCACCCCCAGCCGGAGCCCTCACATCACTGCGCCCCCCCCCCGCGCCTCTCCCACACTCCCAACCTTTCAGCCTCACCCCTGCCACACACCATCCAAGTGCAGAATGTATGTTGTAAGGGCGCAATATGCAGGTGATGTGTCACACCTCACCTCCATATTTGTGCCCAAAACAAAATTCATTCCACACATGGACATAACAAATTAGAGGAAAGACTGCTCCTGGCTTTCTGCCTCTCTCTCACATCTTGAATTTCACACATTGAGTGATCAGAATAAAGTGCCCTCAAGTGAGCTAGAGACCAACAGTGGTTCATAGTAATTATTCAGCAAGTATTTTAGAAGACCTAGGACATTATTGAAAATTAAGACCTGCCAAGAGACAATTAATGGAGAGAAGCAGCAAGATTAATTCCATACATTGGATTGGTTGTGACTTATTGCCTGATTTGAAAAGAGACCAAACTGACCTGAGTCTCCTTGGTGTCGATAGCCCCTGCTCAGCCAATCAGCACTGAGACTCTGAGAGGCAGGAGGCTGAGGGTCTCACCAGATGTCCCAAAGGACGGCCCAGGACACTATCAGAGGATCACTCTCAGACCCAGACCCACCTCTTGGTGAGGACCTCCCGCAATGAGAGCAATACCCCTCCCCTGCCCGCACTCCAGACCCGTCCCTCCTAGGTAGAGGGAGGGCAGCTGGAAAAGGGAAAAAAGAAGCACGAGAAGAGGAGAAAGGAGGGAGGAAACAGGAAAAGATAAACCAAAAGGATACACCCCAATGTCCCCAGGGATTCCAATCATCAAAACCTAGGAGGAAATCAAATTCTGCCACCTGAAGCCAGTGCTGTCTGGGCCTAGAATGCTGCCTGCGCCAGGTGGATCAGACGGAACAGGTTCCAAAGCTCTCTGAGCCTCTTACCTTCTCAAAGGGAAGTTTGTTTTCGGCACAATCAGTGGTAGGAAAGGAGAAAACTCCACAGAGGTTCCTCCTCATGCTCACAACTCTGAATCCTAATTCTCTCTCAGCCCTCGAGGAGAGACCTCGTGAAGGAGACTTGCGGCAGCAAAGCCGGGAGGTCTCAGAGACTGGCCTGGCCCTGCACCTCTGTCCTGCCCGGCTGATGTCGGGGTCTCTCTGTGAGGTCAGCCCCTCCCCAACACCTTTGCCCAATAGGCCGAGTTCCTGCAAAAGGCCTTTGTGATGTCACTGCCACACCCACCCCTCCCCTCAAGGCTGATGTCCTGCCCCTGGCCAGACTCGTTGGGTGTTTGAGTTGTTTCCCCTGGATCTGAGGTTGCCAACTTTCTGACCCCACAAAACTGAACACCCTCATCCTGCCCCTTCACAGAGGTCCCAGCCCCCTCAATCTATCTCCCTCCGTCGCTCGCTCTCCCCCACGCTCACTCACTCGCTCGTTTTCACCGGGCTGAGGAGGGCTGAGGAGAGTCCCTTTTCAACTGGGTGTTGTCGGGACAGACCTGGGAAGGAGGCTGCCTGCCAAACACCTTTAAGAGGAGCCGTCCCTCCTGTCAGAAAATCATCTCCCTCCTTCAGTTCAGTGACCGCCTGAATTGTTCCTTGTCTCGGCAGAGCCGGAGGATTGAAAGCAGCAATGTCAAACCCCTGTGCAGCTAGCAGGAATGGACACAGACTCTCCCTTGTATCTCAACAGATATTTAGTTTTACTCTTGGTAAACTACAAGGCTAAAGGGCCGGCCGTGGCACCAGATCTAAGGAATGAAATACAACACAATCATCATCGTTATGCCCATCATTGCCGCTTTAACCTTCCGTTGTCTCTCTCTGACCACCGTCACCCTCCGTCGGTTCACTGAGATTGCCACACTCATTGCTTCCAACACACACCTGATCTCCAATTTTGCAGCCAAAAGAAAAGTGATAGGCTTTCTTAACCATAGTGTTTATACTGCACTTTTGTGATGCAAAAGTCACTTCACCACAAACATAGCACAAGTTATCTGCACTGTTCACACAAGTACGAGGCATCTCTGCTCACTTTGGCTAAAGAGAAATGGGTCCCTTTGCAAAATCAAACACTGACAAATAAGAGAGCAAGACACTGTATGATTTCTAGAGCTGATATAGGGCAATTGGTTCAGCTTCATTATGATTGCATCATCCATGACTTCTAGGAATAACATGATGCAATTCATATCATGTATGAGGCAATACCAGCTTCAGACTGTATCCTTCATTGTTTTGCCTAAAAAGCAAGTACTGTCCAAAGCCATTCATAGATTTATTCATAGATCCAGTCAAAGATGTATTATAGCCATTACTGGTTTAAATTGAGATCCCGTCCCTTTATAACTCACTTATCCTCCCCCATTCCCAAGTCAAGGGTCATAAATACTGACTCAATAGCATATCTTGAAAACTGGGTCGTTCTCAGTGACCCAGAATTAGTAAAGTTGGACTCCATTTATTTCAGAAGCATTTTGGCTGTAGAGCAGTGTAACAAGCCTCTCCTAGCTGCCTCCTGGTGGGGGGAGGCTGGGGAGCTGTGGGGACCTGTTTGAGAGGGTCACTAGTAGCAGCGTAGCACAGGAGGTGTCCTATCGGGTTGAGTCATTGCAGATGATGATGTAGTGCAGCAGACCCCCGTTTTGCCAACCGTGCATTAGGCAGCTTTCCATGTTAAGCGAACTCCCAGTGCCCACAGGTGCAGCAGCCGGCGATTTGTCCTGTGGCCGCTAGGTGGCGCTGCAGCCTCGCACTTTCCCGTTCCCCCGGGTATGGGAAGGTTTGATAAGGTGAGCTGGCTCCACCCGGCCCCCGGGGAGATGCCGTCAGTGGGGTCTGCTGTGTAAGGGCTGAAAGTCAATTTGACTGGCATTTTATGATCTTTCAATCATGAAGGGGAGCAACTGCTTACCCTGACTGAAGCATCTTATCTCGTTTCCAAATTGAAGTGTCTCCTCTTTGTGTGCGAAGAGACAGTTTAAGGGGACGCCACAAATGGGAGATGCTTTTGGTTTGGAAAACAAAATATTTTTGCAAAGATTTTTCATCCAAATTGATTTAGGATTAATGGGGTCAAATTCCATGCTGTGCCCTGTGGCTTTAAGGCATTGGAGAACTGCTGAAGAGGTTAAAGGCCGCAGAGCTGGGTAGCTGGGTGTGGGGCCTCCAAAGTTATTGTGCTCTGGTGAGACTGAGCAGTTGTGGGGATTGTGCAAGCTGTGGTGTTTACATGCACATAGAAAATGTAATGAAACTCCATTTTTAAAACCACTCATGTCTGGGAATGGAAGAGAAGCTCTTTGAAATAAGTGTCCCCTTCATACTCTTCAAGATCACTGGCTCCAACACTCAGCTGCCTCAGGAACTCAGTGGTGGTGCATTTGATGGCAGATCAAGAGGTTTCTGGTTCAAGTCCAGCTGCTCTCTTACATGTCCTCTTTTTAAGTGATCTATATTTTCATATCCATCTCCTGTATGTTCAGGAGTTCCGCTGAACGGGGACGTGAAATGAATTTAATCATTCAATATATTCCTATTAAAATGTACAAACACTGAGGAAAGCTGTCCATCAGCTGAAATCCGTTCTGGTCCTCTGAGGCGGTAGTTTGTTTTCATTCTTGAAACAAAGATGGAGTACGACTGTAGATTTGCAGGTCCTTGTTCTCCACGAGCGATGCTGTGCAGAAGAAGAAGAACCAGTGGCTATCAAGTGGACACTATGGAGTTTAGACTTGCCTTCCAAGGGAGTATTGGGGGCAAAAGACATATCTGGCTTCAAGACTACGCTTAATACGTTTATGGAGGATGGTATGATGGGCTAGCCTAATTTTGGCAATGAATTTGGCAATTGATCTTTGATTCTCAGCAGGTAAGTATGCCCAGTGGTCTGGATGGGATGTTAGATGGGTTGGGATGTGAGTTACTGCAGAGAATTCTCTCGTGGGTGCTGGCTGGTGAGTCTTGCCCACATGCTAAGGGTTTAAGTGATCAGCATCTTTGGGGTCAGGAAGGAATTTTCCTCCAGGGCAGATTGGCAGAGGCCCTGGAGGTTTCTCGCCTTCCTCTGCAGCATGGGGCACTGGTCACTTGCTAGAGATTCTCTGCAGCTTGAGGTCTTCAAAGCACAATTTGAGGAGTTCAGTAAGTCAGACATAGGTTAGGGGTTTGATCTAGAAGTGGATGGGTGAGATTGTGAGGCCTGCGTTGTGAAGGAGGTGGGACTAGATGATCATTATGGTCCCTTCTGACCTTCGAGTCTATGAGTCTATGAGCCCATGAGACCATGGGAGGGTGGGAGGAGCTGTGAGGCCGGCGGGTGTGTGCGGTGCAGGGCATTTGGAGTGTGGGAGCTGCTGGGGCCGGTGGGTGCCTGGGCTGCTGCTGCGGCCCCAGCCGGGTCTGTATGGGGGAGAGATCTGCATTAGCCCCCTTTGTGCCCAGCTCTGGGGGGCAGGGAGGGTTCGGACTCTTTGCGGTGGCTGGAGCCAGCCGCTGAGCCGAGCCTGCCGGCGAGGAGAGACCTGGGGAAACAGCTGCAGCTGAGCAGGAAAGTGAGTCTGGAATTCAGCTCTCACCGCCCCAGATCTGCCGCTGAGGCCAAAGCAGAGGTTCTTTTGGTTCAGTTCTTGGGTAACCTGCATTGAGCTGTGCGCTCATTGCTTACAATCCCTTCAAGCCTATCTTTGCATAGTTAATCAATGTGTGTTCTATTTCCCCCTAAAACTCTTCGTTTTGCTAGATGTGGTTGGGGCACCTGCTCAGGACCAGAGACTGGTGCATGATCCTCTCCACTTGGAGGAGGAGCAGACTGGGTAATAAAGTGATCCCGTCAGGCTTTTGGCCAGGGCAAGTCGCTGCAGCACTGGGGACCTAGGCTGGGGAGAAGCTTCCTGGTCCCTGCAGCTGGGTGTGTTCCTGCCTGTGCAAAGGTTTGTGTGAGTGCAGGGACGGGGCAGGCTGCATCTTCTCCCAGCAGCAGTGTGAGAGGAGCCCAGGCTGGGAGACAGAGAGCTCAGCGGTACCCCAGCTCCAAGTTGCACCTTGGGGCCTTTAAACGTTAGGAACCATCAGAGTTAAGGTGACGTTTATAAACTTTGTGCAGTGCTGTTGTGCATGCGTGTTATGATACAGACTCACAAGCGTGGGCTTGGGGTGAATTCTCTGCCCCCGACAGCCTGTGAGCGCGAGGAGGAGCCTCCTTGGGGTTTTCCCCTTTCCCCCTGAGCCCCAGAAGGAACTGCAAGGGAAGCCCAGAGCTCTCACTTCAGATGCCAGGCAGAAGCCCTGAGCCCAGGTACCCAGAGTGACGTCAGGAGTTGGGAAGGGCATGAAAGTCCTGAGCCCAGTGCCCCAGCCCTGGCTGCAGCCACAGGGGGCCAGAAGCTCTGAGTCCGGGCACCCAGAGATGTGACTGGAGCAGAAGCTGCCAAGGCCAAAGCCCTGAGCCCAACACCGGGCTGATGCAGCACACTCACTTCTGCATTGCCTCTGCAAGTGCGTCTGATATCCCCACGGAGAGGAAGTCCTGTCCCCAGCCGGGCAGAGAAACAGCTAGGAGGCCCCTACTGGGTTCTCCTGGCTGGGAGTCCAGCAGGACAGGGAGATCGGATTTCACGGGGCAGGGCTAATTCGATCTAGTCAAAAATGGCACAACAAGAACCAATGGCTGTCAGCTGAAGCGTAAAAATTTCGTAACCTTTTAATCATTTTTGAACATCCTGACTTTCTTTTCCTAATTATTTTGTGGTTTATTTTATTAATGAAAGCAAACTTAAGTAACGTTAAATGAAGGGGTTTTTGGTTTGTTACTTTCCTTATTTTTTCTTAATATATAATAGTTTTTTCTTTCTATGTACTGTTTAAACAATGAAGCTCTTACTCATCTGTTCTTTTCAATATATATTTTATTGCCATTCTTATTTTTGTGAAGGTCCCTTTTTCAAGGAACTCAAATGAGCACAGCAGGAGGCTATCGCGGCTATCCACCTCTGGCCCTGTTTCTTTACAAACTTCCTTTGTGTAATGATGCTCTGGTAATAAGGGGCAATCAGTCATCAAAGGTAGCTCTTGCCATGGTAGCCAGGTTGCTATTCATTCTCCGCAAGTATGCAAATGAACTGGAGGGACAGGTGCTGAGTGGTGGATCCTCTCTGATGTCACAATGCTACTGCTCAGCCAGCACCAGGTAGCAGCAAATGTGCAGTGTGTATGAGGGGAGGAGGGGAACAGGGTTTCCCAGGGCTCCTGTTTCCCCAAATTTCCTAAAGAAGACAATAACCTAACTACATAGAACATGCATTAATGATGATGCCACACACATGATAATTAGTCACTGAAATTTGATTCAAGTCTCGCATGGCTTTTTAGAAACAAGGGTTCCAAAAAGGAGAGACCTTATAAAACAGAAAATGTTGATGCTCTGATGTATTTGCAGTTGTGTTAAAATTGAATACTGTGACGTTACATGTTGGGCAGTGTTTCTGTATGTGATTGCATGCTAGGCAGCTCAGTAAGGCAGAACAAACTTGGGACTTAGCACCAAAAGAACGTTTTCGCGCACAACATTTATTTCAGCTGGGAAATGTTGATTCCTTGTAATTGAGACATTCCCTGGGAACACGTCCATCTCAATGAAATGTTGTTTGGTGGGCTTCCCCACCAAAATGGAAGAGTGGAAGAGTTCAAAAGTTGTTGTAGGAGAGTCACAGCATTGCCACCCTCACTGCCGTCCTGCCTTCAGACCTGGGCGTGGAGGAAGGAGCCACCAACCGTTCTGAAACTACAAGACATTCCCAAATGTGGAGGTGGCCACAGGGTCAGAAGCCCTGAGCCTGGGCACCCAGAGATGTGGCTGAAGCAGAAGCTGCCAAGGCCAAAGCCCTGATCCCAATGACAGGCTGATGCAGTGCACTTGCTTCTGCACTGCCTCTGGAGGTGCATCTGATATCCCTACGAGAGCATCCATACAGGAAGTCCTGTCCCAAATCCAGAAGACAAACAGCTAGGAGGCACCTACTGGGGTGCTCCTGCCTGAGGAGCTCCCAGCAGGACAGGAGATTGGATTTCATGGGGCAAGGCTAATTCAATCTAGCCAAGAAAGGCACAACAAGAACCAATGGCTGTCAGCTGAAGCCTGAGAAATTCAAATGAAATGTAAGGCACACATTTTTGACAGTGAGAGACACTAGCCACTGGAACAAATTACCTAGGGGAAAGGTGGATTCTCTGTTTCCAGCTATCCTCACATCACAACTTGTTGTCATTCTGGAAGGTGCCTTTTAGTGAATTCCTACAAGCGATTGGGCTTAATATGGTGCTAAGTGTGTGAAATTTCATAGCCTGAGAAATAGAGGCCGGATTAGGCCATCAAATTGTTTCTCAACTGACACCTCTGTGAAAAACTCATTGTGGGGTGAGGAACAGACTCTGCTGTTTTACTGGGTAGCCTGCTTGCTCCCCAGAATCAATAATGACCAAGTGGGGAGATCTTGGGGTGCAACTCAAACATCGAACCGGGCTGGCCAGGGGCAGACATCAGGCCTGCAAGGGAAGGTGAGTGTGGCAGTGACTTCACAAAGGCCTTTGGCAGGAATTCAGCCTATTGGGCAAAGACGATGAGGCGGATGTGACCTCACAGAGCTCCCTTGACAACAGCCAGGCAGGACAGGGATGGGGCAGGGGGAAGCTCGGAGACCCCTGTAGCCTGGTTGCAGCAAGCCTCCATCTTTGCTGTCTCTCTGTGAGGACCAAAGGGGATTGGTGGGGAGGAGATACTTTGTGAGTTTTTTCATTTCTGTGTTTAGATTTTGTCGAAAGAAGTCATCACCTGTGTAGAAAGTAAGACAAAATATAGGCTCTGTGTACAAGATAGAGGATTCAAACCTGGGAACCACCAGCTCTGAAAAGACTTGGGGTCATGGGGATAATCAGCTCCCCATGAGTTCCCAGTGGCCAAAGGGCAAATGTGACTCTTGGAGCCATACAAGAGCAGAATCTCAAGTAGAAATAGAGAGGTTCCATATTTGTATACTGAGCACTGGTGCAACCACTCCTGGAAAATTGTGTCCACTTCTGGTGTCCACAGTTTGAGACAGATGCTCTCACATTGGACAGGGTTCACAGAAGAGCCACATGAATGATGAAAGGATTAGAAAACCCTCTTGTGCTGACAGAGTACAGCAGCTCATTCAAAGAGAAGGGTAGCGCTGAGCCTAAGGAAGAAATATTTACTAATGAGCTCTTCACTTAGCAGATAAAGGTTAAGGGCAGACAATGGCTGAAAGTTGAAGCCTAGACCAATTCACACTAGAGAGAAAGCGCGCATTTTTAACCTCAGGGTTTGGAGCCATTCACCAAGGGTTGTGCTGGATCCTCCACAACTAGCCTTTTTTTAAAAAAATCAAGATTGTGTGATTTTCTAAACAATCTGCTTTAATTTCTGTGGGAATTATTTTCAGGAAATTCAATGGCCGATGTTAAATAGAAAGTCAGACCAGAGTGGTTCCTTTCGGCCTTGGAATTTATGAATCTGTGACTCGCTGCGGGTGTTTGAAATTTGTCCTTTTGGACTTCCCTCTTCCTCCTTTCCTCTTTTCTCATCTTCTCTTTCCTCTTATTCCATTTCTTCCTGCTGATCTTCTTCCTGGGATCAGGTAATGAAAGTCTGCATCATCATGGAAATGCACAAGAGGACTGAATTAAGGGTGCCCAGGGCAACACTTATTTGGACATTTGCTAACAAGAGAACGTAAAATTTCGTAACCTTTTAATCGTTTTGAAAATCTTGACTTTGTATTTCCTAATTATTTTATGGTTTATTTTATTGATGAAAGCAAACGTAAGTAACGTTAAATGAGGGTTTTTGGTTTGTTAATTTCCTATTTTTTCTTAATATATAATAGTTTTTCTTTCTATGTACTGTTTAAACAATGAAGCTCTTACTCATCTGTTGTTTTCAGTATATATTTTATTGCCATTCTTATCTTTGTGACAGTCCCTTTTTCACCACTCAATGCTGTGTTTATCAGAGAATTGAAAGTAATTAAATTAAACTGTATTAAAACAAAACTCATTTTATGCAACTTCAGTTTCAGTGAAAGTTCTAAGCTATTACCCTGAATGTGCAAGGAGCAGATAAACAATATCCAACAAAAGCTGGAATTTTTCATCTTATTTTCACCTAGTCCCTACTAAGGAAAGTAGCAAACAATTGCCCTTTGTAAAGAAAAACTGCACCGTACTACAGTACAAACCCAAATGAGCACAGCAGGAGGCTATCCACATCTGGCCCTGTTTCATTACAAGCTTCCTTTCTGTAATGATGTTCTGGTAATAAGGAGGCAATCAGTTGTCAAAGGTAGCTCATGCCATGGTAGCCAGGTTGCTAGTCATTTTCCCCAAGTATAAGAACATAAGAACGCCTGTACGGCTCAGACCAAAGGTCCATCTAGCCCAGTATCTGTCTACCGACAGTGGCCAATGCCAGGTGTTCCAGAGCCAGAAGAGTACCCTGAAGTGACCTACCACAGGACAGGCCCAACAAAGAAAATAACAGAACGCCACTAGCCGTCACCTTCAGCCCCCAACTAAAACCTCTCCAGCGCATCATCAAGGATCTACAACCTATCCTGAAGGATGATCCCTCACTCTCGCAGACCTTGGGAGACAGGACAGTCCTCGCTTACAGACAGCCCCCCAACCTGAAGCAAGCACACACCACACAACAACAATAATAACCAAGGAACCTATCCTTGCAACAAAGCCAGTTGCCAACTCAGTCCACATATCTATTCAGGGGACACCATCATAGGACCTAATCACATCAGCCCCATCATCAGGGGCTCCTTCACCTGCACATCTACCAACGTGATATATGCCATCATGTGCCAGCAATGCCCCTCTGCCATATACATTGGCCAACCCAGACAGTCTCTACATAAAAGAATAAAGGACACAAATCAGACGTCAAGAATTATAACATTCAAAAACCAGTCGGAGAACACTTCAACCTCCCTAGACGCTTGATTACAGACCCAAAAGTCGCAATTCTTCAACAAAATAACTTTTCCAAAAAAATTTCCCCATGCTAATTTTTCCCCTAGTGTTACTCTTACCTTCTTGTCAACTGTTTGCTATCCTGATTATCACTACAAAAAGGTTTTTTTTCTCCTGCTGATAATATCCACCTTAATTGATTAATCTTGTTAGAGTTGGTATGGCAACCCCCATTTTTCATGTTCTCTGTATATGTATCTTCTTACTGTATTTTCCACTGCATGCATCTGATGAAGTGGGTTTTAGCCATGAAAGCTTATGCCCAAATAAATGTGTTAGTCTCTAAGGTGACACGAGTACTCCTCGTTCTATAAACTACAATAGGGCCAGGATTTCATCCCATGATATCAAAATTCATCTTAGTAAAAGTATCAATGAATCAGTTTGCAGGATTTATATCAAGCATCCTAAAGTAGTTTACATATTGCTCTAATTAAGAGATCATCTCTCTGCTGGAGAATGTTATCTTAGGATAATGGTCTCCGCTGCGAAGCATTTATGGAAAAAATGTTGACGTGTGATATTTATTTTCAAAACCTAAGGCTTTGATCCTCTCTCAATGTTCTGTTACGATGACTTTGTTTCTGTTCAAATTATCAGAATATATATCTAATAATTTTCTCAGCTGAATGTTGAAGCAGTAAAGTAACAGATGTTTCCCAAACAGTTATTGCCCTGAAGCATCGTGATTCGTTTAGAACAACTTATTGTTTGATTCAGCCAGTCAGATCAGTTCAGTTTATCCATAAAAACACATCCAGAGAAAGTTGACAATGGTGATGGAGAGGGTGGGTGAGAGGGGCTGAGCTGTTGTCTTAAATACCCTTTATGCATCTGATTAATTAGCACAGATTTAATTTAATATACATCTAGTTTAAAATTGGAAGAACTTTACTACTTACTCTCTACTTTCTCTTCATGTAAATTCAAGCATTGCACTATGCAAACTTGGGACAGCTATAATGTTAAAGAACCTGAATCTCTAAATAGGACTCAGGGAGGGCATTTGGATAAAAATCCTAGCACCTTCCCTCTTCTGACAATTGGGGAAGAGGAGTTCTCTGGGCTTCTCCCAGGGCATCGCCTGATCCCACCCCTATATTTCATATTTACTGCTGATTGATAGATTTAACCCTCCAGTTGGTTTGGTGGCTTTAGCTGGTTTTGTCAAGCTCTGTTATTGTCTCTAATTCCTTCATCAGCACAGGAAAATACAATGAATCAGCCTGGCTGATTCTCCTCTGTGTGTCTTTAAAAATACTGTGAATTTAAAAGACACTATTATTGTTTATTTTTGTTTGCACAGGTTCCATTCTGGGAGCTATGTATACAAGTCATTGTTAAACCTCAGGAACATCTGAGTTCAACTCCTTTAAAATAATGTTTGAACTATAAAGAAAATTAAACAGTGATTTCTTTTGAAATGTCAAGCTATTTTGCCCTTTTTCTAAAAAAATTCTCCGTGTCAACTAAGTCCTTGGATTGTTTGAAAACAAAATGTATTTTTGCATGGTAGAAAATTTTATGTTCAATACCCACATGAGTAACTCGTGGGTGCTGGGAATCCTTGCAAGGGGACACAAGGAAGCACTCTCCCTCCTCAGTATGCAAAATGGGAAAAGATCAATGGCTGGAGTAGCTTCCACTGCTCTAATACCTATTAAAGTCAATGATTTAGGTACATAACTATAGGCACTCAAGTATGGAAATTTTGGCCTATGTGATTTGACCAGGGCCACAGTGGGAGCCAGTGTCAACGCTAGGATTAGTCCTTTGTTCTCATCCCTGAACCCACTACATACTATATTGCCTCTTCTATTTGTCTGCCCCTTTTTGTGGTCAAACGTCATGCTGGATGCTCAGCAGAAGAACTTGTGATGGTCCTAGTGTATCAACGGTAGCCTGAGTGGTGCTGCCCACTTCAGCTGCAAAATGATCTGGGGCCTTCCCAAACATCAACGAGCTGCGGGCTGTGATTTGTCAGTCCTCAAAGGCCAGCCAGGTGACTGTAAATAACTTACAATCATTAGGAAAAATTAGTATCAAGATTCCAACTCTAGCAGTCAGACAACATTGGTTCAATTTACAAGAGATTACTTTTTATATTCCTTGGTTCCCCACACTTTAGGCAGGGCCTGTGACCACAGGTCCTGCAGGAGTACAAAGGGCAGGTCTACATCCCTTTTCTCTTTGTGCATAGTCCTGCCTGCTCCTTTTCAGTTTCAGTTCTGCTACCACAGTACTGATCAGCACATAAGAATAGGAAAGGGCACACACACACTCCTCCTGGTGTTGGGAGGAACACAGGAATGTTATGTGCTCTTATTCAGCACATAAGAATGTTATGGCACATAGGAATGTTATGGAATAACATAGGAATGCCTTAGGGCACATAGGAAAGGGCACGCTGGTAGCACACGGCCAGGCGGGCCAGTGTGCCTCTGCCTCCCAACGGGGCTGCGCACCTGTGTCTGTCTGTCTCCCCCCCAGCTCCACCAACGTGGCCTGATAGTTCACGCTTGCGATCTGGTCACCCTCCCGCTCCGTCCATCCTTCACTCCCTTCCCTGCGTCTCTCCATCCTTGTCCTCTGTCCCGTCCCCTCTGTCCATCCGTCCCTGCCCCCTTCGTCCCCTCCGTCCCGTCCCTGCACCCCCGAGCCCTGTCCTCTGTCCCATCCTGTCTCCATCCGTCCCTGCCCCCTTCGTCCCCTCCGTCCCATCCCTGCATCCCCCCAGCCCTGTCCTCTGTCCCGTCCCGTCTCCATCCGTCCCTGCCCCCTCCGTCCCCTCCGTCCCCTCCCAGCATCCCCCCACCCCAGTCCTCCGTCCGTCCGTCTGCATCCGTCCCTGCCCCTTCGTCCCCTCGGTCCCATCCCTGCATCCCCCCAGCCCTGTCCTCTGTCCCGTCCCGTCTCCATCCGTCCCTGCCCCCTCCGTCCCCTCCGTCCCGTCCTGCATCCCCCAGCCCTGTCCTCCGTCCCATCCGTCCCTGCCCCCTTCGTCCCCTCCGTCCGTCCCTGCATCCCCCAGCCCTGTCCTCCGTCCCGTCCCGTCTCCCTCCGTCCCTCCCCCCTTCGTCCCCACGGTCCCTTCCCTGCATCCCCCCCCCCCTGTCCTCCGTCCCGTCCTGTCTGCATCCGTCCCTGCCCCCTTCGTCCCCTCCGTCCCGTCCCTGCAGCCCCCCAGCCCTGTCCTCCGTCCCGTCCTGTCTGCATCCGTCCCTGCCCCCTTCGTCCCCTCCGTCCCGTCCCTGCATCCGCCGCTGTGCGGGGGGGCGGACTCCTCCTCGCTGACGTCATTGCCCCGCGCTGCCAGCCAGCTGCTTTGTTTGCGTCACGGCCCATCCTTACCCCCCTCCCTGCCCCACGTGTGCCGAGAACGTTTGTTTTGGTGGTTGCCGCGGCGACAGTGGGCGGAGCCCGGGTGTACACGCTGGTTGGGCGGGGGGGGCAGAGGGCGGTGACGTCACAAGTGGGGCGGTGTCACAGTTCCGAACGGACAGTGTCAGCGCTCTGGGCGTGAGCCCCGCCCGCGAGGACACCCCCTCCACCCCCCGCGCACCAGCTCGCAGCAGCAGCGGCTCCCCCCGGCAGCGGCGCGAGCAGGGAATCCCCGGGAGCCGTCTCGCGCCGCCCCCTCCTGCTGCTGCTGCTGCTGCTGCTGCTGCCCGGCGGCGGGACCGCGGCTGGCCCCGCCCCTGCTCCGGAGGGCCCGTCCGAGCTGTAATTAAAGGGTTTTGTCTGGCAACTTTTTCATATTTTTGGTGCAACGTTTTACCCCCTTTGAGCCTCTCCCCAGCTGGACTCTCCGCCGGGCTCCCAGCCCGAGCAGCCCCTGACACTTCCATGGGGTGGGGTGTCCCCGCTCCCGTGGCACTTGATGGGTCTCGGTGGCACAGCAGCGTGGATCCGGGTCCCGAGCAGCGGCGGCGTTACAGGGCTGTCTGGTTCTCTCCCCGTGCTGTCTGCAGGCAGCCACCCGGCCAATTGGACACGGCTCTCAGCGGCACGCTGCTGCCCTCCTGGCGATCCTCGCGGCGGGCAGGGAGAAAGCCCTGAGGCAGGCAGGTGTCAGCAATGCAGTATCCCTCCCCACCCTGCACAGCCTGCCCGGTGCTCCGCGGTGCCCGGTGCTGGATCGCAGCGCAGGAGCTGCCCGGCCCCACCTGGCGAAAGGGACCGGGGCTGAGCTGGGCTGCAAATGAACTGGAGGGACGGATGGAGACAGGGGACGGGACAGAGGACAGGGCTGGGGACGCAGGGATGGGACGGAGGGGACGAAGGGGCAGGGACGGATGGAGACAGGACGGGACGGAGGACAGGGCTGGGGATGCAGGGACAGGACGGAGGGCGAGAAGAGGCGATGGAGACAGGACGGACGGAGTACAGGGCTGGGGATGCAGGGGCGGGACGGAGGGACGGAGGAGCAGGGACGGATGGAGACGGGGCGGGACGGAGGACAGGGCTGGGGATGCAGGGGGACGGAGGGGACGGAGGGGCAGGGACGGATGGGGACGGGACGGAGGACAGGGCTGGGGGCTGCAGGGACGGGACGGAGGGCGAAGGGGGCAGGGACGGATGGAGGCAGGACAGGACAGAGGACAAGGATGGAGAGACGCAGGGAAGGGAGTGAAGGATGGACGGAGGAGGGTGAGCAGATCGCAAGCGTGAACTATCAGGCCACGTTGGTGGAGCTGGGAGACAGACAGACACAGGTGCGCAGCCCGTTTGGGAGCCAGAGGCACACTGGTCTGCCTGGCCGTGTGTTACCAGCGTGCCCTTTCCTATTGGGTGCGCCCATGCTGTGCCACAGAGCTCCCCTGCCCAGCAACCCCTACAACTCTTCCACCACAAATGCACAGTGCTGTGCACACACACCTCGCCCAGCACACCCCTGCCCACAGCCCCACCACAGCTGCCCAGCACCCCACACAGAAACCCCACTCTCTAGTTTCCCAATACACACAGATTTCCCCTCCTTCCTTCCTCCCTCCCAGTGCCCTTCCCCACAGCCCCACACCATAACTGCACAATGCCCCACACAGACCCGCAGTGCCCTGACACACACAGATCTCCCCCATAGCCCTGCACCCTGTTTTTCACTCTTGTTTTCAAGACCCAAAGGGAGAAATCCCTCCCTCCTCCTACTCCATGGGACGAGGAAGCGGGGATTGAGCTTCTCTATGAATAGCTCCAGTGCCTGATTCTGCTTGAACTTACTTTTCCTGAAAGAGGCACCATTTTCTCAGTTTTACCGTCACCCCTGGGGTTCTGAATAACAGCAGTGAAACTGACCAAAGCTGCTAGTGCTTGGCAGCATTGTGAGGCGGAATCGAAGCTCTGGAACTGCCAGTTTGCAGACTCAGGAAGACAGGTCTGCACTGGTTTACATTTGGAAGGTTATCTTCAGATAATGAAAGCTGGGCATGTGCTTTCTTCAATCCCTGACAATGCATGGCAGAGAATACAATTATTAAAGAAAAACAGTTTTAGCCCCTTTTTGCACAGTTACCTGCACTTATACAGGTTGCAACCTGATATTCCTTGCACAATCTACAAGTTTGGGTGCATCGGTAATGCCCTAATTGTATTACCGTTGCACCGTGATTTTGCTTGGTTCTTTTAACCAAGGTGAAGTATTCCTAGAAAATAGGTGAAACATTTGGATTTGTATCAGTAATGTAAATACTGTGATAAATTAAGTGCCCTATTCCCATGGTTCCACAATCATAGAAATGGCACTGGAATTGACTTTTATCTTCAGAATTCTTCCCCCCTCCCTCCGCAGATCACCATAAGAACTTCAGGAAGGGCATTTGAAATAACACATAAAAGCGATTCCATGCACAAGTCTAGAGTGTTTTCTGTTTCTCTGGAATTTGGCAGTCTATGGTGCTTAATACGGGCATATATGTTTGATTACTATAGAAATTTTTCAGATCCTGTAAAAAAAAGTCTGTCTTCACAGAATCCTCTCATCATTGGTACAGAAAGTGAAACAGAAGTGCTGCAGTATTTTAGGGTTTCTGGATTTGTTTTTCTCCAGGAAACAATTTTGGTGCTTTTATTATGCCAGATAATTACAAAAAATGTACTATCTTAAAAATATTGGTGATTGGCAGCAGTAGCCCTGGAAACGAAAATGGGTGAGATTTTCAAAAGAGAGTAAGTGATTTAGGAACATAAGTCTCATTAACTTTTAATGGGACTGGCATTTCTAAGTCATGCAGTTTTCAATGTCTCACCCATCATGTAAAATAGGGCTTGAATTTTCTATGATTTAGTTGACCACTGGCATGTACTTTCAGTATTTTCAAAAGCATATACCAAATGGTAAATTAGAACATGCTGTAGCATGGCTAGTGCTGAATTATCAGACAAGTAGTTTCAAAACTTCCAATTTTTATGCAGTATGTAGCTATTTATTTGTTCTAAAATCCATACTCTTACTGGCAGACTATTCTCATACCTTGTAACCTTGTATGACTCTTACATAAACAAAGTTGTAGCTTCTAGTAGAGACTTAACTGATTTGCTCCGCTCTTTGTGTTATAGAGGAAAATCTTGTTCTCAGATGCCGATTCTTGAAATGATGAGGGTTTGTCGATCCCATAAATCACCTTCTTTCAAGGCCGGATCAGATATTCAAACAAGGTTATGAACCTCCTTACTTGTACAGTCATAATTCCAAAACAGGTCGATCAAGAGGAGTTAAGTCCCTGCCCTGTATAATTTATAAACATGAAGCTGAGTAACCTTGGATGACTAAATTAAACTCTAAAATAATAATGAAAAGCTTAGCTTTATTTTAGCAAACTGGTATTACAAGTTTCATGACATAAATGTTAATTATCAATATCTTTGGCACTAGAAAATGGATTTTCTCTGCACAAAGTCCATTTCTTGGCAGAGGATAAATTGGGAACTATCAATATAAAAGGATTAATGTGGAGACATGAAGAATAATAAAACATTAAGGATGTTATCTAACTATTTCAAATAGAGAGAAAGAGGTACATGTCTACCTATAATATGAGTTTTAGGATCAGCGGGCTCAGTTGTTTACAGATTCTGAATGATGCTTTGTTTTGATTCTTGTGAAAGCTTCCTTATTTATTTTCGTGGCCCAGGGTTGTCTCCTGGTTTCCCTGTTTATATATTATATAATAAGCATGTTAATCAAGGGTGATCATGTTAGGTTCTTTTCATCCGTGGTTTAAAACAATTAGAGAAACTCTTTCTTTCCCCCCCCTTAGCTTAGTCTGCAGAAAAATTCACAAGATGAAATAAGCTCTGTGTGGGATTTCCCATGTAGAGCAGTGAAATTGTCCTATTTGTTTTTCTATTTCATATTTCTGTACATGTTAATTTATTTTTATTCCTAAACCATTCCATAAGTTCCTATGTTTAAATATAATTTGAAAATCAGAGTCACTCTGGGCAAAAATTAGAATTAAATTCTTTATTAGAAGTACATCATTAAGCATAAAGAATTAGGAGTACTTGTGGCACCTTAGAGACTAACAAATTTAATAGCTCTGTAAAGGCAAAAAGGGAAAGGGCATGGGTGGAAATGAAAAAGTGCAGGCATTTGAAGAGGATTTCACTGGAGAGGATGAGGCTTGGAGATGGTAGCACACATTTAAAAAAAATCATATTGCTTGTGTTTCAGGCAAAGATTAGGCATTTATTTACCTTTAAAATACATTTTTAACTGGATTTTCAAAACAGTTGCTCTCAGAAACCACTGTGTAACTTAACCCTTAATTTAATTGTCTAGTAATTGATAGAATTAGAAACCACAGATATTAAGAAAGATTACACCAGAGGTTATCAAGGTAATTCACTGGACTGCATTTCTGGCATCTTTTGGATGATGCTGCAGAATATTTGGGGCACGGGACCATTGTTTTGTTAGACAGTGCCTAGAACAATGAGGCCCTGAACCCTGATTGGTACAAAACATAATAGAAAGAACTGGGTGGAAATTGCTGAAGGGCCCGATCTTGCTCTAATTGAAGTCAATGGAAAAAATTCCATTGATTTCAATGGTGTAGAATTGAACCACAAAGGAGGCAGTTGGGGGAGGGATACCGCTGGGATAGGTTTACAGAAGGACAAGTGGCATTTGGGCAGGGGCGGCTCTAGACACCAGCGCGCCAAGCAGGCGCTTGGGGCGGCCGTTTCCCGGGGGGGCGGCATTTGGCTCGGTTGAGCTCCGCCCGGCATGCCTGCGGCAGGTCCACCGAGCCGGGACAGCGGACCTGCCGCAGGCATGACTGCGGCGGGTCCCGTCTTCCAGCGGCTCGGTTGAGCTCCGCGGGCATGACTGCGGCAGATCCGCTCGTCCGGGCTCCGGTGGACCTGCCGCAGGCATGCGGCAGGAGCTCAACCGGCCGCGGAAGAGGACCCGCGGGACCGAGAAGGGCAGCGCAGCGCTCGCTGCTTGGGGCAGCCCGATTTCTAGAGCCGCCCCTGCATTTGGGACTTCAGACACCTTGCAGAGCCAGAATGAAGTGACATACACAGAAGCAAAGACAGAGGGTGGTTGGTGAAGCTATTAACAGCTGGGAGGTCCAGATATGTGAGCCACACTCAACAAAGTGAACATGTACAAGCACCGGGGCCAGAGTTTATTGTTTCCTGGATACTTTAAACAGGATCATTACATGCTGAAATAGATGAGTATTGCTAGAGTTATGAAGGCAAAATTGTCCTGTTAGATTGCACCTGGGAAATCTGGGTTTTGTTTTATCTGTTGGTTTTATGGTTACTGTATATTTTGATCCTGTCCTCTTTATAAAGTGCTGCTGATTTTTATATATTGTTCCTTTTTCATTTGATGCCAGGGCCTTATTATATCCCGTTGTTGTATTTAGGCTACTCTTGTGGAGTATGAAATATAATTAAAGGCCACATTTTCAAAGGATCCTCCTCTATTCAGGCGTGTAGAAGTTTTCATGCAAATAGCAGCATGTGCATGTTTCAGGTAACAGCAGATGCATGCACAGGTGATAGATTCAGACTTGCAGTGCTCAGAAAGTGTGCATACAGATATTTGCATGGATTTAAATAGAGGCCACTTTTTGAAAACGTGTCAAAAAATATCAGTAAGTTAGGCCACCTTATAATTAGGTTACATTTAAATAGCTACATAAGTGGGATCAGGGAGATCTACTTTGTCCTGAGCTGTTACAATTGAAAAGTGCTGGGTCACTTTAATAATTTCAAACCCCTATAAAGAACCCCTTGTTATGGCAGGAGTCTTGTAGGTGATGTATGTGATGATGAATATGCCAGAAAAATTCCAAGATATCGTGTGTAATTGATCAAACCTGTAATTCCCAGGATTAATGGAATTGAAAAGTAATTTTGTCACAGATGTAGGCAATTACTGTTAATAAGGCACCCACAACTTGAAAATCATTTCAATCAGAAAATGCTGCATCTACTATTGTTACAATTAGCCACGGAGGTTGCTGTCACTGAAAGGGATTAATGAAAAAATAACATTTTCATCTCTTGTTTTCATTTGTTTGCTGTGTGCATTTGGCAGGTCTCTGTGTAATAGTCCTTGTGTGATGGTGCCTGCACTTCCTATGCTACTGAAGAATGTGCTGATCAGTACTGTGGTAGCAGAACTGAAACTGAAAAGGAGCAGGCAGGACTATGCACAAAGAGAAAGGGATGTAGACCTACCCTTTGTACCCTGCAGGACCTGTGGTCACAGGCCCTTCCTAATTTGGGGGGAACCAAGGAATATGAAAAGTAATCTCTTGTAAATTGAACCAATGTTGTCTGACTGCTAGAGTTGGAAGCTTGATACTAATTTTTCCTAATGATTGTAAGTAATTTACAGTCACCTGGCTGGCCTTTGAGGACTGACAAATCACAGCCAGAAGCCCCCTCGAGGTTTGAAACTGTTCAGTCTCAGTCATCTGGTGACAGTTGAATTCATGGAAAACATGATCTTAAGGAGGCATAATTTTATTCCAAACCTGGGATCTTGTCCCTTAGAATCACTGAGGACATTAGGGTTTGTCCTTTGTTTCACCTTTTCCTCCCTCCATCCATCCCTCCTTTCTCTTCCTCTCTTGCTTCTTTTCTCCTTTCTCCTGTTCCCCTCCCAACACCAGGAGAGGTGTGTGTGTGTGTGTGTGTGTGTGTGTGTGTGTGTGTGTGTTGCGGGAGTGCTCGGCAGCTCTCACTGTGGGAGTCCACCCCAAACTGTGGAGCTGCAGTAGTGCTGGGGCAGTGATCCTCGCCAGTGACCTGGGCCATCCTTTGAGCTCTCTGGTGAGACCCCTCAGCCTCCCATCCTCAGTCTATATCCTGATTGTCTGAGCAGGGGGTTAATGACAGGGAGGAGACTCAAGGCCTTTTGTTCTCTTTTAAGTCCAAGTAAATAAGTCATAACCACTTATATGTTTGATGGATTTTGCTGCTTCTCTGCATTAATTGTCTCTGAGCAGTTCATGATTCTCTCTAACATTGCAGTTCTCCTAAAACACTGGCTGAATAATTACTGTGCATACTTGTTGGTCTGGAGCTCATCTGAGAGCACTTTATTGAGGTCATTCAATGTATGAAATTCAAGATCTGATGTCAAGTGTCAGAGGGGTAGCCGTGTTAGTCTGGATCTGTAAAAGCAACAAAGAATCCTGTGGCACCTTATAGACTAACAGACGTTTTGCAACATGAGCTTTCGTGGGTGAATACCCACTTCTTCAGATGCAAGATCTGATGGTTAATATGAAAATCAGTGTTAGGGTAAATGGTGCCCTGGTTCAGGCTTGTAGCAGTGATGGAATAAACTGCAGGTTCAAATCAAGTCTCTGCAGTACATCCACAATTGGGATGGGCCATTCAGTCTTTGTACAGTGCAGGTGGTTAATGACAAGGAGGAGACTCAAGGCCTTTTTGTTCTCTTTTAAGACCAAGTAAATAAGTCATAACCACTTATATGTTTGATGGATTTTGCTGCTTCTCTGCATTAATGAGGCAAGTATGAAGCCTCATTCAAAGACCAGGGGTCACTATATTACTGCACAGTCAATCAATGCAGTCAATCAGTGCAGTTGTAGATAAATCTCTGCATTATGCATTTTTGTATAACTTGTATATGACTTTGTATTGAACCTTGGTAATATGTTATAGCGGGCCCCTAAGGTAGTGTAATTAAGGTAAAAGAAAAGTGTCTTTTTGCTAGAAGTAGAATAAGATCTCCCCCCCCACTCGGTAATCAACTGCCCTGTTGCATGAATGAGGTGTGACTGAGGAAGGCGTGGAGGGCAGTACCTCCAGACAGCTGCAATCCTTGGAGAGGGGCTGGCAGCCCAACCAAGGACAATCAAGCTTGGCAAGTGGGCTGACTAGAGAAGAGCAGACATACTGATGGCCTCGGGGATAAGAAGCAAACACCTTCCTGTGGGAACAACCCCCAGCCCAGAGAAAAGCAGCTAGAAGGACCAACAGACACAGTCACAGATTTTGAATCTGGGAGATTTGCCCCTCTCCATCCACCGACTCGCTGCTTGCCTCCTCACCCCCCCCACCCCAAGTATAAAGCCTCATTCAAAGACCCAAGGAGTCACTATATTACTGCACAGAGCCCTCCACCGACAGACTCTGCCCCTCACCTGCCTCAGGCTCTGCAAGGAGTTTGGGTCGGGCGAGGAGGTCTGGGGTGCAGGCCCTGGGTTGGGGCAGGGGTTTGGGGTGTGGGATGGTTGAGAGGTTGGGCTCTGGAATGGAGTTTGGGTGCTGGGTGCAGGCTCCAGGCTGGGGCACAGGGTGGGGGTGCAGGATGGGTGGAGGCAGGGGCGACTCTAGGCACCAGCAAAGCAAGCAGGTGCTTGGAGCAGCCCATTTGCAGGGCGGCAGCCAGCAGGGATCCAGCCTGGGAGCTGAGAACCAACAGGGGCCCTGGGAGCTGTAGTTCCTTGGTTAGCTCCTGCCTATAGAGCCAGCTCTGGAGCAGGGAAAAAACTACATTTCTCAGCATTCCCTTGGCCGCTATCAACAGGAAAGGGAGGGGGAGGGAGTACGGTAGCTGAAACCTCAAGCTGCAGCTTGCTGTCAATGGAGAGCTCACTGCTAGAGCGGGGTGGCACTGTGAATGGGAACGAGTGTGCCCAAGTTGTAGAAGGCTTTGCCTAGATATCCCCTTCAGAAGACATCCCCAGACTGGATTAGAGATACTGGTGTGACCTCACCTTGCAGCCCCAAGGAAGGAATTGGGTGGACTAAATGGACAGTTCCCCTCTTTATCTGAATCCTAGCAAGGGAGGTACGTGGATCCCACTAGAATTTAAGAGTAAGGGAGGAGAGGCTCTACTGGACCTGGGCAGCTTTAGATACAGTACCAGGCACGTAGAGGATTTCCACTTCTGAGCCATCGAAGCAGAAATTGACTTTTCCTTTCCAGATTTAGCTAATATTCAGAAAGGGAATCTAGCACCTGCCTTCCAGATTTGAACACCCTCAAAATTCAGGAGTGCTGAAGCTCAATTTGGGCAGCTGTTACTTCATTTCTCCCAAATCAAATATACTGATTCACTGTAATTTGCTGTAGAAAAGTAGGATAAACTTGAGCAAGAAATGCTTCCCAGTGGTTTTAGGACTGGAATTGCTATTTTCAACAGCCATTGCCTTTGTTTGTTTGTTTTATAGTTTTATTTGTTTAAAAGGAAGACAGTGATATTGCATTGGCAAATTGCCCCTAGAAACAAAGAATGGAACATAAGAATAATAAAGGCACCTCAACGTTTCCTCATTTCTGTAGGACAGTCTTATAATATGCATCCAGATATCCTTTAATCACACAAGCTGGAAATTTTTCCATGTTACTGCAGTTCTGTAACCATATGGGAACCAATCCTGTCTGTGTTCTGTGCACATCCAAAATTCCTGCTGAATGACCCACTCTGGGAGCAAGTTACCAGTGACCCAGGGCTGGGGTGGAAGGAGGGTGCAAGTGGGCCGGGGGAGCCCAGAGCTGGGGCAGCACGGGGTGCATGTGTGGGGAAGATCCCAAGGCTGGGGTGGCAGAGGGTGCTGGTGTGTGTGGGGGAGAGCCCAGGGCTGGGATGGCATGGGGTGCGGGTGTGTGGGGGAGAGCCCAGGGCTGGCAGCAGGGGGGTACAGGTTGTGGGGGAGGCCCAGAACAGGGGCAGCAGGGCTGTGGGTGGAGGGGGCAGAGCCCAGGGCTGGGGCAGCAGGGAGATTCAGGGAGGAGCCCAGGGCTGGGGTGGGGGCAGTCAATTTTTTTTTTGCTTGGGACAGCAAAAAACCTAGAGTTGGCCCTATCTCCACCCACCGTGAGGTAGGTAGGAGTGGATCATTATTATCCCTACTTGAAAGAGGGAGAAGATAAGGCTGAGAAAGGATAATTGACTTGTCTTAGGTCGCATAATCAGTGGCAGAGTTGGGAATAAGACCCAAGAGCCCTGATTTTCAAACTAAGCATCGGATCTTAAATTTCCGACATTGAATGATCTGAGTAAAGTGCTCTCAGATGAGCTCCAGACCAGCAACAGTGCACAGTAAATATTCAGCCAGTATTTTAGGAGAACTGGAATGTCAGAGAGAATCATGAACTGCTCAGAGACAATTAATGCAGAGAAGCAGCAAAATTCATCAAACATACAACTGCTTATGACTTATTTACTTGGTCTTAAAAAAGAACAACAAGACCTGAGTCTCTTCTCTGGCAATAACCCCCTGCTCAGCCAATCAGGGTAGAAACTGAGGATGGGAGGCTGAGAGTTCTCACCAGAGAGCCCAAAGGATGGCCCAGGTCACTGGTGGGGATCACTGCCCCGCAACACACACACACACACACACACCTCTCCTGGTTTTGGGTGGGGAATAGAAGAGAGGATAAAAGAAGCAAGAGACGAAGAGAAAGGAGGGAGGGAGGGAGGGATGAAAAGGTGAAACAAAGGACAAACCCCAATGTCCCCAGTGAATCTAAGGGACAAAATCCCAGGTACACAATAAAATTCTGCCTCCTTAAGCTCGTTTTTCCATGCCTAGAATTCAACTCTCACCAGATGACTGAGACTGAACAGGTTTCAAACCTCGAGGGGGCTTCTGGCTGTGATTTGTCAGTCCTCAAAGGCCAGCCAGGTGACTGTAAATTACTTACAATCATTAGGAAAAATTAGTATCAAGCTTCCAACTCTAGCAGTCAGACAACATTGGTTCAATTTACAAGAGATTACTTTTCATATTCCTTGGTTCCCCCCAAATTAGGAAGGGCCTGTGACCACAGGTCCTGCAGGGTACAAAGGGTAGGTCTACATCCCTTTTCTCTTTGTGCATAGTCCTGCCTGCTCCCTTTTCAGTTTCAGTTCTGCTACCACAGTACTGATCAGCACATTCTTCAGTAGCATAGGGAAGGGCAGGCACCATCACACAAGGACTATTACACAGAGACCTGCCAAATGCACACAGCAAACAAATGAAAACAAGAGATGAAAATGTTATTTTTCATTAATCCCTTTCAGTGACAGCAACCTCCGTGGCTAATTGTAACAATAGTAGATGCAGCATTTTCTGATTGAAATGATTTTCAAGTTGTGGGTGCCTTTATGAACAGTAATTGCCTACATCTGTGACACAAGTACTTTTCAATTCCATTAAACCTGGGGTTTTGCTCAATTACACACGATATCTTGGAATTTTCTGGCATATTCATCATTACATACATCACCTACAAGACTCCTGCCATAACAAGGGGTTCTTTATAGGGGTTTGAAATTATTAAAGTGACCCAGCACTTTTCAATTGTAACAGCTCAGGACAAAGTAGATCTCCCTGATCCCACTTATGTAGCTATTTAAATGTAACCTAATTATAAGGTGGCCTAACTTACTGATATTTTTGACACGTTTTCAAAAAGTGGCCTCTATTTAAATCCATGCAAATATCTGTATGCACACTTTCTGAGCACTGCAAGTCTGAATCTATCACCTGTGCATGCATCTGCTGTTACCTGAAACATGCACATGCTGCTATTTGCATGAAAACTTCTACACGCCTGAATAGAGGAGGATCCTTTGAAAATGTGGCCTTTTAATTATATTTCATACTCCACAAGAGTAGCCTAAAAACAACAACGGGATATAATAAGGCCCTGGCATCAAATGAAAAAGGAACAATATAAAAAAATCAGCAGCACTTTATAAAGAGGACAGGAACAAAATATACAGTAACCATAAAACCAACAGATAAAACAAAACCCAGATTTCCCCAGGTGCAATCTAACAGGACAATTTTGCCTTCATAACTCTAGCAATACTCATCTATTTCAGCATGTAATGATCCTGTTTAAAGTATCCAGGAAACAATAAACTCTGGCCCGGTGCTTGTACATGTTCACTTTGTTGAGTGTGGCTCACATATCTGGACCTCCCAGCTGTTAATAGCTTCACCAACCACCCCTCTGTCTTTGCTTCTGTGTATGTCACTTCATTCTGGCTCTGCAAGGTGTCTGAAGTCCCAAATGCAGGGGCGGCTCTAGAAATCGGGCTGCCCCAAGCAGCGTGAGCTGCGCTGCCCTTCATGGCGGGTCCGTCTTCCAGCGGCTCGGTTGAGCTCCTGCCGGCATGCCTGCGGCAGGTCCACGGAGCCGGGACGAGCGGAACTGCCGCAGTCATGCCTGCGGGAGCTCAACCGGAGCCGTGGGAAGACGGGACCCGCCGCAGTCATGCCTGCGGCAGGTCCGCTCGTCCCGGGCTCCGGTGGACCTGCCGCAGGCATGCCGGCGGGAGCTCAACCGGAGCCAAATGCCGCCCCCCCGGGAAACGGCCGCCCCAAGCGCCTGCTTGGCGCGCTGGTGTCTAGAGCCGCCCCTGCCCAAATGCCACTTGTCCTTCTGTAAACCTATCCCAGCGGTATCCCTCCCCCAACTGCCTCCTTTGTGGTTCAATTCTACACCATTGAAATCAATGGAATTTTTTCCATTGACTTCAATTAGAGCAAGATCGGGCCCTTCAGCAATTTCCACCCAGTTCTTTCTATTATGTTTTGTACCAATCAGGGTTCGGGGCCTCATTGTTCTAGGCACTGTCTAACAAAACAATGGTCCCGTGCCCCAAATATTCTGCAGCATCATCCAAAAGATGCCAGAAATGCAGTCCAGTGAATTACCTTGATAACCTCTGGTGTAATCTTTCTTAATATCTGTGGTTTCTAATTCTATCAATTACTAGACAATTAAATTAAGGGGGTTAAGTTACACAGTGGTTTCTGAGAGCAACTGTTTTGAAAATCCAGTTAAAAATGTATTTTAAAGGTAAATAAATGCCTAATCTTTGCCTGAAACACAAGCAATATGAATTTTTTTTTAAATGTGTGCTACCATCTCCAAGCCTCATCCTCTCTCCAGTGAAATCCCTCTTCAAATGCCTGCACTTTTTCATTTCCACCCATGCCCTTTCCCTTTTTGCCTTTACAGAGCTATTAAATTTGTTAGTCTCTAAGGTGCCACAAGTACTCCTAATTCTTTATGCTTAATGATGTACTTCTAATAAAGAATTTAATTCTAATTTTTGCCCAGAGTGACTCTGATTTTCAAATTATATTTAAACATAGGAACTTATGGAATGGTTTAGGAATAAAAATAAATTAACATGTACAGAAATATGAAATAGAAAAACAAATAGGACAATTTCACTGCTCTACATGGGAAAAACCCACACAGAGCTTATTTCATCTTGTGAATTTTTCTGCAGACTAAGCTAAGGGGGGGAAAAGAAAGAGTTTCTCTAATTGTTTTAAACCACGGATGAAAAGAACCTAACATGATCACCCTTGATTAACATGCTTATTATATAATATATAAACAGGGAAACCAGGGAGACAACCCTGGGCCACGAAAATAAATAAGGAAGCTTTCACAAGAATCAAAACAAAGCATCATTCAGAATCTGTAAACAACTGAGCCCGCTGATCCTAAAACTCATATTATAGGTAGACATGTACCTCTTTCTCTCTATTTGAAATAGTTAGATAACATCCTTAATGTTTTATTATTCTTCATGTCTCCACATTAATCCTTTTATATTGATAGTTCCCAATGTATCCTCTGCCAAGAAATGGACTTTGTGCAGAGAAAAATCCATTTTCTAGTGCCAAAGATATTGATAATTAACATTTATGTCATGAAACTTGTAATACCAGTTTGCTAAAATAAAGCTAAGCTTTTCATTATTATTTTAGAGTTTAATTTAGTCATCCAAGGTTACTCAGCTTCATGTTTATAAATTATACAGGGCAGGGACTTAACTCCTCTTGATCGACCTGTTTTGGAATTATGACTGTACAAGTAAGGAGGTTCATAACCTTGTTTGAATATCTGATCCGGCCTTGAAAGAAGGTGATTTATGGGATCGACAAACCCTCATCATTTCAAGAATCGGCATCTGAGAACAAGATTTTCCTCTATAACACAAAGAGCGGAGCAAATCAGTTAAGTCTCTACTAGAAGCTACAACTTTGTTTATGTAAGAGTCATACAAGGTTACAAGGTATGAGAATAGTCTGCCAGTAAGAGTATGGATTTTAGAACAAATAAATAGCTACATACTGCATAAAAATTGGAAGTTTTGAAACTACTTGTCTGATAATTCAGCACTAGCCATGCTACAGCATGTTCTAATTTACCATTTGGTATATGCTTTTGAAAATACTGAAAGTACATGCCAGTGGTCAACTAAATCATAGAAAATTCAAGCCCTATTTTACATGATGGGTGAGACATTGAAAACTGCATGACTTAGAAATGCCAGTCCCATTAAAAGTTAATGAGACTTATGTTCCTAAATCACTTACTCTCTTTTGAAAATCTCACCCATTTTCGTTTCCAGGGCTACTGCTGCCAATCACCAATATTTTTAAGATAGTACATTTTTTGTAATTATCTGGCATAATAAAAGCACCAAAATTGTTTCCTGAGAAAAACAAATCCAGAAACCCTAAAATACTGCAGCACTTCTGTTTCACTTTCTGTACCAATGATGAGAGGATTCTGTGAAGACAGACTTTTTTTTACAGGATCTGAAAAATTTCTATAGTAATCAAACATATATGCCCGTATTAAGCACCATAGACTGCCAAATTCCAGAGAAACAGAAAACACTCTAGACTTGTGCATGGAATCGCTTTTATGTGTTATTTCAAATGCCCTTCCTGAAGTTCTTATGGTGATCTGCGAGGGAGGGGGGAAGAATTCTGAAGATAAAAGTCAATTCCAGTGCCATTTCTATGATTGTGGAACCATGGGAAGCCAGGGGCACTGAATTTATCACAGTATTTACATTACTGTTACAAATCCAAATGTTTCACCTATTTTCTAGGAATACTTCACCTTGGTTAAAAAGAACCAAGCAAAATCACGGTGCAACGGTAATACAATTAGGGCATTACCGATGCACCCAAACTTGTAGATTGTGCAAGGAATATCAGGTTGCAACCTGTATAAGTGCAGGTAACTGTGCAAAAAGGGGCTAAAACTGTTTTTCTTTAATAATTGTATTCTCTGCCATGCATTGTCAGGGATTGAAGAAAGCACATGCCCAGCTTTCATTATCTGAAGATAACCTTCCAAATGTAAACCAGTGCAGACCTGTCTTCCTGAGTCTGCAAACTGGCAGTTCCAGAGCTTCGATTCCGCCTCACAATGCTGCCAAGCACTAGCAGCTTTGGTCAGTTTCACTGCTGTTATTCAGAACCCCAGGGGTGACGGTAAAACTGAGAAAAATGGTGCCTCTTTCAGGAAAAGTAAGTTCAAGCAGAATCAGGCACTGGAGCTATTCATAGAGAAGCTCAATCCCCGCTTCCCTCGTCCCATGGAGTAGGAGGAGGGAGGGGATTTCTCCCTTTGGGTCTTGAAAAAACAAGAGTGAAAAACAGGGTGCTGGGCTATGGGGGAGATCTGTGTGTGTCAGGGCACTGCGGGTCTGTGTGGGGCATTGTGCAGTTATGGTGTGGGGCTGTGGGGAAGGGCACTGGGAGGGAGGAAGGAAGGGAGGGGAAATCTGTGTGTATTGGGAAACTAGAGAGTGGGGGTTTCTGTGTGGGGTGCTGGGCAGCTGTGGTGGGGCTGTGGGCAGGGGTGTGCTGGGCGAGGTGTGTGTGCACAGCACTGTGCATTTGTGGTGGAAGAGTTGTAGGGGGTTGCTGGGCAGGGGAGCTCTGTGGCACAGCATGGGCGCACCCCAATAGGAAAGGGCACGCTGGTAACACACGGCCAGGCAGACCAGTGTGCCTCTGGCTCCCAACGGGGCTGCGCACCTGTGTCTGTCTGTCTCCCCCCCAGCTCCACCAACGTGGCCTGATAGTTCACGCTTGTGATCTGCTCACCCTCCCCCTCCGTCCATCCTTCACTCCCTTCCCTGCGTCTCTCCATCCTTGTCCTCTGTCCTGTCCCGTCTCCATCCGTCCCTGCCCCCTTCGTCCCCTCCCTCCGTCCCTGCAGCCCCCTGTCCTCCGTCCCGTCCGTCTCCATCCGTCCCTGCCCCTCCTCCGTCCCCTCCGTCCCCTGCATCCCCCAGTCCCTGTCCTCCGTCGCCCGTCTCCATCCGTCCCTGCTCCCTCCGTCCCGTCCCCCCAGCCCTGTACTCCGTCCCGTCCTGTCTCCATCCGTCCCTGTCCGCCCCAGCCCTGTCCTCCGTCCCGTCCTGTCTCCATCCGTCCCTGCCCCCTCCGTCCCATCCCTGTCCCCAGCCCTGTCCTCTGTCCGTCCGCCCCTGTCTCCATCCGTCCCTCCAGTTCATTTGCAGCCCAGCTCAGCCCCGGTCCCTTTCGCCAGGTGGGGCCGGGCAGCTCCTGCGCTGCGATCCAGCACCGGGCACCGCGGAGCACCGGGCAGGCTGTGCAGGGTGGGAGGGATACTCGCATTGCTGACACCTGCCTGCCTCAGGGCTTTCTCCCTGCCCGCCGCGAGGATCGCCAGGAGGGCAGCAGCGTGCCGCTGAGAGCCGTGTCCAATTGGCCGGGTGGCTGCCTGCAGACAGCACGGGGAGAGAACCAGACAGCCCTGTAACGCCGCCGCTGCTCGGGACCCGGATCCACGCTGCTGTGCCACCGAGACCCATCAAGTGCCACGGGAGCGGGGGACACCCCCCGCACCCCATGGAAGTGTCAGGGGCTGCTCGGGCTGGGAGCCCGGCGGAGAGTCCAGCTGGGGAGGCTCAAAGGGGGTAAAAACGTTGCACCAAAAATATGAAAAAGTTGCAAGACAAAAACCCTTTAATTACAGCACGGCCGGGCCCCACCGGAGCAGGGGGGCGGGGCCAGACGCGGTCCCGCCGCCGGGCAGCAGCAGCAGCAGCAGCAGGAGGGGGCGGCGCGAGACGGCTCCCGGGATTCCTGCTCGCGCCGCTGCCGGGGGGAGCCGCTGCTGCTGCGAGCTGGTGCGCGGGCGGTGGGGTGGGGGGGTGTCCTCGCGGGCGGGGCTCGCGCCCAGAGCGCTGACACTGTCCGTTCGGAACTGTGACACCGCCCCACGGGGGACGACACCGCCCTCTGCCCCCGCCCAACCAGCGTGGTCACCCGGGCTCCGCCCACTGTCACCGCGGCAACCACCAACACAAACGTTCTCGGCACACGTGGGGCAGGGAGGGGGGTAAGGATGGGCCGTGACGCAAACAAAGCAGCTGGCTGGCAGCGCGGGGCAATGACGTCAGCGAGGAGGAGTCCGCCGCTCTCAGCGGCGGATGCAGGGACGGGACGGAGGGGACGAAGGAGGCAGGGACGGATGGAGACAGGACGGGACAGAGGACAGGGCTGGGGGATGCAGGGACAGGACGGAGGGGACGAAGGGGGCAGGGACGGATGTAGGCGGGACGGGACGGAGGACAGGGCTGGGGGATGCAGGGACGGGACGGAGGGGGCAGGGACGGATGGACAGAGGGGACGGGACAGAGGACAAGGATGGAGGGACGCAGGGAAGGGAGTGAAGGATGGACGGAGCGGGAGGGTGACCAGATCGCAAGCGTGAACTATCAGGCCACGTTGGTGGAGCTGGGGGGGAGACAGACAGACACAGGTGCGCAGCCCCGTTGGGAGGCAGAGGCACACTGGCCCGCCTGGCCGTGTGCTACCAGCGTGCCCTTTCCTATGTGCCCTAAGGCATTCCTATGTTATTCCATAACATTCCTATGTGCCATAACATTCTTATGTGCTGAATAAGAGCACATAACATTCCTGTGTTCCCCTCCCAACACCAGGAGGAGTGTGTGTGTGCCCTTTCCTATTCTTATGTGCTGATCAGTACTGTGGTAGCAGAACTGAAACTGAAAAGGAGCAGGCAGGACTATGCACAAAGAGAAAAGGGATGTAGACCTGCCCTTTGTACCCTGCAGGACCTGTGGTCACAGGCCCTTCCTAATTTGGGGGGAACCAAGGAATATAAAAAGTAATCTCTTGTAAATTGAACCAATGTTGTCTGACTGCTAGAGTTGGAATCTTGATACTAATTTTTCCTAATGATTGTAAGTTATTTACAGTCACCTGGCTGGCCTTTGAGGACTGACAAATCACAGCCAGAAGCTCTTTGATTTTTGGGAAGGCCCCAGATCATTTTGCAGCTGAAGTGGGCAGCACCACTCAGGCTACCGTTGATACACTAGGACCATCACAAGTTCTTCTGCTGAGCATCCAGCATGACGTTTGACCACAAAAAGGGGCAGACAAATAGAAGAGGCAATATAGTATGTAGTGGGTTCAGGGATGAGAACAAAGGACTAATCCTAGCGTTGACACTGGCTCCCACTGTGGCCCTGGTCAAATCACATAGGCCAAAATTTCCATACTTGAGTGCCTATAGTTATGTACCTAAATCATTGACTTTAATAGGGTATTAGAGCAGTGGAAGCTACTCCAGCCATTGATCTTTTCCCATTTTGCATACTGAGGAGGGAGAGTGCTTCCTTGTGTCCCCCCTTGCAAGGATTCCCAGCACCCACGAGTTACTCATGTGGGTATTGAACATAAAATTTTCTACCATGCAAAAATACATTTTGTTTTCAAACAATCCAAGGACTTAGTTGACACGGAGAATTTTTTTAGAAAAAGGGCAAAATAGCTTGACATTTCAAAAGAAATCACTGTTTAATTTTCTTTATAGTTCAAACATTATTTTAAAGGAGTTGAACTCAGATGTTCCTGAGGTTTAACAATGACTTGTATACATAGCTCCCAGAATGGAACCTGTGCAAACAAAAAATAAACAATAATAGTGTCTTTTAAATTCACGGTATTTTTAAAGACACACAGAGGAGAATCAGCCAGGCTGATTCATTGTATTTTCCCTGTGCTGATGAAGGAATTAGAGACAATAACAGAGCTTGACAAAACCAGCTAAAGCCACCAAACCAACTGGAGGGTTAAATCTATCAATCAGCAGTAAATATGAAATATAGGGGGGTGGGATCAGGGCGATGCCCTGGGGAGAAGCCCAGAGAACTCCTCTTCCCCAATTGTCAGAAGAGGGAAGGTGCTAGGATTTTTATCCAAATGCCCTCCCTGAGTCCTATTTAGAGATTCAGGTTCTTTAACATTATAGCTGTCCCAAGTTTGCATAGTGCAATGCTTGAATTTACATGAAGAGAAAGTAGAGAGTAAGTAGTAAAGTTCTTCCAATTTTAAACTAGATGTATATTAAATTAAATCTGTGCTAATTAATCAGATGCATAAAGGGTATTTAAGACAACAGCTCAGCCCCTCTCACCCACCCTCTCTCCATCACCATTGTCAACTTTCTCTGGATGTGTTTTTATGGATAAACTGAACTGATCTGACTGGCTGAATCAAACAATAAGTTGTTCTAAACGAATCACGATGCTTCAGGGCAATAACTGTTTGGGAAACATCTGTTACTTTACTGCTTCAACATTCAGCTGAGAAAATTATTAGATATATATTCTGATAATTTGAACAGAAACAAAGTCATCGTAACAGAACATTGAGAGAGGATCAAAGCCTTAGGTTTTGAAAATAAATATCACACGTCAACATTTTTTCCATAAATGCTTCGGCAGCGGGAGACCATTATCCTAAGATAACATTCTCCAGCAGAGAGATGATCTCTTAATTAGAGCAATATGTAAACTACTTTAGGATGCTTGATATAAATCCTGCAAACTGATTCATTGATACTTTTACTAAGATGAATTTTGATATCATGGGATGAAATCCTGGCCCTATTGTAGTTTATAGAACGAGGAGTACTCGTGTCACCTTAGAGACTAACACATTTATTTGGGCATAAGCTTTCATGGGCTAAAACCCACTTCATCAGATGCATGCAGTGGAAAATACAGTAAGAAGATACATATACAGAGAACATGAAAAAATGGGGGTTGCCATACCAACTCTAACAAGATTAATCAATTAAGGTGGGATATTATCAGCAGGAGAAAAAAAACTTTTTGTAGTGATAATCAGGATAGCAAACAGTTGACAAGAAGGTAAGAGTAACACTAGGGGAAAAATTAGCATGGGGAAATTTTTTTGGAAAAGTTATTTTGTTGAAGAATTGCGACTTTTGGGTCTGTAATCAAGCGTCTAGGGAGGTTGAAGTGTTCTCCGACTGGTTTTTAATGTTATAATTCTTGACGTCTGATTTGTGTCCTTTTATTCTTTTATGTAGAGACTGTCTGGGTTGGCCAATGTATATGGCAGAGGGGCATTGCTGGCACATGATGGCATATATCACGTTGGTAGATGTGCAGGTGAAGGAGCCCCTGATGATGGGGCTGATGTGATTAGGTCCTATGATGGTGTCCCTGAATAGATATGTGGACTGAGTTGGCAACTGGCTTTGTTGCAAGGATAGGTTCCTTGGTTATTATTGTTGTTGTGTGGTGTGTGCTTGCTTCAGGTTGGGGGGCTGTCTGTAAGCGAGGACTGTCCTGTCTCCCAAGGTCTGCGAGAGTGAGGGATCATCCTTCAGGATAGGTTGTAGATCCTTGATGATGCGCTGGAGAGGTTTTAGTTGGGGCTGAAGGTGACGGCTAGTGGCGTTCTGTTATTTTCTTTGTTGGGCCTGTCCTGTGGTAGGTCACTTCAGGGTACTCTTCTGGCTCTGGAACACCTGGCATTGGCCACTGTCGGTAGACAGATACTGGGCTAGATGGACCTTTGGTCTGAGCCGGTACAGGCGTTCTTATGTTCTTATACTTGGGGAAAATGACTAGCAACCTGGCTACCATGGCATGAGCTACCTTTGACAACTGATTGCCTCCTTATTACCAGAACATCATTACAGAAAGGAAGCTTGTAATGAAACAGGGCCAGATGTGGATAGCCGGGATAGCCTCCTGCTGTGCTCATTTGGGTTTGTACTGTAGTACGGTGCAGTGTTTCTTTACAAAGGGCAATTGTTTGCTACTTTCCTTAGTAGGGACTAGGTGAAAATAAGATGAAAAATTCCAGCTTTTTGTTGGATATTGTTTATCTGCTCCTTGCACATTCAGGGTAATAGCTTAGAACTTTCACTGAAACTGAAGTTGCATAAAATGAGTTTTGTTTTAATACAGTTTAATTTAATTACTTTCAATTCTCTGATAAACACAGCATTGAGTGGTGAAAAAGGGACTGTCACAAAGATAAGAATGGCAATAAAATATATACTGAAAACAACAGATGAGTAAGAGCTTCATTGTTTAAACAGTACATAGAAAGAAAAAACTATTATATATTAAGAAAAAAATAGGGAAATTAACAAACCAAAAAACCCCTCATTTAACGTTACTTACGTTTGCTTTCATCAATAAAATAAACCATAAAATAATTAGGAAATACAAAGTCAAGATTTTCAAAACGATTAAAAGGTTACGAAATTTTACGTTCTCTTGTTAGCAAATGTCCAAATAAGTGTTGCCCTGGGCACCCTTAATTCAGTCCTCTTGTGCATTTCCATGATGATGCAGACTTTCATTACCTGATCCCAGGAAGAAGATCAGCAGGAAGAAATGGAATAAGAGGAAAGAGAAGATGAGAAAAGAGGAAAGGAGGAAGAGGGAAGTCCAAAAGGACAAATTTCAAACACCCGCAGCGAGTCACAGATTCATAAATTCCAAGGCCGAAAGGAACCACTCTGGTCTGACTTTCTATTTAACATCGGCCATTGAATTTCCCTGAAAATAATTCCCACAGAAATTAAAGCAGATTGTTTAGAAAATCACACAATCTTGATTTTTTTAAAAAAAGGCTAGTTGTGGAGGATCCAGCACAACCCTTGGTGAATGGCTCCAAACCCTGAGGTTCAAAATGCGCTTTCTCTCTAGTGTGAATTGGTCTAGGCTTCAACTTTCAGCCATTGTCTGCCCTTAACCTTTATCTGCTAAAGTGAAGAGCTCATTAGTAAATATTTCTTCCCTTAGGCTCAGCGCTTACCCTTCTCTTTGAATGAGCTGCTGTACTCTGTCAGCACAAGAGGGTTTTCTAATCCTTTCATCATTCATGTGGCTCTTCTGTGAACCCTGTCCAATGTGAGAGCATCTGTCTCAAACTGTGGACACCAGAAGTGGACACAATTTTCCAGGAGTGGTTGCACCAGTGCTCAGTATACAAATATGGAACCTCTCTATTTCTACTTGAGATTCTGCTCTTTGTATGGCTCCAAGAGTCACATTTGCCCCTTTGGCCACTGGGAACTCATGGGGAGCTGATTATCCCCCATGACCCCAAGTCTTTTTCAGAGCTGGTGGTTCCCAGGTTTGAATCCTCTATCTTGTACACAGAGCCTATATTTTGTCTTACTTTCTACACAGGTGATGACTTCTTTCGACAAAATCTAAACACAGAAATGAAAAAAACTCACAAAGTATCTCCTCCCCACCAATCCCCTTGGTCCTCACAGAGAGACAGCAAAGATGGAGGCTTGCTGCAACCAGGCTACAGGGGTCTCCGAGCTTCCCCCTGCCCCATCCCTGTCCTGCCTGGCTGTTGTCAAGGGAGCTCTGTGAGGTCACATCCGCCTCATCGTCTTTGCCCAATAGGCTGAATTCCTGCCAAAGGCCTTTGTGAAGTCACTGCCACACTCACCTTTCCCTTGCAGGCCTGATGTCTGCCCCTGGCCAGCCCGGTTCGATGTTTGAGTTGCACCCCAAGATCTCCCCACTTGGTCATTATTGATTCTGGGGAGCAAGCAGGCTACCCAGTAAAACAGCAGAGTCTGTTCCTCACCCCACAATGAGTTTTTCACAGAGGTGTCAGTTGAGAAACAATTTGATGGCCTAATCCGGCCTCTATTTCTCAGGCTATGAAATTTCACACACTTAGCACCATATTAAGCCCAATCGCTTGTAGGAATTCACTAAAAGGCACCTTCCAGAATGACAACAAGTTGTGATGTGAGGATAGCTGGAAACAGAGAATCCACCTTTCCCTAGGTAATTTGTTCCAGTGGCTAGTGTCTCTCACTGTCAAAAATGTGTGCCTTACATTTCATTTGAATTTCTCAGGCTTCAGCTGACAGCCATTGGTTCTTGTTGTGCCTTTCTTGGCTAGATTGAATTAGCCTTGCCCCATGAAATCCAATCTCCCCGTCCTGCTGGGAGCCCTCAGGCAGGAGCACCCCAGTAGGTGCCTCCTAGCTGTTTGTCTTCTGGATTTGGGACAGGACTTCCCTGTATGGATGCTCTCCGTAGGGATATCAGATGCACCTCCAGAGGCAGTGCAGAAGCAAGTGCACTGCATCAGCCTGTCATTGGGATCAGGGCTTTGGCCTTGGCAGCTTCTGCTTCAGCCACATCTCTGGGTGCCCAGGCTCAGGGCTTCTGACCCTGTGGCCACCTCCACATTTGGGAATGTCTTGTAGTTTCAGAACGGTTGGTGGCTCCTTCCTCCAAGCCCAGGTCTGAAGGCAGGACGGCAGTGAGGGTGGCAATGCTGTGACTCTCCTACAACAACTTTTGAACTCTTCCACTCTTCCATTTTGGTGGGGAAGCCCACCAAACAACATCTCCTTGAGATGGACGTGTTTCCAGGGAATGTCTCAATTACAAGGAATCAACATTTCCCAGCTGAAATAAATGTTGTGCTGGAAAACGTTCTTTTGGTGCTAAGTCCCAAGTTTGTTCTGCCTTACTGAGCTGCCTAGCATGCAATCACATACAGAAACACTGCCCAACATGTAACGTCACAGTATTCAATTTTAACACAACTGCAAATACATCAGAGCATCAACATTTTCTGTTTTATAAGGTCTCTCCTTTTGGAACCCTTGTTTCTAAAAAAGCCATGCGAGACTTGAATCAAATTTCAGTGACTAATTATCATGTGTGTGGCATCATCATTAATGCATGTTCTATGTAGTTAGGTTATTGTCTTCTTTAGGAAATTTGGGGAAACAGGAGCCCTGGGAAACCCTGTTCCTCCTCCCCTCATACACACTGCACATTTGCTGCTACCTGGTGCTGGCTGAGCAGTAGCATTGTGACATCAGAGAGGATCCACCACTCAGCACCTGTCCCTCCAGTTCATTTGCATACTTGCGGAGAATGAATAGCAACCTGGCTACCATGGCAAGAGCTACCTTTGATGACTGATTGCCCCTTATTACCAGAGCATCATTACACAAAGGAAGTTTGTAAAGAAACAGGGCCAGAGGTGGATAGCCGCGATAGCCTCCTGCTGTGCTCATTTGAGTTCCTTGAAAAAGGGACCTTCACAAAAATAAGAATGGCAATAAAATATATATTGAAAAGAACAGATGAGTAAGAGCTTCATTGTTTAAACAGTACATAGAAAGAAAAAACTATTATATATAAAGAAAAAAATAAGGAAAGTAACAAACCAAAAACCCCTTCATTTAACGTTACTTAAGTTTGCTTTCATTAATAAAATAAACCACAAAATAATTAGGAAAAGAAAGTCAGGATGTTCAAAAATGATTAAAAGGTTACGAAATTTTTACGCTTCAGCTGACAGCCATTGGTTCTTGTTGTGCCATTTTGGCTAGATCGAATTAGCCCTGCCCCGTGAAATCCGATCTCCCTGTCCTGTTGGACCCCAGCCAGGAGAACCCAGTAGGGGCCTCCTAGCTGTTTCTCTGCCCGGCTGGGGACAGGACTTCCTCTCCGTGGGGATATCAGACGCACTTGCAGAGGCAATGCAGAAGTGAGTGTGCTGCATCAGCCCGGTGTTGGGCTCAGGGCTTTGGCCTTGGCAGCTTCTGCTCCAGTCACATCTCTGGGTGCCCGGACTCAGAGCTTCTGGCCCCCTGTGGCTGCAGCCAGGGCTGGGGCACTGGGCTCAGGACTTTCATGCCCTTCCCAACTCCTGACGTCACTCTGGGTACCTGGGCTCAGGGCTTCTGCCTGGCATCTGAAGTGAGAGCTCTGGGCTTCCCTTGCAGTTCCTTCTGGGGCTCAGGGGGAAGGGAAACCCCAAGGAGGCTCCTCCTCGCGCTCACAGGCTGTCGGGGCAGAGAATTCACCCCAAGCCCACGCTTGTGAGTCTGTATCATAACACGCATGCACAACAGCACTGCACAAAGTTTATAAACGTCACCTTAACTCTGATGGTTCCTAACGTTTAAAGGCCCCAAGGGGTGCAACTTGGAGCTGGGGTACCGCTGAGCTCTCTGTCTCCCCAGCCTGGGCTCCTCTCACACTGCTGCTGGGAGAAGATGCAGCTCGCTCCCGTCCCTGCACTCACACAAACCTTTGCACAGGCAGGAACACACCCAGCTGCAGGGACCAGGAAGCTTCTCCCCAGCCTAGGTCCCCAGTGCTGCAGCGACTTGCCCTGGCCAAAAGCCTGACGGGATCACTTTATTACCCAGTCTGCTCCTCCCTCCAAGTGGAGAGGATCATGCACCAGTCTCTGGTCCTGAGCAGGTGCCCCAACCACATCTAGCAAAACGAAGAGTTTTAGGGGGAAATAGAACACACATTGATTAACTATGCAAAGATAGGCTTGAAGGGATTGTAAGCAATGAGCGCACAGCTCAATGCAGGTTACCCAAGAACTGAACCAAAAGAACCTCTGCTTTGGCCTCAGCGGCAGATCTGGGGCGGTGAGAGCTGAATTCCAGACTCACTTTCCTGCTCAGCTGCAGCTGTTTCCCCAGGTCTCTCCTCGCCGGCAGGCTCGGCTCAGCGGCTGGCTCCAGCCACCGCAAAGAGTCCGAACCCTCCCTGCCCCCCAGAGCTGGGCACAAAGGGGGCTAATGCAGATCTCTCCCCCATACAGACCCGGCTGGGGCAGCAGCAGCAGCCCAGGCACCCACCGGCCCCCCAGCAGCTCCCACACTCCAAATGCCCTGCACCGCACACACCCGCCGGCCTCACAGCTCCTCCCCACCCTCCCATGGTCTCATGGGCTCATAGACTCATAGACTCGAAGGTCAGAAGGGACCATAATGATCATCTAGTCCCACCTCCTTCACAACGCAGGCCTCACAATCTCACCCATCCACTTCTAGATCAAACCCCTAACCTATGTCTGACTTACTGAACTCCTCAAATTGTGCTTTGAAGACCTCAAGCTGCAGAGAATCCTCTAGCAAGTGACCAGTGCCCCATGCTGCAGAGGAAGGCGAGAAACCTCCAGGGCCTCTGCCAATCTGCCCTGGAGGAAAATTCCTTCCCGACCCCAAAGATGCTGATCACTTAAACCCTTAGCATGTGGGCAAGACTCACCAGCCAGCACCCACGAGAGAATTCTCTGCAGTAACTCACATCCCAACCCATCTAACATCCCATCCAGACCACTGGGCATACTTACCTGCTGAGAATCAAAGATCAATTGCCAAATTCATTGCCAAAATTAGGCTAGCCCATCATACCATCCCCTCCATAAACGTATTAAGCGTAGTCTTGAAGCCAGATATGTCTTTTGCCCCCAATACTCCCCTTGGAAGGCAAGTCTAAACTCCATAGTGTCCACTTGATAGCCACTGGTTCTTCTTCTTCTGCACAGCATCGCTCGTGGAGAACAAGGACCTGCAAATCTACAGTCGTACTCTATCTTTGTTTCAAGAATGAAAACAAACTACCGCCTCAGAGGACCAGAACGGATTTCAGCTGATGGACAGCTTTCCTCAGTGTTTGTACATTTTAATAGGAATATATTGAATGATTAAATTCATTTCACGTCCCCGTTCAGCGGAACTCCTGAACATACAGGAGATGGATATGAAAATATAGATCACTTAAAAAGAGGACATGTAAGAGAGCAGCTGGACTTGAACCAGAAACCTCTTGATCTGCCATCAAATGCACCACCACTGAGTTCCCTGAGGCAGCTGAGTGTTGGAGCCAGTGATCTTGAAGAGTATGAAGGGGACACTTATTTCAAAGAGCTTCTCTTCCATTCCCAGACATGAGTGGTTTTAAAAATGGAGTTTCATTACATTTTCTATGTGCATGTAAACACCACAGCTTGCACAATCCCCACAACTGCTCAGTCTCACCAGAGCACAATAACTTTGGAGGCCCCACACCCAGCTACCCAGCTCTGCGGCCTTTAACCTCTTCAGCAGTTCTCCAATGCCTTAAAGCCACAGGGCACAGCATGGAATTTGACCCCATTAATCCTAAATCAATTTGGATGAAAAATCTTTGCAAAAATATTTTGTTTTCCAAACCAAAAGCATCTCCCGTTTGTGGCGTCCCCTTAAACTGTCTCTTCGCACACAAAGAGGAGACACTTCAATTTGGAAACGAGATAAGATGCTTCAGTCAGGGTAAGCAGTTCCTCCCCTTCATGATTGAAAGATCATAAAATGCCAGTCAAATTGACTTTCAGCCCTTACACAGCAGACCCCACTGACGGCATCTCCCCGGGGCCGGGTGGAGCCAGCTCACCTTATCAAACCTTCCCATACCCGGGGGAACGGGAAAGTGCGAGGCTGCAGCGCCACCTAGCGGCCACAGGACAAATCGCCGGCTGCTGCACCTGTGGGCACTGGGAGTTCGCTTAACATGGAAAGCTGCCTAATGCACGGTTGGCAAAACGGGGGTCTGCTGCACTACATCATCATCTGCAATGACTCAACCCGATAGGACACCTCCTGTGCTACGCTGCTACTAGTGACCCTCTCAAACAGGTCCCCACAGCTCCCCAGCCTCCCCCCACCAGGAGGCAGCTAGGAGAGGCTTGTTACACTGCTCTACAGCCAAAATGCTTCTGAAATAAATGGAGTCCAACTTTACTAATTCTGGGTCACTGAGAACGAAAATGATGCTTAAAATTCTTGATTGGCTCTAGTTTTCAAGATATGCTATTGAGTCAGTATTTATGACCCTTGACTTGGGAATGGGGGAGGATAAGTGAGTTATAAAGGGACGGGATCTCAATTTAAACCAGTAATGGCTATAATACATCTTTGACTGGATCTATGAATAAATCTATGAATGGCTTTGGACAGTACTTGCTTTTAGGCAAAACAATGAAGGATACAGTCTGAAGCTGGTATTGCCTCATACATGATATGAATTGCATCATGTTATTCCTAGAAGTCATGGATGATGCAATCATAATGAAGCTGAACCAATTGCCCTATATCAGCTCTAGAAATCATACAGTGTCTTGCTCTCTTATTTGTCAGTGTTTGATTTTGCAAAGGGACCCATTTCTCTTTAGCCAAAGTGAGCAGAGATGCCTCGTACTTGTGTGAACAGTGCAGATAACTTGTGCTATGTTTGTGGTGAAGTGACTTTTGCATCACAAAAGTGCAGTATAAACACTATGGTTAAGAAAGCCTATCACTTTTCTTTTGGCTGCAAAATTGGAGATCAGGTGTGTGTTGGAAGCAATGAGTGTGGCAATCTCAGTGAACCGACGGAGGGTGACGGTGGTCAGAGAGAGACAACGGAAGGTTAAAGGGGCAACGATGGGCATAACGATGATGATTGTGTTGTATTTCATTCCTTAGATCTGGTGCCACGGCCGGCCCTTTAGCCTTGTAGTTTACCAAGAGTAAAACTAAATATCTGTTGAGATACAAGGGAGAGTCTGTGTCCATTCCTGGTAGCTGCACAGGGGTTTGACATTGCTGCTTTCAATCCTCCGGCTCTGCCGAGACAAGGAACAATTCAGGCGGTCACTGAACTGAAGGAGGGAGATGATTTTCTGACAGGAGGGACGGCTCCTCTTAAAGGTGTTTGGCAGGCAGCCTCCTTCCCAGGTCTGTCCCGACAACACCCAGTTGAAAAGGGACTCTCCTCAGCCCTCCTCAGCCCGGTGAAAACGAGCGAGTGAGTGAGCGTGGGGGAGAGCGAGCGACGGAGGGAGATGGATTGAGGGGGCTGGGACCTCTGTGAAGGGGCAGGATGAGGATGTTCAGTTTTGTGGGGTCAGAAAGTTGGCAACCTCAGATCCAGGGGAAACAACTCAAACACCCAACGAGTCTGGCCAGGGGCAGGACATCAGCCTTGAGGGGAGGGGTGGGTGTGGCAGTGACATCACAAAGGCCTTTTGCAGGAACTCGGCCTATTGGGCAAAGGTGTTGGGAGGGGGTGACCTCACAGAGAGACCCCGACATCAGCCGGGCAGGACAGAGGTGCAGGGCCAGGCCAGTCTCTGAGACCTCCCGGCTTTGCTGCCGCAAGTCTCCTTCACGAGGTCTCTCCTCGAGGGCTGAGAGAGAATTAGGATTCAGAGTTGTGAGCATGAGGAGGAACCTCTGTGGAGTTTTCTCCTTTCCTACCACTGATTGTGCCGAAAACAAACTTCCCTTTGAGAAGGTAAGAGGCTCAGAGAGCTTTGGAACCTGTTCCGTCTGATCCACCTGGCGCAGGCAGCATTCTAGGCCCAGACAGCGCTGGCTTCAGGTGGCAGAATTTGATTTCCTCCCTAGGTTTTGATGATTGGAATCCCTGGGGACATTGGGGTGTATCCTTTTTGGTTTATCTTTTCCTCTTTCCTCCCTCCTTTCTCCTCTTCTCTTGCTTCTTTTTTCCCTTTTCCCGCTTCCCTCCCTCTACCTAGGAGGGACGGGTCTGGAGTGCGGGCAGGGGAGGGGTATTGCTCTCATTGCGGGAGGTCCTCACCAAGAGGTGGGTCTGGGTCTGAGAGTGATCCCCTCTGATAGTGTCCTGGGCCGTCCTTTGGGACATCTGGTGAGACCCCTCAGCCTCCTGCCTCTCAGAGTCTCAGTGCTGATTGGCTGAGCAGGGGGCTATCGACACCAAGGAGACTCAGGTCAGTTTGGTCTCTTTTCAAATCAGGCAAATAAGTCACAACCAATCCAATGTATGGAATTAATCTTGCTGCTTCTCTCCATTAATTGTCTCTTGGCAGGTCTTAATTTTCAATAATGTCCTAGGTCTTCTAAAATACTTGCTGAATAATTACTATGAACCACTGTTGGTCTCTAGCTCACTTGAGGGCACTTTATTCTGATCACTCAATGTGTGAAATTCAAGATGTGAGAGAGAGGCAGAAAGCCAGGAGCAGTCTTTCCTCTAATTTGTTATGTCCATGTGTGGAATGAATTTTGTTTTGGGCACAAATATGGAGGTGAGGTGTGACACATCACCTGCATATTGCGCTCCTTACAAAATTCATTCTGCACATGGATGGTGTGTGGCAGGGGTGAGGCTGAAAGGTTTGGAGTGTGGGAGAGGCTCGGGGGCGGGGTTGGGGCGCAGTGATGTGAGGGCTCCGGCTGGGGGTGCAGGCTCTGGAGTGGGGCTAGCGATGAGGGTCTCAGCATTGGAGCAGAGGGTAGGGGCACAGGGGGTGAGGGCTCTGGGGTGGGGCTGGGAATGAGGAGATTGGGGAGCAGGTTGCCCCAGGGAGAAAGAACTGCCCCCTCCAGCCCTCTCTCCCCACAGCAGCTCAGGGCCAGATGAGAGGGTACCTGTCTCCAAGCCGCAGCAGCGCCGGTGGGGCTGGATTGGGACTGAGGGAGGCGACAGGATTTATTTTTCCGAAGTCAAAAGGAGGAAGGGATGGAGTTATGCTTCAGTTTTTACCTCATAAACTTATTCCTGTCTAACCTACAGGACACTATGGGAATAAGACACTATGTCATGTGGTGACATCACAAGAGCAGAGGATGTGAGAACTACAGCAACTGAGAGGGTGGGGGATTTAGAGTCGGATTGTTTCAAATGCTGCATTTGTCGGCTGACATTTAACAGCAACGCTTAGCTAACACAATGGAGAAAGGAATTCTCTGCTAAAGATTCAACCTGCCCCTTTGGCCAACTCTGCCCCTTCCCTGACCGGAGTGTGCTCAGAACACCTCTCCCGCCAGCCTCCCCCCCCACCCACAGGCCCACAGCTGGGCACCCAGCACAAAGCAAGGGAGGGGGTTGCTTGGCTTGTTTTACTTTTTACTTTTCAAAAGGCTTTTTAAAAAGCATTTTCTGCCCCTGTTCCCCATGGTGAGGAAGCAGATGGTTAGTTAAACAAAAGTTAAACAAAAGTTAAAAGGTAGAGTGACTAAAATGAAATCCCTGCAAGTTGCATGGGCCCTTTTTAAAGACACCATAATAGAGGCCCAACTTCAATGTATACCTCATATTAAGAAACACAGTAAAAGAACTAAAAAAGAGCCATCGTGGCTTAACAACCATGTAAAAGAAGCAGTGAGAGATAAAAATACTTCCTTTAAAAAGTGGAAGTCAAATCCTAGTGAGGCAAATAGAAAGGAGCATAAACACTGCCAACTTAAGTGCAAGAGTGTAATAAGAAAAGCCAAAGAGGAGTTTGAAGAACGGCTAGCCAAAAACTCCAAAGGTAATAACAAAATGTTTTTTAAGTACATCAGAAGCAGGAAGCCTGCTAAACAACCAGTGGGGCTCCTTGACGATCAAAATACAAAAGGAGCGCTTAAAGACGATAAAGTCATTGCGGAGAATCTAAATGAATTCTTTGCTTCAGTCTTCACGGCTGAGGATGTTAGGGAGATTCCCAAACCTGAGCTGGCTTTTGTAGGTGACAAATCTGAGGAACTATCACAGATTGAAGTGTCACTAGAGGAGGTTTTGGAATTAATTGATAAACTCAACATTAACAAGTCAGCGGGACCAGATGGCATTCACCCAAGAGTTCTGAAAGAACTCAAATGTGAAGTTGCGGAACTATTAACTAAGGTTTGTAACCTGTCCTTTAAATCGGCTTCGGTACCCAATGATTGCAAGTTAGCTAATGTAACGCCAATATTTAAAAAGGGCTCTAGAGGTGATCCCGGCAATTACAGACCGGTAAGTCTAACGTCGGTACGGGGCAAATTAGTTGAAACAATAGTTAAGAATAAAATTGTCAGACACATAGAAAAACATAAATTATTGAGCAGTAGTCAACATGGTTTCTGTAAAGGGAAATCGTGTCTTACTAATCTATTAGAGTTCTTTGAAGGGGTCAACAAACATGTGGACAAGGGGGATCCGGTGGACATAGTGTACTTGGATTTCCTGAAAGCCTTTGACAAGGTCCCTCACCAAAGGCTCTTACGTAAATTAAGTTGTCATGGGATAAAAGGGAAGGTCCTTTCATGGATTGAGAACTGGTTAAAAGACAGGGAACAAAGGGTAGGAATTAATGGTAAATTCTCAGAATGGAGAGGGGTAACTAGTGGTGTTCCCCAAGGGTCAGTCCTAGGACCAATCCTATTCAATTTATTCATAAATGATCTGGAGAAAGGGGTAAACAGTGAGGTGGCAAAGTTTACAGATGATACTAAACTACTCAAGATAGTTAAGCAGATTGTGAAGAACTTCAAAAAGCTCTCACAAAACTAAGTGATTGGGCAACAAAATGGCAAATGAAATTTAATGTGGATAAATGTAAAGTAATGCACATTGGGAAAAATAACCCCAAATATACATACAATATGATGGGGGCTAATTTAGCTACAACGCGTCAGGAAAAAGATCTTGGAGTCATTGTGGATAGTTCTCTGAAGATGTCCACGCAGTGTGCAGAGGCGATCAAAAAGCAAACAGGATGTTAGGAATCGTTAAAAAGGGGATAGAGAACAAGACGGAGAATATAGTATTGCCCTTATATAAATCCATGGTACGCCCACATCTCGAATACTGTGTACAGATGTGGTCTCCTCACCTCAAAAAAGATATTCTAGCACTAGAAAAGGTTCAAAAAAGGGCAACTAATATGATTAGGGGTTTGGAGAGGGTCCCATACGAGGAAAGATTAAAGGGGCTAGGACTCTTTAGCTTGGAAAAGAGGAGACTAAGGGGGGATATGACAGAGGTATATAAAGTCATGAGTGACATTGAGAAAGTGGATAAGGAAAAGTTATTTACTTATTCCCATAATACAAGAACTAGAGGTCAACAAATGAAATTAATAGGCAGCAGGTTTAAAACAAATAAAAGGAGACGGGACGGACGGAGGACCGGGCTGGGGGGAGGCAGGGCCGGGACGGAGGGGATGACGGGGCCCGGGACGGTTGGAGACAGGGGACGGGACAGAGGACAGGGCTGGGGGATGCAGGGATGGGACGCCGGGGACGACGGGGGCAGGGACGGATGGAGACAGGGGACGGGACAGAGGACAGGGCTGGGGGGACGCAGGGAAGGGAGTGAAGGATGGAGGGAGCGGAGGGTGCCCAGATCGCAAGCGTGAACTATCAGGCCACGGTGGTGGAGCTGGGGGGGAGACAGACAGACACAGGTGCGCAGCCCCGTTGGGAGCCAGAGGCACACTGGTCCGCCTGGCCCTGTGCTACCAGCGTGCCCTTTCCTATTGGGGTGCGCCCATGCTGTGCCACAGAGCTCCCTGCCCAGCGCCCCTACAACTCTTCCACCACAAATGCACAGTGCTGTGCACACACACCTCGCCCAGCACACCCCTGCCCACAGCCCCACCACAGCTGCCCAGCACCCCACACAGAAACCCCCACTCTCTAGTTTCCCAATACACACAGATTTCCCCTCCCTTCCTTCCTCCCTCCCAGTGCCCTTCCCCACAGCCCCACACCATAACTGCACAATGCCCCACATAGACCCGCAGTGCCCTGACACACACAGATCTCCCCCATAGCCCAGCACCCTGTTTTTCACTCTTCTTTTTTCAAGACCCAAAGGGAGAAATCCTCCCTCCTCCTACTCCATGGGAGGAGGGAAGCGGGCATTGAGCTTCTCTATGAATAGCTCCAGTGCCTGATTCTGCTTGAACTTACTTTTCCTGAAAGAGGCACCATTTTTCTCAGTTTTACCGTCACCCTGGGGTTCTGAATAACAGCAGTGAAACTGACCAAAGCTGCTAGTGCTTGGCAGCATTGTGAGGCGGAATAGAAGCTCTGAACTGCCAGTTTGCAGACTCAGGAAGACAGGTCTGCACTGGTTTACATTTGGAAGGTTATCTTCAGATAATGAAAGCTGGGCATGTGCTTTCTTCAGTCCCTGACAATGCATGGCAGAGAATACAATTATTAAAGAAAAACAGTTTTAGCCCCTTTTTGCACAGTTACCTGCACTTATACAGGTTGCAACCTGATATTCCTTGCACAATCTACACGTTTGGGTGCATCGGTAATGCCCTAATTGTATTACCGTTGCACCGTGATTTTGCTTGGTTCTGGTTAACCATGGTGACGTATTCCTAGAAAATAGGTGAAACTTTTGGATTTGTAACAGTAATGTAAATACTGTGATAAATTCAGTGCACCTGGCTTCCCATGGTTCCACAATCATAGAAATGGCACTGGAATTTACTTTTATCTTCAGAATTCTTCCCCCCTCCCTCCGCAGATCACCATAAGAACTTCAGGAAGGGCATTTGAAATAACACATAAAAGCAATTCCATGCACAAGTCTAGAGTGTTTTCTGTTTCTCTGGAATTTGGCAGTCTATGGTGCTTAATATGGGCATATATGTTTGATTACTATAGAAATTTTTCAGATCCTGTAAAAAAAAAGTCTGTCTTCGCAGAATCCTCTCATCATTGGTACAGAAAGTGAAACAGAAGTGCTGCAGTATTTTAGGGTTTCTGGATTTGTTTTTCTCCAGGAAACAATTTTGGTGCTTTTATTATGCCAGATAATTACAAAAAATGTACTATCTTAAAAATATTGGTGATTGGCAGCAGTAGCCCTGGAAACGAAAATGGGTGAGATTTTCAAAAGAGAGTAAGTGATTTAGGAACATAAGTCTCATTAACTTTTAATGGGACTGGCATTTCTAAGTCATGCAGTTTTCAATGTCTCACCCATCATGTAAAATAGGGCTTGAATTTTCTATGATTTAGTTGACCACTGGCATGTACTTTCAGTATTTTCAAAAAGCATATACCAAATGGTAAATTAGAACATGCTGTAGCATGGCTAGTGCTGAATTATCAGACAAGTAGTTTCAAAACTTCCAATTTTTTATGCAGTATGTAGCTATTTATTTGTTCTAAAATCCATACTCTTACTGGCAAACTATTCTCAGACCTTGTAACCTTGTATGACTCTTACATAAACAAAGTTGTAGCTTCTAGTAGAGACTTAACTGATTTGCTCCGCTCTTTGTGTTATAGAGGAAAATTTTGTTCTCAGATGCCGATTCTTGAAATGATGAGGGTTTGTCGATCCCATAAATCACCTTCTTTCAAGGCTGGATCAGATATTCAAACAAGGTTATGAACCTCCTTACTTGTACAGTCATAATTCCAAAACAGGTCGATCAAGAGGAGTTAAGTCCCTGCCCTGTATAATTTATAAACATGAAGCTGAGTAACCTTGGATGACTAAATTAAACTCTAAAATAATAATGAAAAGCTTAGCTTTATTTTAGCAAACTGGTATTACAAGTTTCATGACATAAATGTTAATTATCAATACCTTTGGCACTAGAAAATGGATTTTTCTCTGCACAAAGTCCATTTCTTGGCAGAGGATACATTGGGAACTATCAATATAAAAAGGATTCCTTATTTATTTTCGTGGCCCAGGGTTGTCTCCCTGGTTTCCCTGTTTATATATTATATAATAAGCATGTTAATCAAGGGTGATCATGTTAGGTTCTTTTCATCCATGGTTTAAAACAATTAGAGAAACTCTTTCTTTTCCCCCCCTTAGCTTAGTCTGAAGAAAAATTCACAAGATGAAATAAGCTCTGTGTGGGTTTTTCCCCATGTAGAGCAGTGAAATTGTCCTATTTGTTTTTCTATTTCATATTTCTGTACATGTTAATTTATTTTTATTCCTAAACCATTCCACAAGTTCCTATGTTTAAATATAATTTGAAAGTCAGAGTCACTCTAGGCAAAAATTAGAATTAAATTCTTTATTAGAAGTACATCATTAAGCATAAAGAATGAGGAGTACTTGTGGCACCTTAGAGACTAACAAATTTAATAGCTCTGTAAAGGCAAAAAGGGGAAGGGCATGGGTGGAAATGAAAAGTGCAGGCATTTGCAGAGGGATTTCACTGGAGAGAGGATGAGGCTTGGAGATGGTAGCACACATTTTAAAAAAATCATATTGCTTGTGTTTCAGGCAAAGATTAGGCATTTATTTACCTTTAAAATACATTTTTAACTGGATTTTCAAAACAGTTGCTCTCAGAAACCACTGTGTAACTTAACCCCCTTAATTTAATTGTCGAGTAATTGATAGAATTAGAAACCACAGATATTAAGAAAGATTACACCAGAGGTTATCAAGGTAATTCACTGGACTGCATTTCTGGTATCTTTTGGATGATGCTGCAGAATATTTGGGGCACGGGACCATTGTTTTGTTAGACAGTGCCTAGAACAATGAGGCCCTGAACCCTGATTGGTACAAATCATAATAGAAAGAACTGGGTGGAAATTGCTGAAGGGCCTGATCTTGCTCTAATTGAAGTCAATGGAAAAATTCCATTGATTTCAGTGGTGTAGAATTGAACCACAAAGGAGGCAGTTGGGGGAGGGATACCGCTGGGATAGGTTTACAGAAGGACAAGTGGCATTTGGGACTTCAGACACCTTGCAGAGCCAGAATGAAGTGACATACACAGAAGCAAAGACAGAGGGGTGGTTGGTGAAGCTATTAACAGCTGGGAGGTCCAGATATGTGAGCCACACTCAACAAAGTGAACATGTACAAGCACCGGGGCCAGAGTTTATTGTTTCCTGGATACTTTAAACAGGATCATTACATGCTGAAATAGATGAGTATTGCTAGAGTTATGAAGGCAAAATTGTCCTGTTAGATTGCACCTGGGGAAATCTGGGTTTTGTTTTATCTGTTGGTTTTATGGTTACTGTATATTTTGTTCCTGTCCTCTTTATAAAGTGCTGCTGATTTTTTATATTGTTCCTTATTCATTTGATGCCAGGGCCTTATTATATCCCGTTGTTGTTTTTAGGCTACTCTTGTGGAGTATGAAATATAATTAAAAGGCCACATTTTCAAAGGATCCTCCTCTATTCAGGCGTGTAGAAGTTTTCATGCAAATAGCAGCATGTGCATGTTTCAGGTAACAGCAGATGCATGCACAGGTGATAGATTCAGACTTGCAGTGCTCAGAAAGTGTGCATACAGATATTTGCATGGATTTAAATAGAGGCCACTTTTTGAAAACGTGTCAAAAATATCAGTAAGTTAGGCCACCTTATAACTAGGTTACATTTAAATAGCTACATAAGTGGGATCAGGAGATCTACTTTGTCCTGAGCTGTTACAATTGAAAAGTGCTGGGTCACTTTAATAATTTCAAACCCCTATAAAGAACCCCTTGTTATGGCAGGAGTCTTGTAGGTGATGTATGTGATGATGAATATGCCAGAAAAATTCCAAGATATCGTGTGTAATTGAGCAAAACCCCAGGTTTAATGGAATTGAAAAGTACTTGTGTCACAGATGTAGGCAATTACTGTTCATAAAGGGCACCCACAACTTGAAAATCATTTCAATCAGAAAATGCTGCATCTACTATTGTTACAATTAGCCACGGAGGTTGCTGTCACTGAAAGGGATTAATGAAAAATAACATTTTCATCTCTTGTTTTCATTTGTTTGCTGTGTGCATTTGGCAGGTCTCTGTGTAATAGTCCTTGTGTGATGGTGCCTGCCCTTCCCTATGCTACTGAAGAATGTGCTGATCAGTACTGTGGTAGCAGAACTGAAACTGACAAGGAGCAGGCAGGACTATGCACAAAGAGAAAAGGGATGTAGACCTGCCCTTTGTACCCTGCAGGACCTGTGGTCACAGGCCCTTCCTAATTTGGGGGGAACCAAGGAATATAAAAAGTAATCTCTTGTAAATTGAACCAATGTTGTCTGACTGCTAGAGTTGGAATCTTGATACTAATTTTTCCTAATGATTGTAAGTTATTTACAGTCACCTGGCTGGCCTTTGAGGACTGAAAAATCACAGCCAGAAGCCCCCTCGAGGTTTGAAACCTGTTCAGTCTCAGTCATCTGGTGAGAGTTGAATTCTAGGCATGGAAAAAACGAGCTTAAGGAGGCAGAATTTTATTGTGTACCTGGGATTTTGTCCTTTAGATTCACTGGGGACATTGGGGGTTGTCCTTTGTTTCACCTTTTCATCCCTCCCTCCCTCCCTCCTTTCTCTTCGTCTCTTGCTTCTTTTATCCTTTCTTCTATTCCCCTCCCAAAACCAGGAGAGGGGTGTGTGTGTGTGTGTGTGTGTGTGTGTGTGTGTGTTGCGGGGCAGTGATCCCCACCAGTGACCTGGGCCATCCTTTGGGCTCTCTGGTGAGAACTCTCAGCCTCCCATCCTCAGTTTCTACCCTGATTGGCTGAGCAGGGGGTTATTGCCAGAGAAGAGACTCAGGTCTTGTTGTTCTTTTTTAAGACCAAGTAAATAAGTCATAAGCAGTTGTATGTTTGATGAATTTTGCTGCTTCTCTGCATTAATTGTCTCTGAGCAGTTCATGATTCTCTCTAACATTCCAGTTCTCCTAAAATACTGGCTGAATACTTACTGTGCACTGTTGCTGGTCTGGAGCTCATCTGAGAGCACTTTACTCAGATCATTCAATGTCGGAAATTTAAGATCCGATGCTTAGTTTGAAAATCAGGGCTCTTGGGTCTTATTCCCAACTCTGCCACTGATTATGCGACCTAAGACAAGTCAATTATCCTTTCTCAGCCTTATCTTCTCCCTCTTTCAAGTAGGGATAATAATGATCCGCTCCTACCTACCTCACGGTGGGTGGAGATAGGGCCAACTCTAGGTTTTTTGCTGTCCCAAGCAAAAAAAAAATTGGCTGCCCCCACCCCAGCCCTGGGCTCCTCCCTGAATCTCCCTGCTGCCCCAGCCCTGGGCTCTGCCCCCTCCACCCACACCCCCTGCTGCCCCAGTTCTGGGCCTCCCCCCCAACCTGTACCCCCCTGCTGCCAGCCCTGGGCTCTCCCCCACACACACCAGGACCCTCTGCCACCCCAGCCTTGGGATCTTCCCCACACATGCACCCCGTGCTGCCCCAGCTCTGGGCTCCCCCTGCCCACTTGCACCCTCCTTCCACCCCAGCCCTGGGTCACTGGTAACTTGCTCCCAGAGTGGGTCATTCAGCAGGAATTTTGGATGTGCACAGAACACAGACAGGATTGGTTCCCATATGGTTACAGAACTGCAGTAACATAGAAAATTTCCAGCTTGTGTGATTAAAGGATATCTGGATGCATATTATAAGACTGTCCTGCAGAAATGAGGAAACGTTGAGGTGCCTTTATTATTCTTATGTTCCATTCTTTGTTTCTATGGGCAATTTGCCAATGCAATATCACTGTCTTCCTTTTAAACAAATAAAACTATAAAACAAACAAACAAAGGCAATGGCTGTTGAAAATAGCAATTCCAGTCCTAAAAACCACTGGGAAGCATTTCTTGCTCAAGTTTATCCTACTTTTTCTACAGCAAATTACAGTGAATCAGTATATTTGATTTGGGAGAAATGAAGTAACAGCTGCCCAAATTGAGCTTCAGCACTCCTGAATTTTGAGGGTGTTCAAATCTGGAAGGCAGGTGCTAGATTCCCTTTCTGAATATTAGCTAAATCTGGAAAGGAAAAGTCAATTTCTGCTTCGATGGCTCAGAAGTGGAAATCCCTGCCCCTGCAAATGGGCTGCTCCAAGCACCTGCTTGCTTTGCTGGTGCCTAGAGTCGCCCCTGCCTCCACCCATCCTGCACGCCCACCCTGTGCCCCAGCCTGGAGCCTGCACCCAGCACCCAAACTCCATTCCAGAGCCCAACCTCTCAACCATCCCACACTCCAAACCCCTGCCCCAACCCAGGGCCTGCACCCCAGACCTCCTCGCCCGACCCAAACTCCCTTGCAGAGCCTGAGGCAGGTGAGGGGCAGACTTCGTCGGGGGGGGAGGGCTCTGTGCAGTAATATAGAATGAGGCTTTATACTTGGGGTGGGGGGCTGAGGAGGCAAGCAGTGAGTCGGTGGATGGAGAGGGGCAAATCTCCCAGATTCAAAATCTGTGACTGTGTCTGTTGGTCCTTCTAGCTGCTTTTCTCTGGGCTGGGGGTTGTTCCCACAGGAAGGTGTTTGCTTCTTATCCCCGAGGCCATCAGTATGTCTGCTCTTCTCTAGTCAGCCCACTTGCCAAGCTTGATTGTCCTTGGTTGGGCTGCCAGCCCCTCTCCAAGGATTGCAGCTGTCTGGAGGTACTGCCCTCCACGCCTTGCTCAGTCACACCTCATTCATTCAACAGGGCAGTTGATTACCGAGTGGGGGGGGAGATCTTATTCTACTTCTAGCAAAAAGACACTTTTCTTTTACCTTAATTACACTACCTTAGGGGCCCGCTATAACATATTACCAAGGTTCAATACAAAGTCATATACAAGTTATACAAAAATGCATAATGCAGAGATTTATCTACAACTGCATTAATTGACTGCATTGATTGACTGTGCAGTAATATAGTGACCCCTGGTCTTTGAATGAGGCTTCATACTTGCCTCATTACTGCAGAGAAGCAGCAAAATCCATCAAACATATAAGTGGTTATGACTTATTTACTTGGTCTTAAAAGAGAACAAAAAGGCCTTTAGTCTCCTCCTGTCATTAACCCCCTGCACTATACAAAGACTGAATGGCCCATCCCAGTTGTGGATGTACTCCAGAGACTTGATTTGAACCTGCAGTTTATTCCATCACTGCTACAAGCCTGAACCAAGAACTTTGCCAAAGTACAAGTTTTGCCCAGGGCACCATTTCCCCTAACGCTGATTTTCATATTAACCATCAGATCTTGAATTTCATACATTGAATGACCTCAATAAAGTGCTCTCACATGAGCTCCAGACCAACGAGTATGCACAGTAATTATTCAGCCAGTGTTTTAAGAGAACTGCAATGTTAGAGAGAATCATGAACTGCTCAGAGACAATTAATGCAGAGAAGCAGCAAAATCCATCAAATATATAAGTGGTTATCACTTATTTACTTGGACTTAAAAGAGAACAAAAAGGCCTTGAGTCTCCTCCCTGTCATTAACCCCCTGCTCAGACAATCAGGATATAAACTGAGGATGGGAGGCTGAGGGGTCTCACCAGAGAGCTCAAAGGATGGCCCAGGTCACTGGTGGGGATCACTGCCCCAGCACTACTGCAGCTCCACAGTTTGGGGTGGACCTCCCACAGTGAGAGCTGCCGAGCACTCCCCCGCAACACACACACACACACACACACACACACACACCCTCTCCTGGTGTTAGGAGGGGAACTGGAGAAAAGAAAAAAGAAGCAAGAGAGGAAGAGAAAGGAGGGATGGATGGAGGAAAAGGTGAAACAAAAAGGACAAACCCTAATGTCCTCAGTGATTCTAAGGGACAAGATCCCAGGTTTGGAATAAAATTCTGCCTCCTTAAGATCATGTTTTCCATGAATTCAACTGTTACCAGATGGATCAGACTGAACAGTTTCAAACCTCGAGGAGGCTCTTACCTTCTAAACAGGGTCGGCTGTTTTCAAGTAAAATCACTAAAAGGGAAGGAGAAAACTCGAAAGAGGTTCCTCCTGGCGCTCAGGTACGTGAACCCCAATACTCCCCCAGTCCTCAAAGAGAGACCTGGAGAGGGAGACTTGCTGAAGCAAAGCCACAGGGTCTCTGAGGTTTCCCTGGCCCCTCGCCCCTGTCCTGCCTGGCTGATGTCAGCATCCTCTGTGAGGTCACCACCTCCCCACCACCTTTGGCCAATAGTCTGAGGTCCTGCAAAGGCCTTTGTGATGTCACTGCCACACCCTCCCTTGCTGGGCTAATGTCCTGCCCCGGCCAGGCACTTTGGAGGTTTGAGCTACTCCTGTGGATCACCCCACTCAAGGAGCATTCGTTCTAGGAAGCAAGACGGCTAGACAGGAAAACATCAGACGCTGCTGCTCCCAATGCTACATTCAGTTTTAAAGAAATTAGTCAACTTTATTGCCAGAAGAGACCATTAGTGCATCTAATCTGACCCCTGCATATCACAGGCCTCCTGTATGACACACTAGCTACTTTGGGGGTAAACACATTCAAGAAAGGCATCTAGTCTTCATGAAATGACGTCACGAGACGGAGAATCCATCACTTTCCTTGGTAGCTTGTTCCTGTGGTGAATCATCCTCGCTGTTGAATATTTATGCCTTAATTGTAATATGAATCAACAAAGAATCCTGTGGCACCTTATAGACTAACAGACGTTCTGCAGCATGAGCTTTCGTGGGTGAATACCCACTTCTTCAGATGCAAGGGATTCTTCAGTCTTGCATCTGAAGAAGTGGGTATTCACCCACGAAAGCTCATGCTGCAGAACGTCTGTTAGTCTATAAGGTGCCACAGGATTCTTTGTTGATTTTACAGATCCAGACTAACACGGCTACCCCTCTGATACTTGTAATATGAATTTGTCTCTTTTCACCTTCCAGCCATTGGGTTTTTTTATGCCTTTCTCTGCTACATTAAAGAGACCTTTAATAGCCAATCTTTCCTCTCCAGTAAGGCACTTCAACATTTCAATGAAGTCACCTTTCAATCTTCTTTTGATAAGCTAAACAGGTTGAGCTCTTTCAATAGCTCACTAGAAGGCATTTTTCTCCAGCCCTCAGAACATTTGGTGGCTCTTTGCTGCCTCAACTCCAATTTCACACCATCTTTTTCAAATGAGGACACCAAAACTGGAGGCAGTATTCCAGTATCAGTCTCGCTGATACGATGTCACCTCCTGCGACGTTCTTGACATTATCTGTAACTGTATAGATCACCGTTGCGACCACTGTTGTATATTTGCAGCCAATATTGTATAAAGGTGGTCACATAAAGGGTCTATGGAGAGGTTATGATTGGCTGATTATAATTATGCTATCTCTAGATATGTATCATTTTGTAGTTGACATTATGAATATTGGCTCTATGCTGCCTGTATTTCCAACTTGTGCTATGCTTCTGGGGAACACCCCAGCCAGACAAATTGGTGTCAGCTCTGCCTAGCCTGCTTGATGGCCCATTAAGGACCATCAGCTATACAACTGACCCATTGAGAGAAGGCAGATATGCCTTGTGGCTCAGCAAGGTGGGCAGGGACCTGCCTATGGACAGAAATCTAAGGTTTTTCGATGTCACGTGCTGGATAGAGTGTCCTTGGGACAAAGAAAGCAAAGACCACATGGCAAGAGACTATAAAAGACTGATGCCTCATCTCCATCTTCTCTTCAGTCCTGCTTCCTACCTCTGGAGGGACATTGCTACAAACTGAAGCTCTGTACAAAGGACTGAATGGCCCATCCCAGTTGTGGATGTACTCCAGAGACTTGATTTGAACCTGCAGTTTATTCCATCACTGCTACAAGCCTGAACCAAGAACTTTGCCAAAGTACAAGTTTTGCCCAGGACACCATTTCCCCTAATGCTGGTCCTTGGTAACATTTCTTGATGGGGGAGGCAGGGGGAGGGGAGAGAGACGAGGCGTTTTCTCTCTGTTTCTTTCCTCTCCGTTTTCTGCTCCTTCCTTCAATTCCAGAAACCTCCCTTGTGTTTCAGACTGTGCAGTGACACCCTCCCCACCCCAGGACTATGGAGCCTTTGGAGCAGAAAGATCCTAGGAGCTAAGCATGAATCCAGGGGTGAGTAGCTGGCAGGAAGGAGTCCTAGCAACTCTTGTGGGAGTGCAGGGGAGGAATGACTCCCCCTTCTCTACATTCTCCCCATGGGGCTCTGGGGAGCAGGGAGGGTTGTGTGATATATTCCATCCAACATTCCCCTTTGATCCAAACCGAGAGACATCTCAGCTATGCACGATCCCCTTTGCAACACCAAACAAGGGATGTTTTCCACTGCCCAGGAGACCCAGCCAGGGACTGAGGTGCTGGAGATATGTTGGGAAAAGGGACTGTCTGAATTGCCAAGGCAGGTAGCAAACAATCTACTGCAACATCATTAACCACAAACCATGCTCCAGCCAGAAGGGAAATGGTCAGGAATTCTTGCTGTTCAGCCATGGCCACACATACAGAGCTGCACAGCAGTGAGGGTGCTGGGTAAGCGAACAATTGGTAATGATCCTTCAGTGAGAACAGAACCAGAGTGTAGAAAGTCCCCAGTGTTAAGTGGTTGAGGCTGAGGCTTTAGGAAGCTGGCCTACAATACCATAGTGGCTGCACTTTCAGTGATGCAGGTTTCTCTATCCCATTGTTCCAGGGTCATCCTACTAGATTGCCAGCTGCTTTTCAGCTGCAGTGTGGAGACTGTTTGTGTGTGGGGAGAGACAGTGTGTGTATGTGCTGGGGAAGAGTGAGTGTGTTGAGGTAGGTAGGAGCGGATCATTATTACCCCTACTTGAAAGAGGGAGACGCTCAGGCTGAGAAAGGAAAATTGACTTGTCTTAGGTCACACAGCCAGTCAATGGCTGAATTGGGAATAGGACCCAGAGCCCTGATTGTCAAATTAACCATCGGATTTTGAATTTCATACATTGAATGACCTCAAGAAAGTGCTCTCTGATGAGCTCCAGACCAACAAGTATGCACAGTAATTATTCAGCCAGTGTTTTAGGAGAACTGCAATGTTAGAGAGAATCATGAACTGCTCAGAGAAAATTAATGCAGAGAAGCAGCAAAATCCATCAAACATATAAGTGGTTATGACTTATTTACTTGGTCTTAAAAGAGAACAACAAGGACCTGAGTCTCCTCCCTGTCAATAACCCCCTGCTCAGACAATCAGGGTAGAGACTGAGGATGGGAGGCTGAGGGGTCTCACCAGAGAGCTCAAAGGATGGCCCAGGTCACTGGCAGGGATCACTGCCCCAGCACTACTGCAGCTCCACAGTTTGGGGTGGACCTCCCACAGTGAGAGCTGCCGAGCACTCCCCCGCAACACACACACACACACACACACACACACACACACACACACACACCCTCCCTCTCCTGGTGTTAGGAGGGGAACAGGAGAAAGGACAAAAGAAGCAAGAGAGGAAGAGAAAGGAGGGATGGATGGAGGAAAAGATGAAACAAAAAGGACAAACCCTAATGTCCTCAGTGATTCTAAGGGACAAGATCCCAGGTTTGGAATAAAATTCTGCCTCCTTAAGATCATGTTTTCCATGAATTCAACTGTCACCAGATGGATCAGACTGAACAGTTTCAAACCTCGAGGAGGCTCTTACCTTCTAAACAGGGTCGGCTGTTTTCAAGTAAAATCACTAAAAGGGAAGGAGAAAACTCGAAAGAGGTTCCTCCTGGCGCTCACGTCCGTGAACCCCAATATTCCCCCAGTCCTCAAAGAGAGACCTGGAGAAGGAGACTTGCTGAAGCAAAGCCACAGGGTCTCTGAGGTTTCCCTGGCCCCTCGCCCCTGTCCTGCCTGGCTGATGTCAGCATCTCTCTGTGAGGTCACCACCTCCCCACCACCTTTGGCCAATAGTCTGAGGTCCTGCAAAAGGCCTTTGTGATGTCACTGCCACACCCCTCCCTTGCTGGGCTAATGTCCTGCCCCTGGCCAGGCACTTTGGAGGTTTGAGCTACTCCCTGTGGATCACCCCACTCAAGGAGCATTCGTTCTAGGAAGCAAGCCGGCTAGACAGGAAAACATCAGACGCTGCTGCTCCCAATGTAAACTCCCAATGCAGTTTTAAAGAAATTAGTCGACTTTATTGCTAGAAGAGACCATTAGAGCATCTAATCTGACCCTGCATATCACAGGCCTCCTGTATGACACACTAGCTACTTTTGGGGTAAACACATTCCAGAAAGGCATCTAGTCTTCATGAAATGACGTCACGAGACGGAGAATCCACCACTTTCCTTGGTAGCTTGTTCCTGTGGTGAATCAACCTCGCTGTTGAGTATTTGTGCCTTAATTGTAATATGAATTTGTCTCTTTTCACCTTAGGACCCTGCGAGGTGGGAGTGTGCCAGACCTTGGGCTGCAGCCCAAGCCGGAACTTCTACATGACAATTAAACAGCCCCACAGCCTGAGCCGTGTGGGCCCAAGTCAGTGGTACGGGCCAGCCACCGGTGTCTAACAAGTTTGCGTGGAGAATTTGCGGCAAAACTGGGAACTGAACCCAGATTGTTTCAATTCTTGCCTCCCCCCTTAACCGCAAGCCCAGCGTGTGTGTGTACAGCGTTGTTTTGGTCTGTGTTTGCCTTGCATTGGCTTCCAAGGGAGGCTGTGGAATTTCCTTCATTGGAGGTTTTTAAGACCAGGTTAGAGATACGCCAGTCTGCGAATGTCTAGGGATACTTGGTCCTGCCTCAGCACAGCGGGCTGGAGTAGATGACTTCTCAAGATCCCTTCCAGGCCTACATTGAAATAATTCTCTTTTGTGCTGCGTCATGTTCTACGCTGAGCTGTTTTGCATGGTGCCATTTGGAACTGTGATCGCACCATGTTGTGTAGCAGTTTTATGGTGAATTGTTTTGCCTCAGCTTGTTTTCCATTGTGTACTTTTGTCCTAGGATGTCATAGTTCGCATCGTGTTGCTTTCTTTTCCTTTGTATTGTCATTTTATGCTGTGGAGTGTAGGTTGTGTTTTTTTTCCCCCTGAATTTGCCTGACATTATGTTGTGGTGAGTTTTATTCTGTATGTTGTGTTTTTATATGTATATATTGCATCGCGTCCTAGAAATGTAGGACTAGATAGGACCTCAAGATGTCATCAAGTCCAGCTTTCTCTGCTGAGGCAGGACCAAGTATATGTAGATTATCTCTGACAGAGCTTTGTCCTATTTGTTCTTAAAGACTTCCAGGGAAAGAGACTCCCCAGCCCCCTTGTAAGACTGTTCCAGAGCTGAACTGCCTTAGCTCTGGGGACACCCACACAGATTTTAGTGGTGAGCAGCTCTGGAGAGAGAGGAGACCCCAGTGAGTGGGCAGTTGGATAAAGAGACTAAAGTTGGGAGGAGAAACATTAACGTGTCCAAGGTCACCCAGGCTGTCTGTGACCGAGCTAGAAATAGGTTCTAGTGCCACCGTACTGCTGTTTCTGAAGGTCTCTGCCACACTGCTGTTTTAGGCACTGGTGCAAACCGTTAGTGTAGACAGAATTTACACTAGTGCACTCTGGCACTGGTGCAACATGTCCCAGTTTGAAGGTTTGGGGTGGGGAGAGGGGCTGTGACCTCCCTGAGGCCTGAGGCTGACTGAACGGTGCAGCTGGTAACGGAGGGGCAGCAGTGAGTGCTGGAGGTATGAGCCAGGAGCACAGCCCCACAGGACTGGACACTGACTTCTCCTGACCCAGGGGACACACCCCCAGCGAGGTGGTTTGTCCATGGATGTGCAGGCTGTCTTGGCAGAGCAGCTCATTTGCAATCTCTGCACAGCTCTTCCTACAGTGTGCACTGGGGACCTTTCCAAGCTGCGAGTGATGGGGCTCGGGAGTTAACAGGATGTGTTCCTGGCTCTGTCATGGACCTGTTTAGTGACCTTGGGGAAGTCACAGCTCCTCTCTCTGTAACACTGTCTTCAGTGACTCGAGAGCACTAGCACCAGCCTCAGGCAGACTGGTGAGAAGCAGGGCACAAACCCCAAATTGGGTGTGAGGTCTGTATGGAGATTTCACCAACCAAGTATCCAGTGTAAACGCTTCAGGCATTGTAACAGCATTAACATGGAGTCACAGACAGTCCTCTTGGGTGATCCCATATATCTCACCACGCAGGTGAGCTCACCTTTGTGACAGGTGGTCCCTTACTCCAGGGGTTCCCAACCTTTTTCTTTCTGAGCCTCCCCACCCCCCACTCCCACACACGCTATAAAAACTCCACTGCCCATGTGGGCCACAATAACTGGTTTTCTGCATATAAAATCCAGGGCTGGCGTTAGGGGTAGCAAGCAGGGCAACTGCCTGCGGCCCCATGCCACAGGGGCCCCCGCAAAGCTACATTGCTTAGGAGCGTGGGCACTGCAGGCTCAGGGAAGGGGGTGGGAAGGGGTGGAGTGGGGGCAGGGCCTGTAGCTGAGTAGTGAGCACACCCAGCACATTGGAAAGTTGGTGCCTGTAGCACCAGCCCCGGAGTTGGTGCCTGTACAAGGAGCCGCGTATTAAATTCTAAAGAGCCACATGTTGGCCACCCCTGATCTAGATCATCCCTGAGAGGTATTTGTCCAGCCTGCTCTTAAAAATCCCCAATTATGGAGATTCCACAACCTCCCTAGGCAATTTATTCCAGTGCTTAACCACCCTGACAGGGAGTTTTTCCTAATGTCCAACCTAAACCTTCCTTGCTGCAATTTAAGCCCATTGCTTCTTGTCCTGTCCTCAGAGGTTAAGAACAATGTTTCTCCTTCCTCCTTGAAATGAACTTTTATGTACTTGAAAGCTGATCATATCTTCTCCTGACTAAACAAACACAATTTTTTCAGTCTTCCCTCATAGGTGATGTTTTCTAGACCTTTAATCATTTTTATTGCTCTTCTCTGGACTTTCTCCAATTTTTCCACATCTTTCCTGAAATGTGGCACCCAGAACTGGACACATTACTCCAGTTGAGGCCTAATCAGTGCAGAGTAGAGAGGAAGATATCATCTACAAACTGTATAAATGTAACAGAGTGACTCTGCTACTGGGAGGGTTTCACTATGTCTAGGAGGGTTACACCCTTGTGGGAGGGGGCTAGGCCTGTACTGGAATAAGGTCATTTTGTGCTACACAGTGTGGCAGAACCTAGAATGTCCATTACCAGGGAAAAATGCTGGGGGGAATTGACATGTGGAAAGGACAGAAACCCTGTCTGAATTCTCTCACATTGCCCTTCTTGCCCTGGCAGGCTACAGAATAATGTCCACCTTTCACCCTAAATCATCCCCTCCTCCCAGCAGGAAGGAAACGGCTGCAATGGAGCTGGCTCAGGTAAGGGATTATCAGGACGCTGGTGGTGGGTTCTGCTTGGAGGGAGAGGAGAAGTAAATGAATAGGAGGGTGGGAGCTGCTAGAGGTAGTGGGAGGCAGGAACTGTCTAGGGTGTGGAATGGGAGGGGAAAGGATGTGACAAACCTGCTGAGACTTGTGTACTCTAGGGTGTGATGGGCTGTCACCCCGGGGGTGCAGTCTGGGGGGCTTCTGGGAAACACTGTCCCTCTAACCCTCAAACTGGGTTGGCCCTTCTCACACTGCCAGCCTCCAGGCCCTGTTATTACCCAACAGGACAGCAGGTGGCACCACGCATCCAACTAAGCTACCTGAGTGCGTTACCTAAGCCACTCAAAGACAGATAGAAGACAAAAGCCAATTTCCCAGCCATAAGTGGTAGCAAACAGATCAAAGCAGATTACTTAACAAATAACCAAAAACTCAAACTAAGCTTAACATACTATCTGGATAGAATTTGAATACCAGTTTCTCACCCTGACTGATGATACAAGCAGTCCACCAAGTTTCCATACACAAGCTAAAAATCCCTTTACCCTGGGACCAGCAGTTCCCCCAGTTCAGTCTTTCTTCCTCAGGTGTTTCCAGGAGTTCTCTTGTGTGGGGAATGAGGCCAAGAAATGATGTCACACTCCACCTTATGTAGCTTTTCCATATTGCGGGAACCATTTGTTCCAAACTTGTTTCCCAGTCCAGTTTGTGGAAAAATACAGGTACCAAAATGGAGTTTGTTGTCATGTGGTCTGCTCACATGCCCTAGCATGCCCTGCTGAGTCATAGTAGCCATGACTCATAGGCTAGCTGAAAAATTCACAAGAGGGCTAAGCTCTTCCACGGTCCATTGTCTTTCTTGATGAGCCATGAACACTGTCTGGCTTCTTTGTTGTACCTGAAAGGCTTGTTGTGAGTGTTACCCAGAGTAAACACATTTGAAATACAGATACAGAGTCAATATCCATAACTTCAGTTACGAACATGATACATGCACACAAATAGGACAGTCATATTCAGCAAATCATAACTTTTCCAATGACACTGAACATGATGCATCTTGCACAAAATGTAACATAATTATGTCTTAATCATTTTATAATCATACCACTATGCTGAATGTGTGGTGTAGTGTCAGGGCCTAATTTCAAGGCACAGGAGTTGGGAATGGAACTTCCACTCTTTGTGGAACAGGAAATAACCCTCCAGCCAGGGCTGGAAAAACTTCCCGGACTCCCAGTGCTGGAGCCTGAATCTTCTGACACTTCATTAGTTACCACGAACCCCAATCTTTGTGGCAACTGCAAACTTTATCAATGATGATTTTATATTCTCTTCCAGGTCATTGATAAGAATGTTAAATAGCGCAGGGCCAAGAACCAATCCTTGTGGGAACCCCCTAGAAAGAAATCTACTCAAGCATGGTTCCCCATTTACAATCATAGTTTTTAATCTATTTAATGTATGCTGTGTTTATTTTGTATCTTTCTAGTTTTCTAGTCAAAATATTGTGCTGAACCAAGTCATATGCCTTACAGAAGTCTAGGTAATGTTTTCACCTCTTAGCTCATCAATACTATTAGCTGCAATCAAACTTTTGATCTCACCCAATAAGGATATCCAGTTAGTTTGATTGGATCTGTTGTCTCTGAACCTTTGTTAATTGGTACTAATTATATTACCCTCCTTTACCTCTTTATTAATTAAATCCATATTCGCTGCTCTATTATCTTGCCCAGTATCGGACTAACACTCTTGTAATTAGCTGGGTCATCTCTTTTACACTTTTTAAATATTGGCACAGCATTAGCTTTTTCCAGTCTTCTGAATTTCCCCATTGGTCCAAGTCCTAATTAAAATCAACATTAACAGTCCTCCACCAGGTCTTTCAAAACTCTTAATACAAGTTATCTGGACCTGCTTATTTAAACATGTCTAACTGTAATAGCTGCTGTTTAACATCCTCGTGAGTTATTGTTGGGATGGAAAGACTGTCGTTGTCAGCGTCTTATATGATTACATCATCTGTTTTTCTCCAACTCCAGGAGTGAAATATTTATTGAACACTATTACCTCTTCTGTATTATTTTTGATAATTCTGCCATTTCCATCTAGTAATTTACCACTACCATTGTTAGGGATTAATTTTGTACTTAATATACTTTTTAAAACTTCCTTCTCATTTTCATTAAGTGGTCATTGATTTCTGATAGCTTCCTTACCAATTTTCTACAATTCTGACTTTCTAACTTATATTCTTTACTGTTGACTTCCCCTTTCTTCCATATATTTTCTTTGGAGATTCCTACCAGGAAGCCACCAGCAGGGTCCAGAGACAGCCCCATCTCCTATATCAAGCCCTGGCTAGTAGCTATGTGATAAATGTGATGACTCTGCCTCTGTCTGTCAGCTGGGAGACACAAAGGTTCTCTCTTTCCACCCTCTGATGCCTCCTGGCTGCTCTAAGCAAGGTAGGGTGGGACTCTGTTAACATGTGCCTCCTGGAGCTTCCATTTACCTGGTGCTGCTGTTCCGTGAATAGTGGGGTTGTGAGTGGGGCAGCAGGTACTGAGTGTTGGACTCTTGCTCTTTCAGGGGCCGGTGACCTTCGAGGAGGTGGCTGTGTATTTCACTAGGGAAGAGTGGGTTCTGCTGGACCCCACTCAGAGAGCCCTCTACAGGGATGTCATGCAGGAGAACTATGAGACGGTGGTCTTGCTGGGTAAGGAGTCCTGTCGCCTGGGTTATTAGAAGCTGTGGGGTCTCTAAAGAACCTGAGTAGTAATAACAGTATACCTTTATTCATCATACAAGTTTTGCAGGTTTTCTTGCTCCCTTTTTGCCTTATCTCCCACATGGTAGTATCATTTTTGGACATGTGCCTTTTGGTGCCGTCAGTCATTTTAAAATTGGATTTAATATATCCTTATTGGCTATATTAATCACTGTAGCTTTCATGCCTTTTCCTCATTTTAAGAGGAAAATATGCCTCCTGTAGAATTCTAAATTGAGAAAATATGTGTATGACTCATGCATGATTTGTGTGACAGTGAGATGAGCTCTTTTAGGAGAGCGTGTAATGTTGCCATTCAGGATCCCATGGGTGAAGGGATAAGAGAGCCGTGGGAGGGGCGGAGAAGTGGGGGGAGTAGGTAATTCTGGGGTGCCAGGACAGGGGGAGGGTGTGTGCAGGGTTAGAGCTAAGCAGCAGCAGGGAGGTAGGAGGTAGTGAGAGATGAGGAGAAAATACAAGAAGCTCCCAAGGTGCCGGGAAGTGGTGCCGGCTGAGAGTAATGGGAAGAAGGAGGGGAGCGTGGAGGAAGGGCACCCGGGAAGTGGGCTGGGTGGGTCATTGGGAGGAGGAGAGGTTTGGGAATCTAGAGCTGTGGGGGATCCCAGACCTTTAACCCTCAATCCCTACTGAAGCCTTGTTGCTTTAGAGCCTACACTCCAGTTTTATTTCTGTTCAGTTTTTACATTTTCCCCAAATATCATTATTTTAACATTTGACCTCCCTCTCCCACTCATAACCCCTCTCCCCATATAACCTCCCCATGTCTATGCTCAGTGACCCTGGCCACTGATCCTGAGTCCTTGCTGCATTCCTCCCTGTGACGATGCGGTTCTGGCGGGACCCAGCGGAGAGTGCCAAATCAGGACCAATTGCTCAAACAGGGCAGTCACAGCCCTAGGCTGGGGTTTTTCCACCTCTAAGGCAAACCAAACCAGCCAGACAAAGAGGACTTTGGTTTCACCCCACTGGCTAACCACAAGTCACACAAGCAATTCCCTTAGACACTCCAGTCTCCCAGTATCAGCACCAGTGCTACTCGTCCTGGGGATGAATGGTTATGAAAACCAACACCCCAATAAAAGAAAACGGTTCTCTCTATCCCAAAGGACCAAGCCCCAGACCCAGGTCAATATACACATCAGATCTTACCCACAAATCACGCTCTTGCCAATCCTTTAGAATCTAAAATCTAAAGGTTTATTCATGAAGGAAAAAAGGTAGAGATGAGAACTAGAATTGGTTAAATGGAATCAATTACATACAGTAATGGCAAAGTTCTTAGTTCAGGCTTGTAGCAGTGATGGCATAAACTGCAGGTTCAAATCAAGTCTCTGGAGTACATCCCCCGCTGGGATGGGTCATCAGTCCTTTGTGCAGAGCTTCAGTTTGTAGCAAAGCCCTCCAGAGGTAAGAAGCAGGATTGTAGACCAGATGGAGATGAGGCATCAGCCTTAGATAGGTGTAACTGGTTGGGACTCACCCCCACGGCGCCTCCTGCTGGTGACTCTGGGAATTAGCTCATTCCAGTGGAGCACCTCCTCCTGGTGGTGTCCCGTCCGTTGTTCTGTCCTCTGTTATCTCTGGACCCACGTTGCTGCGTGCTCGGCGGCGTCCTCTTCGAGGCCACTGCCCTCCGGCAGTGCCCCTTAGTCCTTCTGCGCCCCCTTCCGGGGGGGTCAGTGCTCAGTGGTCTCACACCCCAGTCACTATGTGCAATCGCCCTCTGAGTCTAATCCCTCCTGTCAGGGATCTGGCGTAGCAAGATGGCCGCTCCCTACAGCCAATGGCTGGGTGCACTGCAAAGGGGGGGACCCAGGCCCGCCCTCTACTCTGGGTCCCGGCCCAGGGACCCTCTGGCGTCAGCCTCGCTGTCCTTCTCTCCCCTTCTGCTGTCTGTTTCCCTGGGCCGCTTCCCCTACGGCCCCTTGCACCCGCTAGGCCCTTCCCTTCAGGGCCTGCAGCCTGGCAGGCTACGGGTTCAAGCTCCCTAGCCTCCCCGAGCATGGCCAGCACTGCGCTGTCCGCGGTGCTAGTCTCCGCCCTTGGAGACTGACCTTCCCCTGTCGAAGGCCTGGGACAGACTGACTGCTCCTGCTCTGGGCAGCCTTTATATACCCCTGAGCCTGGCCCTGATTGGCTGTCTCTAATCTGGGCCCTGATTGGCTCTCAATAAGCCCCTCTCTGATTGGCTCACTGTCTGCACAGGCGCCCTGGCCTGCCGCAGCCCACTCTCACAGGGAGTGGGGCAATTCTCCCCACTACAATAGGCTTTTCCAGGTGTAAGAACCTCTTTGTCCTTACTGTGGAAAATTACAGCAAAATGGAGTCTGGAGTCACATGGGCCAGTCCCTGCATACTTTGCTGAGTCACAAGGCGTGTCTGCCTTCTCTCCATGGGTCAATTGTGTAGCTGATGGTCCTTAATGGGCCATCAAGCAAGCTGGGCAGAGCTAACACCAACTTGTCTGGGATGTTTCCCAGAAGCACAGCACCAACTTGAAATACAGACAGTATAGAGCCAATATACATAACTTCAACTAAAATGACACATGCACACAGACAGCATAATCATAACCAGCCACCCATAACCTGGTCTTAGACACCTTATATGACCCCTTTATCTAAGATTTGGTGCCACTACAGGACCTTGGTTGCAAACCATGTTCTATATGGTCCCAGTTTATACCAATAACGTCACACTCCCTCCCATAGCAGGGCCGCTACCCAGGCACAAATGGGCACTTTGTTGATGATGTCACTGGGTGGTTGTGTAGCCTGTACAATTGTTACACCTATAAGATTACATATTCCAAGCCCTTCACACCACTCAGGCTTATCTCTATACACCCATACAGTCTGTTCCCCAGTGTTCCCTTCCCAGCTCTGATGCTGCAGAGCATTTACCCCGTCCTCCTTCCCAGCCTTGCCTGTGTCCCTGTTCCTGTTCCCCACTTAATAAACATGATTCCAATTTCCCTTCCCCCTCCTGTTTGACCCCAGTTTATAGAGTCATATTCTCAGCTACACCTAGCACGATTGATTGTACAGAAGAGAGAAACAATTAGAGAACCAGACAGATAAACAACAGAAAAGTGAGGGCCATGAAGATAGAACAATACAGAAATGAGAGTTTCGCAGTCAGAGCCATTGATAAGTGATTTCTTGCCAGACAGGATGCTGTCAAACTAAGTTTCTTTTATCCACCTTAAGATCTGTTTCTTTATCTGGTGGTGATGGGCATCATACAGACAGGATCGTCTTCCTAACAGCCTAATAGCACCTTATTTCAGTGTGACTGGTTTGGGATGAGAGGATGTGACCCTTCGCTTCCCAGCTAATGGCTGCCCCTGCTGCTTAGCCAAAGTCCTTAGCCTAAGAAAAAGGCCTCAGACTATCCTAGTCAGGGCGGCTCTGGCTTTTTGCCACTCCAAGCAAAAAAAAAAAAATGGAGGGTGGGGGCCACCGGAGCTGCAGGGGAAAAAACAAAAACAACGGGGCCAGAGCGGCAACGGAGAGTGCCAAATCAGGACCAATTGCTCAAACACCACCTCCGCGCCGCCTGCCGGGAGGGCTCCGAGCTGCAGCTGCTCCGGTTGGCAGGGAGGAAGGACGGGCTGCCCTGCCGGGCTCGCTGCAGGGCGCTGCCCTCCTCCGCCCCCTACAGGGCAGCCAGAGCAGCAGAAAAAAACCCCGTCAGTGCCGCCCTAGGATTGGGCGGATGCCGCCCCCTAGAATCTGCCGCCCCAACCACCAGCTTGCTCAGCTGTGCCTGGAGCCGGCCCTGATCCTAGTGAGAGAAGACCCATACACAGGCAGACTGAGATTTTCATTCTTTGTTTTCATACTCCTGTAACTAGTTAAGTGATAAAAACAATTGTAAGTTCTTAATGTATAGGCTTTACAGGCAGGCCTGAATATCTCTATTCTAACAGAGGATCTGACCCCTTCCTCCATTCTGTGTTTGTCTTTTCTATTTAGATTGTAATTCTTCAGGGCATGGGCCATCTACTATTCTGCGTTTGTACTGTGCCTAGCACAATGGGGACCCCCTGTTAGTTGGTCCCTAGGCACTGAGGTAATGAATGTGATTTAGAATAATTACTCTCCTGCCACATTGAGCCAAGGAAGCTGGCCCTGGGATGTTACTGCTTAAAAAGGAGATTGGCTTAAAACCATGGACTATTATTTGTGAAAAGTATCCCACAAATTCCACTGACCTCCCTTGATTTCTTTGCCTTGAGTAGAGTTTCCAGTTTCCAAACCTGATGTGATCTCGCAGCTGGAATGAGGGGAAGAGCCGTGGGTCCCAGGTCTCCAGGGCTCTGAGAAAGAAGTGCCCCTGAGAGCTGCCTGCACAGGTGGGGAATTGGTTAAACCAACTCGAAAACTGTCCAGGAAACATTTGGGATGCCCTACAAAGACCTTGTGAGCTCTCCAAGTTCAGGATTGTTCCCTGCAGATGTGGCATCATTAGATAGATGTCACTTACAGCATCCCACCTATCCTGACTGTCAACTGGCAGCAGGTCCCCCCCCCCAATCTCGCTTTCCCCTGAGAGTTCTGGTGAGATGCAGACCAAAACTGATCCCTTCCATTCTCCTCTGGGGAGAGGTTTGGGGAAAATCTCCAACATATATTTTGGTTGGTTCATCCCTTTTTCCATTCCTATCTCTGAGATTTCCTTTCTCTCAGGCACAGAGAGTGACCTATGTCTCATTCTCTCTGTCTCCCATCAGGTGACGGGATGGTGAGTGATAACAAGGAGGAGAAACCCCAGCAGGAAGATGCTGAGCCAATAGAACCACATGGGACATTATCAGGAAGATCGAAAGGGAATGTTTCCTGGAGTTGTGCACTCCCAGAAAAAGCAAAAGCCTGTGAGACTCAGCAGAGGCCAGAGGAAAACTTCAGTAGCCACACAGACCTTATTACAAGTGAGAGAATCAACTTGGAAGACACACATTACACATGCCATGAGTGTGGGAAACACTTCAATTGGAGCTCACACCTTATCACACATCGTAGAATCCACACAGGAGAGAAACCTTATGGATGCTCTGAGTGTGGGAAATGCTTCACTCATAGTTCAACCTCATTTCACATCAGAGAATCCACACAGGGAGAAGCCCTACACATGCTTTGAGTGTGGAAAAGCTTCAATCAGAGCTCACACCTTATCAGATATCAGAGAATCCACACAGGAGAGACGCCCTACACATGCTCTGCATGCGGGAAAAGCTTCACTCAGAACTCTACCCTGATCGCACCTCAGAGAATCCACTGTGGAGAGAGACCCTACACATGATCTGAGTGTAGGAAAAGCTTCAGTCAGAGCACAAACCTTATTAAACATCAGAAAATCCACATGGGAGAGAACTGTAATAAATGCCTTGATTAGGGCTGGCCAAAGGTTGAGAGGGAGTTTTTTTGTTGTTTTTATCGCATTTGCTCATTCCTGCATTGTGGTCTTTGCTCCATCTTCACTGTGGTCTCTCAGCTCCCACACATGAGTTACCTGCTTCTGCATTTTGCAGCTCACCCTTCATTGGGGTCAGTCCTGTGATCTTTTCTATCAACTCCTTTCCTTTTGAGTCGTAGGAGTGTGTGTCCCTCCAGCCAGGAATGTTCATCAGCTCCAGGTGAGAGAGAGGTTTGATCCCAACAAGCTACACTGAGGCAAAAACTACCTGTGCCTTCCATCCACTAGGGCTGTACATGGCATTGGCTGCTCAAGTTAGTGATCTTGGTGTAAAAAGACAATTATAGTTGTAGTGCAGATGCAGCTGCAGCCCAGGTGCAGTGGTTGGCATTAGCTTTCCCTTTGACCTGACCTAAACTCCATCACTTTTCCTAGTCTAAACAAACCCTGAGCATCACGGTTATACTGTTCCCCCATTTCAAACCAAGTGTTAGTCATCGAGTTCCCCCTTTGGAAACCAATTGTTTCATTCCCAGTTGCTCTGATGTTGCTTCAGGTTGTGCTGAGAGCAGATATTTTTATTATCATTTTCCTCACTTAAAATATATTGAACTATAACAAAGAGCAGGAACAGGGCAGGGATAGGGGAAAATGTCATTTCACCCTTTGTAACAACAGAAGAAGTTAGTGTAAGTCAGAGGGATTCCCTTATTCCCGATCACCATTCCAATCCTCCATTTGTTCAATTGGTTAGGTCACTATTTTTTCTAAAGGGCTGAGAAGAGGATTCCTTAGTAAATGACTTGGAAGGAAGCAAAATACCCATGGATTTCACTACCAAAGTCGTTGTGGCCCAGGCCCTGCAAGAGTCGCTCCTGAAGATATCTCCTTCCTAATCAGCTGCTTATTGCCTATTATTTGGGAAATACAATCCATATTGAGGTAGGGATGGGAAAAATGGAAATGACATTTGTCTTCAGCTCACCCCTGGAGGTGCTGCAAATGTGTAGAAAATGGAAGGTGTGTTGAATGTGATATAGCTGCAGAAAGATGCCTGTTTTTAATAGAGACCTGACATTTGGTGTCTTACAGGGATTCTAAGCTGCATCTGAATTTAGTCCCTAATTTAAATCTGTGCCTCCAGATTAAAGAAATAAAAGGGCATAGTTGGGGGAGTTGTACCTCACTATCACTACTGATCTGTTGTGCAGTTGGTGAAGAATTCTACGCCAGAGAAGTATAAAATTACTCCAAGCAAGGTCACAGATTTGACAAGAACTCGGGTAGAAATTGCAGGTACTGGTGGTTGATTTTCACCCCCGAGATGGAAGCTATGGTGACCTGTGGCCCAGGTAAACTCTTTTTAGACCCCTGCTCCCTAGTTAAGTGGCCTTGGTCACACTCCTAAAGGACACCATGATTAAATTGGGAACAACTGTCCTTTACCATTTCAATCCAAAGTTTCATGAAGCGTAGAGAGAAACAGCTGATTCCTTCAGAGCCATTCCATGCCTATGGATCCCAATCTGGCTGCCTTGTTGGACAAAAAGCACTTCCATGCTGGGAAAACAATGGTAGCCAATGAGGGAATGTATCGGATTCGAAGTTCAGACTGCAGGATACTTGAATGCTGAGTCCAGAGTCTGTGGTTTAGTCCAGGACTGCACAACTCGTAAAGCGGCAAGGGCAATAGTACTCCAAAGAAAACAGCTGAGGGCCAAAACCCCCCTGGCTCCACTGAAACCCCCCAGTGCCACCCAGCCCCACAAAACACCACCCCAAGCACTGTCCGCCCTGTGGAAACAAACCCTCCTTCCCCAACACCACCCCGCCAAAACAGCAGTATTGAATGTTGGTAATAAGTTATAGCAGGCCCCTAAGGTAGTATAACGAAGGTAAAAGAAAACTCTTTTTGCTAGAAGTAGAATAAGATCTTCCCCACTTTGTAGTCAATTATGCTATTGAATGAATGAGGTGTGAATGTGGAAGGCAACACCCCCAGACAGCTGCAACCCTCGGAGAGGGGATGGGAGCCAGACCAGATCAGTAGAACAGGTCAGCCACTGACTCACTACTCGCCTTCTCAGCCTCCCACCCCCCGCTCACCTTCTCAACCCCCTTCCCCACCGCCAGCTCACCTGCCCACCCACCAATTCCTGCCCGCTCACCTCCTCAGTCCCCCAGCTCACCTCAGCTCTCCCCTCCCCGGCTCGCATACTCATCCCCTGCCACTGCCCGCCTGCTCTCCTCCTCAGCCTCCCACCCCCCTGGCCAGGGATGAGCTACCAAAATCTTAACAACCAGTTCCCTCCTCACCCCAGGGGGTTGTGTCCCCGGGACTCCTGCGCCTATCCAACCCCTGCGTTCCTTTATGCCCCCCCTCTGGATCCCACCCCATCCACTGCCCTTCCCTGTCCTCTGACTGCCCCCTGTCACCCCATCCAACCCCTCCTCATTCCTGATGGCCCCCCTGGGACCTTTGCCCCATTCAACCACCCCTTCTCCCTGTCCCCTGACCACCTCTGGAACCCCTGCCCCGGATGGTTCGCAAGGACGCCTGGGAGGACTGAGAAGCAAATGGCGCCTTCACACTAAGGCCCAGGGTGGCAGAGGGGAGGTAGGTGAGCTGGGGTGGGGAGCGGTTCCCCTGTGCACCCCCCGGGTTACCTGCTGTGGTGCGGGCGGCCCCCCTGACCCAGCTCACTTTGTCTCTGTCTCCACCTTACTGGGCCTGAGCGCGAAGCTGCCACACCGCTTCTCTTCCCTCCAAGGCTTCCTGCGCGAACAGCTGATTCACGGAAGCGGGGTGGGACATTCAGGGGAGTAGGTGGAGCGGAGGTGAGCTGGGGTCAGCCACTGGCTCACCTGTCCCCCCGCCACTGCCAACCCCCTCAGCCCCCTCCCACCCGCTATTGTGTCATACAGGAGGCCTGTGATATGCAGGGGTCAGATTAGATGCTCTAATGGTCTCTTCTAGCCATAAAGTCGACTAATTTCTAAAAAACTGAGTGTAGCATTGGGAGCAGCATCTGATGTTTTACTGTCTACCCGGCTTGCTTCCTAGAACGAATGCTCCTTGAGTGGGGTGATCCACAGGGAGTAGCTCAAACCTCCAGAGTGCCTGGCCGGGGCAGGACATTAGCACAGCAAGGGAGGGGTGTGGCAGTGACATCACAAAGGCCTTTTGCAGGGGCTCAGACTCTTGGCCAAAGGTGGTGGGGAGGTGGTGACCTCACAGAGAGATGCTGACATCAGCCAGGCAGGACAGGGGCGAGGGGCCAGGGAAACCTCAGAGACCCTGTGGCTTTGCTTCAGCAAGTCTCCTTCTCCAGGTCTCTCTTTGAGGACTGGGGGAGTATTGGGGTTCACGTACCTGAGCGCCAGGAGGAACCTCTTTCGAGTTTTCTCCTTCCCTTTTAGTGATTTTACTTGAAAACAGCCGACCCTGTTTAGAAGGTAAGAGCCTCCTCGAGGTGTGAAACTGTTCAGTCTGATCCATCTGGTGACAGTTGAATTCATGGAAAACATGATCTTAAGGAGGCAGAATTTTATTCCAAACCTGGGATCTTGTCCCTTAGAATCACTGAGGACATTAGGGTTTGTCCTTTTGTTTCACCTTTTCCTCCATCCATCCCTCCTTTCTCTTCCTCCCTTGCTTCTTTTGTCCTTTCTCCAGTTCCTCCTAACACCAGGAGAGGGTGTGTGTGTGTGTGTGTGTGTGTGTGTGTGAGTGTGTGTTATGGGGAGTGCTCGGCAGCTCTCACTGTGGGAGGTCCACCCCAAACTGTGGAGCTGCAGTAGTGCTGGGGCAGTGATCCCTGCCAGTGACCTGGGCCATCCTTTGAGCTCTCTGGTGAGACCCTCAGCCTTCCATCCTCAGTCTCTACCCTGATTGTCTGAGCAGGGGGTTAATGACAAGGAGGAGACTCAAGGCCTTTTTGTTCTCTTTTAAGACCAAGTAAATAAGTCATAACCACTTATATGTTTGATGGATTTTGCTGCTTCTCTGCATTAATGAGGCAAGTATAAAGCCTCATTCAAAGACCAGGGGTCACTATATTACTGCACAGTCAATCAATGCAGTCAATCAATGCAGTTGTAGATAAATCTCTGCATTATGCATTTTTGTATAACTTGTATATGACTTTGTATTGAACCTTGGTAATATGTTATAGCGGGCCCCTAAGGTAGTGTAATTAAGGTAAAATAAAAGTGTCTTTTGCTAGAAGTAGAATAAGATCTCCCCACTTGGTAATCAACTGCCCTGTTGAATGAATGAGGTGTGACTGAGCAAGGCGTGGAGGGCAGTACCTCCAGACAGCTGCAATCCTTGGAGAGGGCTGGCAGCCCAACCAAGGACAATCAGGCTTGGCAAGTGGGCTGACTAGAGAAGAGCAGACATACTGATGGCCTCGGGATAAGAAGCAAACACCTTCCTGTGGGAACAACCCCAGCCCAGAGAAAAGCAGCTAGAAGGACCAACAGACACAGTCACAGATTTTGAATCTGGGAGATTTGCCCTCTCCATCCACCGACTCGCTGCTTGCCTCCTCACCCCCCCACCCCAAGTATAAAGCCTCATTCAAAGACCCAAGGAGTCACTATATTACTGCACAGAGCCCTCCCCCCCCCAACGAACTCTGCCCCTCACCTGCCTCAGGCTCTGCAAGGGAGTTTGGGTCGGGCGAGGAGGTCTGGGGTGCAGCCCTGGGTTGGGGCAGGGGTTTGGGGTGTGGGATGGTTGAGAGGTTGGGCTCTGGAATGGAGTTTGGGTGCTGGGTGCAGGCTCCAGGCTGGGGCACAGGGTGGGGGTGCAGGATGGGTGGAGGCAGGGGCGACTCTAGGCACCAGCAAAGCAAGCAGGTGCTTGGAGCAGCCCATTTGCAGGGGCGGCAGCCAGCAGGGATCCAGCCTGGGAGCTGAGAACCAACAGGGGGCCCTGGGAGCTGTAGTTCCTTGGTTAGCTCCCTGCCTATAGAGCCAGCTCTGGAGCAGGGAAAAAACTACATTTCTCAGCATTCCCTTGGCCGCTATCAACAGGAAAGGGAGGGGGAGGGAGTACGGTAGCTGAAACCTCAAGCTGCAGCTTGCTGTCAATGGAGAGCTCACTGCTAGAGCGGGGTGGCACTGTGAATGGGCACCCTTAATTCAGTCCTCTTGTGCATTCTGACAGGGAGGGACGGCTCCTCTTAAAGGTGTTTGGCAGGCAGCCTCCTTCCCAGGTCTGTCCCGACAACACCCAGTTGAAAAGGGACTCTCCTCAGCGGTACCCCAGCTCAAAATTGCACCCCGGGGGGCCTTTAAACGTTAGGAACCATCAGAGTTAAGGTGACGTTTATAAACTTTGTGCAGTGCTGTTGTGCATGCGTGTTATGATACAGACTTTTTCTTTCTATGTACTATTTAAACAATGAAGCTCTTACTCATCTGTTGTTTTCAGTATATATTTTATTGCCATTCTTATCTTTGTGACAGTCCCTTTTTCACCACTCAATGCTGTGTTTATCAGATAATTGAAAGTAATTAAATTAAACTGTATTAAAACAAAACTCATTTTATGCAACTTCAGTTTCGTGAAAGTTCTAAGCTATTACCCTGAATGTGCAAGGAGCAGATAAACAATATCCAACAAAAAGCTGGAATTTTTCATCTTATTTTCACCTAGTCCCTACTAAGGAAAGTAGCAAACAATTGCCCTTTGTAAAGAAACACTGCACCGTACTACAATACAAACCCACATGAGCACAGCAGGAGGCTATCATGGCTATCCACATCTGGCCCTGTTTCATTACAAGCTTCCTTTCTGTAATGATGTTCTGGTAATAAGGAGGCAATCAGTTGTCAAAGGTAGCTCATGCCATGGTAGCCAGGTTGCTAGTCATTTTCCCCAAGTATAAGAACATAAGAACGGCCGTACAGCTCAGACCAAAGGTCCATCTAGCCCAGTATCTGTCTACCGACAGTGGCCAATGCCAGGTGTTCCAGAGCCAGAAGAGTACCCTGAAGTGACCTACCACAGGACAGGCCCAACAAAGAAAATAACAGAACGCCACTAGCCGTCACCTTCAGCCCCCAACTAAAACCTCTCCAGCGCATCATCAAGGATCTACAACCTATCCTGAAGGATGATCCTCACTCGCAGACCTTGGGAGACAGGACAGTCCTCGCTTACAGACAGCCCCCCAACCTGAAGCAAGCACACACCACACAACAACAATAATAACCAAGGAACCTATCCTTGCAACAAAGCCAGTTGCCAACTCAGTCCACATATCTATTCAGGGGACACCATCATAGGACCTAATCACATCAGCCCCACCATCAGGGGCTCCTTCACCTGCACATCTACCAACGTGATATATGCCATCATGTGCCAGCAATGCCCCTCTGCCATATACATTGGCCAACCCAGACAGTCTCTACATAAAAGAATAAAAGGACACAAATCAGACGTCAAGAATTATAACATTCAAAACCAGTCGGAGAACACTTCAACCTCCCTAGACGCTTGATTACAGACCCAAAAGTCGCAATTCTTCAACAAAATAACTTTTCCAAAAAAATTTCCCCATGCTAATTTTTCCCCTAGTGTTACTCACACCTTCTTGTCAACTGTTTGCTATCCTGATTATCACTACAAAAAGTTTTTTTTTCTCCTGCTGATAATATCCCACCTTAATTGATTAATCTTGTTAGAGTTGGTATGGCAACCCCCATTTTTTCATGTTCTCTGTATATATATCTTCTTACTGTATTTTCCACTGCATGCATCAGATGAAGTGGGTTTTAGCCCATGAAAGCTTATGCCCAAATAAATGTGTTAGTCTCTAAGGTGACACGAGTACTCCTCGTTCTATAAACTACAATAGGGCAGGATTTCATCCCATGATATCAAAATTCATCTTAGTAAAAGTATCAATGAATCAGTTTGCAGGATTTATATCAAGCATCCTAAAGTAGTTTACATATTGCTCTAATTAAGAGATCATCTCTCTGCTGGAGAATGTTATCTTAGGATAATGGTCTCCCGCTGCCAAAGCATTTATGGAAAAAATGTTGACGTGTGATATTTATTTTCAAAACCTAAGGCTTTGATCCTCTCTCAATGTTCTGTTACGATGACTTTGTTTCTGTTCAAATTATCAGAATATATATCTAATAATTTTCTCAGCTGAATGTTGAAGCAGTAACGTAACAGATGTTTCCCAAACAGTTATTGACCTGAAGCATCGTGATTCGTTTAGAACAACTTATTGTTTGATTCAGCCAGTCAGATCAGTTCAGTTTATCCATAAAAACACATCCAGAGAAAGTTGACAATGGTGATGGAGAGAGGGTGGGTGAGAGGGGCTGAGCTGTTGTCTTAAATACTCTTTATGCATCTGATTAATTAGCACAGATTTAATTTAATATACATCTAGTTTAAAATTGGAAGAACTTTACTACTTACTCTCTACTTTCTCTTCATGTAAATTCAAGCATTGCACTATGCAAACTTGGGACAGCTATAATGTTAAAGAACCTGAATCTCTAAATAGGACTCAGGGAGGGCATTCGGATAAAAATCCCAGCACCTTCGCTCTTCTGACATTTGGGGAAGAGGAGTTCTCTGGCTTCTCCCAGGGCATCGCCCTGATCCCACTCCTATATTTCATATTTACTGCTGATTGATAGATTTAACCCTCCAGTTGGTTTGGTGGCTTTAGCTGGTTTTGTCAAGCTCTGTTATTGTCTCTAATTCCTTCATCAGCACAGGGAAAATACAATGAATCAGCCTGGCTGATTCTCCTCTGTGTGTCTTTAAAAATACAGTGAATTTAAAAGACACTATTATTGTTTATTTTTTGTTTGCACAGGTTCCATTCTGGGAGCTATGTATACAAGTCATTGTTAAACCTCAGGAACATCTGAGTTCAACGCCTTTAAAATAATGTTTGAACTATAAAGAAAATTAAACAGTGATTTCTTTTGAAATGTCAAGCTATTTTGCCCTTTTTCTAAAAAAATTCTCCGTGTCAACTAAGTCCTTGGATTGTTTGAAAACAAAATGTATTTTTGCATGGTAGAAAATTTTATGTTCAATACCCACATGAGTAACTCGTGGGTGCTGGGAATCCTTGCAAGGGGGGGACACAAGGAAGCACTCTCCCTCCTCAGTATGCAAAATGGGAAAAGATCAATGGCTGGAGTAGCTTCCACTGCTCTAATACCCTATTAAAGTCAATGATTTAGGTACATAACTATAGGCACTCAAGTATGGAAATTTTGGCCTATGTGATTTGACCAGGGCCACAGTGGGAGCCAGTGTCAACGCTAGGATTAGTCCTTTGTTCTCATCCCTGAGCCCACTACATACTATATTGCCTCTTCTATTTGTCTGCCCCTTTGTGGTCAAACGTCATGCTGGATGCTCAGCAGAAGAACTTGTGATGGTCCTAATGTATCAACGGTAGCCTGAGTGGTGCTGCCCACTCCAGCTGCAAAATGATCTGGGGCCTTCCCAAAAATCAAAGAGCTTCTGGCTGTGATTTGTCAGTCCTCAAAGGCCAGCCAGGTGACTGTAAATAACTTACAATCATTATGACAAATTATTATAAAGATTCCAACTCTAGCAGTCAGACAACATTGGTTCAATTTACAAGAGATTACTTATTATATTCCTTGGTTCCCCAAATTATGAAGGGCCTGTGACCACAGGTCCTGCAGGGTACAAAGGGCAGGTCTACATCCCTTTTCTCTTTATGCATAGTCCTGCCTGCTACCTTTTCAGTTTCAGTTCTGCTACCACAGTACTGATCAGCACATAAGAATAGGAAAGGGCACACACACACCCTCCTGGTGCTGGGAGGGGAACACAGGAATGTTATGTGCTCTTATTCAGCACATAAGAATGTTATGGCACATAGGAATGTTATGGAATAACATAGGAATGCGTTAGGGCACATAGGAAAGGGCACGCTGGTAGCACACGGCCAGGCGGGCCAGTGTGCCTCTGGCTCCCAAACGGGCTGCGCACCTGTGTCTGTCTGTCTCCCAGCTCCACCAACGTGGCCTGATAGTTCACGCCATGATCTGGTCACCCTCCCGCCCGTCCATCCTTCACTCCCTTCCCCTGCGTCTCCATCCTTGTCCTCTGTCCCGTCCCTCTGTCCATCCGTCCCTGCCCCTTCGTCCCTCCGTCCCATCCCTGCACCCCCAGCCCTGTCCTCCGTCCCGCCCTGCCTCCATCCGTCCCTGCCCTTCGTCCCCTCGGTCCTGTCCCTGCATCCCCAGCCCTGTCCTCTGTCCCGCCCCTGCCTCCATCCGTCCCTGCCCCTTCGTCCTCTGTCCTGTCCCTGCATCCCCAGCCCTGTCTCTCCGTCCCATCCTGCCTGCATCCCCAGCCCTGTCCTCCGTCCCGTCCTGTCTCCATCCGTCCCTGCCCCTTCGTCCCCTCCGTCCTGTCCCTGCATCCCCCGAGCCCTGTCCTCCGTCCCGTCCTGTCTGCAGCCGTCCCTGCCCCCGCCGTCCCCTCCCTCCCGTCCCTGCATCCCCAGCCCTGTCTCTCTGTCCTGTCCTGTCTGCATCCGTCCCTGCCCCTCCGTCCTGTCCCTGCATCCCCAGCCCTGTCCTCCGTCCCGTCCCGTCTGCATCCGTGCCTGCCCCCTCCGTCCCCTCCCTGCACCCCCCAGCCCTGTCCTCTGTCCCGTCCCGTCTCCATCCGTCCCTGCCCCCTTCGTCCCCTCCGTCCCGTCCCTGCATCTGCATCCGCCGCCGCCTCCCCTCCAGCACAGGTGCGCGAGGCGCTGGGTCGCTGACCGCGAGCGGGGGGGCGGGGGGAGGAGCCGCCCTTGCGTCGCGGACTCCTCCTCGCTGACGTCATTGCCGCGCGCTGCCAGCCAGCTGCTTTGTTTGCGTCACGGCCCATCCTTACCCCCCTCCCTGCCCCACGTGTGCCGAGAACGTTTGTGTTGGTGGTTGCCGCGGTGACAGTGGGCGGAGCCCGGGTGACCACGCTGGTTGGGCGGGGGGGGCAGAGGGCGGTGACGTCACAAGTGGGGCGGTGTCACAGTTCCGAACGGACAGTGTCAGCGCTCTGGGCGTGAGCCCCGCCCGCGAGGACACCCCCCCCTCCACCCCCCGCGCACCAGCTCGCAGCAGCAGCGGCTCCCCCCGGCAGCGGCGCGAGCAGGGAATCCCCGGGAGCCGTCTCGCGCCGCCCCCTCCTGCTGCTGCTGCTGCTGCTGCTGCTGCCCGGCGGCGGGACCGCGGCTGGCCCCGCCCCCCTGCTCCGGAGGGGCCCGTCCGAGCTGTAATTAAAGGGTTTTTGTCTGGCAACTTTTTCATATTTTTGGTGCAACGTTTTACCCCCTTTGAGCCTCTCCCCAGCTGGACGCTCCGCCGGGCTCCCAGCCCGAGCAGCCCCTGACACTTCCATGGGGTGGGGGGGGTGTCCCCCGCTCCCGTGGCACTTGATGGGTCTCGGTGGCACAGCAGCGTGGATCCGGGTCCCGAGCAGCGGCGGCGTTACAGGGCTGTCTGGTTCTCTCCCCGTGCTGTCTGCAGGCAGCCACCCGGCCAATTTGACACGGCTCTCAGCGGCACGCTGCTGCCCTCCCTGGCGATCCTCGCGGCGGGCAGGAGAAAGCCCTGAGGCAGGCAGGTGTCAGCAATGCGAGTATCCCTCCCCACCCTGCACAGCCTGCCCGGTGCTCCGCGGTGCCCGGTGCTGGATCGCAGCGCAGGGGAGCTGCCCGGCCCCACCTGGCGAAAGGGACCGGGGCTGAGCTGGGCTGCAAATGAACGGGAGGGAGGGGTGCTGAGTGGTGGATCCTCTCTGATGTCACAATGCTACTGCTCAGCCAGCACCAGGTAGCAGCAAATGTGCAGTGTGTATGAGGGGAACAGGGTTTCCCAGGGCTCCTGTTTACCCAAATTTCCTAAAGAAGACAATAACCTAACTACATAGAACACGCATTAATGATGATGCCACACACATGATAATTAGTCACTGAAATTTGATTCAAGTCTCGCATGGCTTTTTTAGAAACAAGGGTTCCAAAAAAGGAGAGACCTTGTACAACAGAAAATGTTAAGAACATAAGAAAGGCTGCACCGGGTCAGACCAAAGGTCCATCTAGCCCAGTATCTGTCTACCGACAGTGGCCAATGCCAGGTGCCCCTGAGGGAGTGAACCTAACAGGCAATGATCAAGTGATCTCTCTCCTGCCATCCATCTCCATCCTCTGACGAACAGAGGCTAGGGACACCATTCTTACCCATCCTGGCTAATAGCCATTTATGGACTTAGCCACCATGAATTTATCCAGTCCCTTTAAACATTGTTATAGTCCTAGCCTTCACAACCTCCTCAGGTAAGGAGTTCCACAAGTTGACTGTACACTGCGTGAAGAAGAACTTCCTTTTATTTGTTTTAAACCTGCTGCCTATTAATTTCATTTGGTGACCCCCTAGTTCTTGTATTATGGGAATAAGTAAATAACTTTTCCTTATCCACTTTCTCAACATCACTCATGATTTTATATAACTCTATAATGTCACATATTATTCTTATCTTTTCCAAACTGAAGAGTCCTAGCCTCTTTAATCTTTCCTCATATGTGTCCCTCTCTAAACCCCTAATCATTTTAGTTGCTCTTTCTGAACCTTTCTAGTGCTAGAATATCTTTTTGAGGTGAGGAGACCACATCTGTACACAGTATTCGAGGTGTGGGTGTACCATGGATTTATATAAGGGCAATAATATATTCTCAGTCTTATTCTCTATCCCCTTCTTAATGATTCCTAACATCCTGTTTGCTTTTTTGACCGCCTCTGCACACTGCGTGGACATCTTCAGAGAACTATCCACGATAACTCCAAGATCTTTTTCCTGACTCGTTGTAGCTAAATTAGCCCCCATCATGTTGTATGTATAGTTGGGGTTATTTTTTCCAATGTGCATTACTTTACATTTATCCACATTAAATTTCATTTGCCATTTTGTTGCCCAATCACTTAGTTTTGTGAGAGCTTTTTGAAGTTCTTCACAATCTGCTTTGGTCTTAACTATCTTGAGTAGTTTAGTATCATCTGCAAACTTTGCCACCTCACTGTTTACCCCTTTCTCCAGATCATTTATGAATAAATTGAATAGGATTGGTCCTAGGACTGACCCTTGGGGAACACCACTAGTTACCCCTCTCCATTCTGAGAATTGACCATTAATTCCTACCCTTTGTTCCCTGTCCTTTAACCAGGAGGGATAGCTCCGTGGTTTGAGCATTGGCCTGCTAAACTCAGGGTTGTGAGCTCAATCCTTGAGGAGGCCACTTAGGAATCTAGGGCAAAAATTGGTCCTGCTAGTGAAGGCAGGGGGCTGGACTTGATGACCTTTCAAGGTCCCTTCCAGTTCTAGGAGATTGGTATATCTCCAATTATTACCTAGCTCTCAATCCATGAAAGGACCTTTCCTTTATCCCATGACAGCTTAATTTACATAAGAGCCTTTGGTGAGGGACCTTGTCAAAGGCTTTCTGGAAATCTAAGTACACTATGTCCACCTGATCCCCTTGTCCACATTTGTTGACCCTTCAAAGAACTCTAATAGATTAGTAAGACACGATTTCCTTTACAGAAACCATGTTGACTATTGCTCAAGAGTTTATGTTTTTCTATGTGTCTGACAATTTTATTCCATTGATGCTCTGGTGTATTTGCAGTTGTGTTAAAATTGAATACTGTGACTTTACATGTTGGGAAGGGTTTCTGTAAGTGCTTGCATGCTAGGCAGCTCAGTAAGGCAGAACAAAATTGGGACTTAGCAGCAGTCAATCAGCAGGTACCCAGTGAGTTGTGCCTCTCTGTTATAGACAGTAGCCTATGTTCTCTCCCTCTGATTTTGGGGTTCCTATGTACTGTTGTTCTGGTCTTAATAAACAAATTGACAAGATATTGCAAACTTTCAGCAACAGTATTTTATATTTTCTCTAACTTGTCTGCTTGTGTGCCACAAAACATAAAAGCCACAGTCTAAAAATAAAATAAAATTTGAAGCCAAAAGTCCTTTCTGAAAGAAAAAGAAGAAAGTTTTCCAGCAGAACATTTATTTCAGCTGGGAAATGTTGATTCTTTGTAATTGAGACATTCCTGGGAACACGTCCATCTCACGAGATGTTTGGTGGGCTTTGCCACCAAAATGGAAGAGAAATACTTGAAAATGATACTTGAAATGGTGATGTGAGTTGATAAAATTGGCTGTTGGGAGACAAGCAAGTGATTTAAGGAAGAAGTGAGAAGTTAACTCTGTAGTTGCTAGAGGAACAGCAGTTGAACTTTGTAAAATGCTAAAGAGGAAAGTTCTTGGTGTCTTTGAAATGTTTGTAAATAAATCCAGGCAAGAAATTATTTGATTGCAATTATTTGGCTATGAACAATGTAGTCGAATTAGCTAAAGAAATGTATATAGTGCTATGTAATTAAAACCCTATTAGGCTCTAAGGGGCCACTATAAGTAGTGATATTTTCTTTCAGTGTTTGAAAGCAGGAGTTAAAAGTAAAAGCAATCAAAATTCTGGTAAAGTTAATTATGTCCCTTTAAGGTAAGAATCTTTAAGCTGTGAATAGCTTTGGATCCAGAAGCAAGCCAGAAAGCATCTCCATTAATGCAAATTAGCTAACTGATAAGGTAGAAGCCACTGAAACCTGGGCTGCCTATGAAACATATACAAGAAAATACAGGGTAATTCCCCTTTTTTGCCTGAAATCAACAAGGGTATTTGTATCTTTTAAGCAATGACTGACTGCCCAGAAGGGTAGACCTCTGTTTTTTTTGTCTTTCAGATAATCAGAGAAAACTGCTGCCAGCTGAACAGCATTCAACGTACCATGCATTTACTGGCACAATAGGAATTATGTTCTGTGTTCTATGTCCTGTCTTGTGGGGTTTGTCTCGTGGCCAGAATTGCTGTGTTTAATATTTTCATCAAATAGTCTAGTTTAAAATCAAACAGGAGGGTTAAATAAAAAAAAAAGCAGATACTTGTTTTATTCAACTTGGAATACAAATTCATTCATTCATTCATGCCCGTCACCCCAACCGGGGTATGGGCCGCCAACAACAGATCTCCATAGTCTTCTATCCTGGGCCATTCGCTCTAGCTGGTTCCAGGTATAGCCCATTTTTTTGCTATCAACCTGAAGGTCGCGTCGCCAGGTATTTCTTGGGCGGCCTCTTTCCGCTTGCCTTGGGGGTTCCACTGCAGTGCCTGTCTGGTGATGTTGGTTGGCTGCTTGCGTAGTGTATGTCCTATCCAGCCCCACCTTCTCCTTCTAATTTCTTCCTCTGCTGGGAGTTGATGGGTCCTCTCCAAGAGGTGGATGTTACTGATGGGGTCTGGCCAGCGGATCTGGAGAATCCTTCTGAGGCAGCTATTAATGAAGGTCTGGATCTTCCTGGTGGTTGTTTTGGTTGTCCTCCAGGTTTCAGCTCCATACAGTAAGACTGATTTCACGTTGGAGTTGAACAGTCGAATCTTTATTGCCAAAGACAGCTCTCTGGAGCTCCAGATGTTCTTGAGCTGTAAGAAGGCTGCTCTTGCCTTACCAATCCTTACTTTGATGTCTGCGTCTGTGCCACCCTGCTGGTCGATGATGCTACCTAGGTAGGTGAAGGACTGTACTTCTTCCAGGGGGCTTCCATTCAGTGTGACTGGGTCGTTGCTGATGGAATTGATCCTAAGGATCTTGGTCTTGTCCTTGTGGATGTTGAGGCCAACCTGTGATGACGTGGCTGCCACTACGTTGGTCTTCTCTTGCATCTGCTGTTTACTGTGCGAAAGGAGTGCAAGGTCGTCGGCAAAGTCCAGGTCATCAAGCTGGGTCCACAATGACCATTGATTCCATTCCTACGCTTGTAAGTGGATGTCTTCATAATCCAATCGATGACGAGAAGAAAGAGAAGTGGTGACAACAAGCATCCTTGTCTGACTCGGTTTGCACCTGGAAGCTGTTTGTGAGCTGCCCTCCATGGATCACTCTACAGTGTATGCCGTCAGATGAATTCTTGATCAGGTTGACCACCTTTGCTGGGATGCCATAGTGCCGAAGGAGCTTCCAGAGGGTCTCTCGATCCACGCTATCGAATGCTTTCTCATAGTCAACAAAGTTGATGTACAACGAGGAGTTCCACCCATAGACTGCTCGACTATGATGCGGAGCGTTGCTATCTGGTCCGTGCATGATCTGTTCTTCCGAAACCTGCCTGTTCATCTCGTAGCTGTGGATCGACGGCATCCTTCATTCTCTCTAAGAGGACTCGGTTGAAGACCTTCCTGGCACCGACAGGAGTGTGATTCCTCTATAGTTGGCACAGTTGCTGAGGTCTCCTTTCTTGGGGATTTTGATGAGATATCCTCTTTCCAGTCAGCCGGAATCACTTCTTCTTCCCATATTTTCTCAAAGAGGGGTACAGCATTTCCACTGAGGCATCCAGGTCTGCTTTCAGGGCCTCTGCTGGGATATCGTCAGGTCCAGCCGCCTTCCTGTTCTTCATCATGGTGATGGCTTTTCTGATCTCGTCTCTGGTTGGTTTATCGCAATTGATTGGGAGGTCCTCGTTGGCTGGGTCGATGTCTGGTGGATTTGGTGGTGCTGGTCTGTTCAGGAGTTCTCAAAGTGCTCCGCCCATCTGTTCATCTGTAGTTCTATTCCTGTTATAGACTTTCCTGCTTGTCTTTAACGGGACGTTCTGGCTTGCTGAACTTTCCAGACAGTCGCTTGGTAGTATCGCACAGCTGTTTCATGTTACCGCTGTATGCTGCCTGCTCTGCTTCTGCTGCCAGTCCATCCACATAATCTCTCTTGTCCTTCCTAATATTCCTCTTCACTGCTCTGTGGGCTTCAGCATACTCTTTTTGAGTTTTGGCCTTTGCTGCTCTAGTCCTGCTGTTGTTGACTGCTGCCTTCTTCTTCTTTCTGTCTTCTATCTTTGTCAAGGACTCTGCTGTGATCCACTCTTTCTGCTGGTGTTTCTAATTCCAAGCACTTCCTGGCATGCTGACCTAAGTGTGTCTCTCACTTTCTGCCATCTGTTGAGTACACTGTCTTCCTCTTCCTCAGACCGATCCTGTAGTACTGAAAACTTATTCTTCAGCGTCAATCCAAAATCTTCCTTGGTCTTATGGTCCTTCAGAAGGTTGACGTTGTACTTCGCTCTTCTGTCTGACGCGTCTATCCAGTTCTTCTTCAGCTTCAGCTTCAATCTGGCCACCACTAAGTGATGGTCGGACGCCACGTCTGCTCCTCTTCTAACTCTAACGTCCTGCAAGGATCTTCTGAACTTCTTGCTAATGCAGACATGGTCGATCTGGTTTTCTGTCATGCCTGCTGGCGATACCCAGGTACTCTTGTGGATCCACTTGTGAGGAAAGATGCTGCCTCCTATGACCAGATTGTTAAGTGCACACAGATCCACAAATCTCTCTCCATTCTCACTCATCTCTCCCAGAGCATGGGTCCCCATGACTTGTTCGTATCCGGTGTTATCAGGTCCAATTTTGGCATTAAAGTCTCCCATAAGGATGGTAATGTCTTTGTCTGGGAGAGTCTCTAATATTTTCTGGAGTCTGTTGTAAAAGTAGTCTTTGTCCTCCTCTTCACTGTCATTGGTTGGAGCGTAGCACTGAACAACATTCATCTTAATCCTCTTCATTTTAGTTCTGAAGGATGCTGTGATGATCCTGGGACCATGTGCCTCCCAACCAATCAGTGCTCTCTGTGCCTGCTTGGACAACATGAAGCCTACTCCTGTGTGTAGTGTGCGTCGCTCTCTTCATGTCCTGAATACAGCAACAGCTCTCCTGTCAACAGTCGTCTCTGTCCAGCTTGCGCCCATCTTGTCTCGCTAATGCCTAGTAGGGTCAGGTTGTTGCTCCTCATCTCTGCTGCAACCTGCGCCGTCTTTCCTGACTCGTACATGGTCCTCACATTCCATGTGCCGATGGTAATCCTCCTGGCTGCAAGAAGGGTGATCAGCTTAGTGGCTTCCTCGAGTCTTACACCACCCAGCGTCATGCATCTTCGAGTTGAAGACCCTTCTTTTTCCAGGCTAAAAGTCTCTGTTAACTCTATTGTTGGCGTTTCTGTAGCAAGCTGATTTTTACAGGGTGGAGTTGCTAGCCCCACGCCCAACCCTCCTCCTTTACCCTGACTTGGGACAGGCAAACTCTCTGGTGGAGTTTTGGAATACAAAGTGTTTGGATAAATCAGGAGAACGTGATATACTAAAGTCTAATACATTTACTTAAGTAAGAAAAAGAAACTTCATTGGCCAGATCTTTTAACTGGAAAAATTCTTGTTAAAATTTGCATACCAACAGTCGTTGGAAGCAAGGACATGAAAAGTTAACCCACTCCCATATTGCACATGGGATCCTTCTGGCTACCTCAGATTTCTAGCCAGAGGGCTGGGGAGGGTGGGAAGCCATTGGACACAAGAGGTTGTACTGAGTGGACTCCTCAAAGTGGGTGTGCTTGTCCTGGCTTGTTGCTCCAAAGCTCTGTAATAAAGTTATTTTACTGGAAGGGTATATGTGGCATACATTGAATAATAAGACTAATGTACTGTATAGTGGCAATGTTTATGTGTTCATTGTTGGGAAAAGGTGTATGAGTGAAGAGTGGAAGTTTCCTTTGTAGGTTAAAAGAAGCCAAGAAGGGAGAAGGAAAAAGAACAGAACGAATTAACTGGGGGAAAAAAATAGCTAGTATGCTCAGTCTAAAGATAAGACATTGGCCCCATTCAAGGACACTGCTCGCAGCTAAGACTTAGCTGAAAACCAAGAAAAGGTGGGGCTTGAATGTGCCCAAGCAGCTATGAGATCTGCAAAACACTGCCAGGCATCAATGAAATGAGTTAGGTTTCTTTTCACAAGTAAAGAAGCGCTGCCCAACGACCCTAGCAGCCCTGCCACTCCTTGGAACCAGGAGCCTGGATCTATGTAAAGGTCCATCAGCGAAAGACTGCTCTGGCTCCACACTGGAAAGGCCCTTTCTGAGTCCTGTTAACCACCAACACTTCCATGAAGTGCCAAGGACTACCTGCCTGGACCCATGATTCTCACTGCAAAAAGACCCCTCCACCTTGGGAGGATTCTCCTACTGATGATTGGCCTATTTCTCCTTCTAGCTTTGCTGTGCCTTCTGGACAGCAGGGAAAAGGACAAGGTGAAGTGCTAGTAACCTCTCCTTGTCCACTGACAGACCTACTGTGCCTTTGGATTTTTCTTCAAGAAGCAAAACCATGACAGGGTGATGTGCTGGTAACCTCTCCCTGTAGGATGCCCTACCACGATTGTTTCGGGAAAAGAAGGGACACTTGCTCCACTGAAATTGCCAAAGTCCAGGAATTCCTGACTAGAAAGGACATTAAGAACTCAGCCTGGTGGAGAAACAAAGAATTATACACTAGCAGGAAGAAATTTGTGGGACCCATGCTTGGGAATGTGGTATTGATTGGATGTTGGGGTTTATTTTACAGGCTGTGCCCTGTGTTTTGGATAAATCCTTCAGCATGTATTGCCCTCCCTAATTGGATTTTAAATGACAAGTACCAAAGGCACCTTGTTGCCACTGCCCCTGCCATGTCCTCCATTACACTGTTACCCCTGTAATATATCCTGTCTGTTACAGCTCCATTTTGTTTCTTAAAGCTGTCCCCTTACTCCATTTTGTTCTTGTTCTCCTCTATGGCCGCCCCTCCTGGCTGTTGTTGTTTACCAGGGCCTCTGCCCTTCTCAAAGGGAGGGCCCCTTAAGTTGTCTAACCAGAGCCATTGCCCTTCTCAAAGGGATGGCCACTTATGCTAAGTGGGACCACTGCCCTGTTCAAAGGGTTAGTCCTGGTATCACCTTGTTAAAACCTGGGCTTGGTGTAGGGTGGCCACTGTCCAGAGCTGCAAGACCTATTGTGTTTTTAGGATCCTGGGCATGAGTCATACCTCTGGGCTCAGGGCTAGTCCAAACATGCCTCTGTGGCTGCCTGCAGTTTTTTCTCTGCCTCCCTCCTCCCTGTAAGAGGGGGAGCCAATCAGAGTAACTGGCGGGAAGCTGCCAGGGTTTGCCTTTAAAAACAGACATTTTTTGAACAGACTTCAGAAAGGTTCTTGCATTGCTGCCTGGTCTGATCAACCAGGGGTTCTGGGGGTCCTTTCTCTGCTCTCGTTTTATTTTTGAGCGTATCCCCGTTTTTAAACCCCCCCCCCACGAAGAACAAATTGCTGCCTGAGAGATCTCCTGATTATCAAGACTGTACCGAGCCTTCTGATGTGCTTGCTGTTTCTGCCTCTGCTGCTGCCTTGGGGGATGGTAAGAATCCTCTGTGAGACTTTCTATACTTTTATTTTATTATTTTAGCTGCTGGCTCTGTCTCTCAGCACACAGACTCAAGCTAAACCTTGGTCTGTGTCCTAAAACCTCTCTTACAAACAACCCCGCATCCTGGCTGCTGGCTCTGTCTCTCAGCACACAGACTCAAGCTAAACCTTGGTCTGTGTTTTAAAACCTCTCTTAAACCACGTGGCACTCTGCCACTGAAAATAAGTATGTGCTGCTGCAAAGTTCTGCTCCTGTGGGCTTTGACTTGGCCTGTTTTCAGCTGTATCCACTGCTGCAGTCACTGCCCCCTCTTGGAGCTGTGTCCTGACACACACCACTCAGCCCTCTGGAACTATCCTTAGCATAAGGTGCACCCATTAAGTTAAGTTTAGCATTATACTTTGTAAGTTAGGCTTAGAGAATTGTTGCATTGTGTTTTAATTTGTGTAGTCTTGGTTAAGTTAGCTCATAGATCAGATTTTGCTGTGTTCTGTATAATTGTAATTGTCTGTCTTCCCACTGCAAACATCCCCCCCCCGCCCAGCTTCTCTGTGTCTTTTTACCTTGTTACACTCTCTCTGCTGCTTAAGCTTGCAGCCTGTTTGTTCTGTCTCACTAAGTTTAAATCTCTAGCATAAAACCCCATTGGTTACTTTCTTCCTCTCTGATACCCCTCACATTCTACATTTACACCACTGTGACACATTTTTACCTGAAATTGTTTGTTATTTAACACATTTTACCCATAACTGTTAGTTGGTTATATGCTGCTGTGACACACCTTTTTACATAGAAATCGCTAGCTACCTGTTACATTTATACCTCAGTGTTAACTGATTACCCACTGTATTGTATCCTACTGTGTTGTACCCCACTATTGAAACCCCCTTACTGTTCACCAAAAAAGAAACCCCTCCCCAATTGTCTACCTTAACAACCCCATACCCCTCACTGCTGGGATAAGGAACAATTGAGGCCGTCACTGAAGTGAAGGAGGGAGATGATTTTCTGACAGGGAGGGACGGCACCTCTCAAAGGTGTTTGGCAGGCAGCCTCCTTCCCAGGTCTGTCCCAACAACACCCAGTTGAAAAGGGACCCTCCCCAGCACTCCTCAGCCCGATGAAAAGGAGCGAGTGAGTGAGCGTGGGGGAGAGCGAGCGACGGAGGGAGATGGATTGAGCGGGCCAGGACCTCTGCGAAGGGGCGGGATGAGGGTGTTCAGTTTTGTTGGGTCAGAAAGTTGGCAACCCCAGATCCAGGGAAAACAACTCAAACACCCAATGAGTCTGGCCAGGGCAGGACATCAGCTTTGAGGGGAGGGTGGGTGTGGCAGTGACATCACAAAGGCCTTTGCAGGACCGCGCCTATTGGGCAAAGGTGGTGGGGAGGGTGACCTCAGAGAGAGAGACCCCGACATCAGCCGGGCAGGACAGAGGTGCAGGGCCAGGTCTGTCTCTGAGAGCCCCCGGCTCTGCTGCCGCAAGTCTCCTTCGGGAGGTCTCTCCTCGAGGGCTGAGAGAGAATTCAGATTCATGGATGTGAGCATGAGGAGGAAACACTGGAGTTTTCTCCTTTCCTACCATGGATTGTGCTGAAAAAAAACTTCCCTTTGAGAAGGTAAGAGGCTCAGAGACGTTTGGAACCTGTTCAGTCTGATCCACCTGGCGCAGGCAGCATTCTAGGCACAGACAGCGCTGGCTTCAGGTGGCCGAAATTGATTTCCTCCTAGGTTTTGATGGTTGGAATCCCTGGGGACATTGGGGTTTGTCCTTTTGGTTTCTCTTTTCCTCTTTCCTCCCTCCTTTCCCCTCTTCTCTTGCTTCTTTTTCCCTTTTCCCAGCTTCCTCCTCTACCGAAGAGGATGTGTGTGGAGTGCGGCAGGGGAGGGTATTGCTCTCATTGCAGCGGTCCTCACCAAGAGGTGGGGCTGGATCTGAGAGTGATCCCCTGTGATGGTGACCTGGGCCGTCCTTTGGGACATCTGGTGAGACCCTCAGCCTCCTGCCCTCAGAGTCTCAGTGGTGATTGGCCGAGCAGGGGGCTATTGAGAGTGAGGAGACTCAGGTCCTTTTGGTCTTTTTTCAAATCAGGCAAAGAAGTCACAGCCGATCCAATGTACGGGATTAATCTTGCTGCTTCTCTCCATTAATTGTCTCTTAGCAGGTGATGATTTCCTCTAATGTTCTAGGTCTTCTAAAATACTTGCTGAATAATTCCACTGAACCACTGTTGGTCTGTAGCTCACTTGAGAGCACTTTCTTCTGATGAGTCAATGTATGAAATTCAAGATCTGAGAGTGAGTTTGAATGTCAGGAGCAGTGTTTCCTCTAATTTGCTATGTCCGTGTGCGGAATGAATTTTGCTGAGTGCACCAATACGGAGGTGAGGTGTGACACCTCACCTGTCTATTGGTGCTCATTCCAAACTTCATTCTCCAGATGGATCGTGTGTGGCAGGGTGAGGCTGAAGGCTTAGGAGAGTGGAGGGGTCTGAGGTAGAGCAGAGGGTGGGGTGAAAGGGCTCTGTCTGGGGGAGCAGTGTGTGGGGTGGGGTTGGGGATGAGAGGCTGAGAGCTGGAGTAAAGGGTTGGGGTGCAGGGGTTTGAGGGCTCCGGCTAGGGATGCGGGCTCTGGGTTGGGGCTGGGAATGAGGGGTTTGGGAAGTTATGCTTCAGTTTTCCCCTTCTAAACTTAAGTCCTGTCTAACCTACAGGACGCTATGGGAATAAGACACCATGCTTTGTGGTGACATGACAAGAGCAGAGGGTGTGAGAACTACAGCAACAGAGATGGGAGGGGGGTTAGAGTCAGATTGTTTCAAATGCTGCATCCGTCGACTGACATTTAACAGCAACGCTTAGCTAACACAAAGGAGAAAGGAATTCTCTGCTAAAGATTCAACCTGCCCCTTTGGACAACTCCACCCCTTCCCTGACTGGAGTGTGCTCACAACACCCCCCCCCCTCCAACACACACACACACACAAGCCCACAGCTGGGCACCCAGCACAAAGCAAGGGAGGGGGTTGCTTGGCTTACACTGGGCTACAATTTTTCAGAGGTCGTCTGCTTCAGAGATCAAATGTGCTATTTAGAATGTATTTTGATTTGCTCAATTCAAATATGACAAAACAACTGATTGGCTTCTGTTTCTAAGATATTTAAGTTTTTACATTTTATGTCTATGTATATTGTGTAGATAGCAGAGTTTTAATCATCAATTTTAAACCTAGGTCTTTTTTTGTGTTTATGGTCGCTTTACATGATAGTATTTCACCTCTCCTGTTTATGTAACAATTTAAAAATCAGCAAAAGGGTTATCTAGCTAAAATGTATTATGAAACAAAAGGCAAATACTATTCTGTACATAGTTTAGTCCTATTCAGTCTCTACTCAGCACTTCTTGGCTTGTCTCTTGTATTCATTAAATGGAGCATCTCCTGTCACTGTCCAGCAATAGTCTGCCAGCATTGATGGGCTCCAATTGACCTGATAGCGGTTCTCCATTGTTGCAATGTCCTGGTGAAATCGCTCACTGTGCTCGTCACCACTGCTCCGCAGTTCGGTGGAAAAAATCTAGATGAGAGTGCAAAAATGTCTCTTTAGTGACATGTTGCAACCAAGGCTTTGTAAGCCTTGAGGAGGTTTTCCACCAACAACCTGTAGTTGTCTGCCTTGTTGTTTCCGAGAAAATGTATTGCCACTAAGTGGAAGGCTTTTCATGCCGTCTTTTCCTTGCCACGCAGTGCATGGTCAAATGCATCATCTCGAAGTTCATGAATCTGAGGACCAACAAAGTCACCTTCCTTTATCTTAGCTTCACTTAACCTTGGGAATTTTCCACGGAGGTACTTGAAAGCTGCTTGTGTTTTGTCAATGGCTTTGACAAAGTTCTTCATCAGCCCCAGCTTTATGTGTAGGGGTGTTAACAAAATCTTCCTTGATTCAACAAGTGGTGCATGCTGAACACTGTTCCTCCCAGGCTCCAATGACTGTCGGAGTGGCCAACCTTTCTTGATGTAGTGGGAATCTGTTGCACGACTATCCCATTCGCAGAGAAAACAGCAGTACTTTGTGTATCCAGTCTGCAGACCAAGCAAGAGAGCAAGAACCTTCAAATCGCCACAAAGCTGCTTTATGCACCTCAAAAGTTGTTTCATGTTGTCCTAGGTTTCCTTCATATGGACTGCATGACCAAGTGGAATTGATGGCAAAACATTGCCATTATACAATAAAACAGCTTTAAGGCTCGTCTTCGATGAATCAATGAACAGTCTCCACTCATGTGCATTGTGAATGATGTTGAGGGCTGCCATCACACCATCAATGTTGTTACACGATACAAGATGGCCTTCCGTGAAGAAGATGGGACTAGATCCTTTGACGGTCACGGAGCATGGAAACCCTAACATCACCTGCCAGGAGAGTCCACTGCTGTAGTGTGGAGCCCAACAGCTCTGCTTTACTCTTGGGTAGTTCCGAATCCCTGACAAGGTCATTCCCTTCACCTTGTGTTTTGAGGTGTGGTTCAGAGGAGAAGGATGGGAGAAAATGTGGGTCCTGTGACATTGATGGTTCAGGACCAGAAGTTTCGTCCTCTTCCTCTTCCTCGTCTGACTCAAGTGAGAATGATTCTGGTGCATCAGGAAGTGTCAGTCCTTCTCCGTGGGGTACTGGGCATAGAGCTGATGGAATGTTTGGATAATGCAGCATCCACGTTTTCTTCTTTGTCACTCCTTTCCCAACTGGAGGCACCATGTAGAAGTAACATTTGCTGGTATGATCTGTTGGCTCTCTCCACATCATTGGCACTGCAAAAGGCATAGATTTCCTTTTCCTGTTCAACCACTGGCGAAGATTTGTTGCACAAGTGTTGCAGCATAAGTGTGGGGCCCACCTCTTGTCCTGATCTCCAATTTTGCAGCCAAAAGAAAAGTGATAGGCTTTCTTAACCATAGTGGTTCTACTGCACTTTTGTGATGCAAAAGTCACTTCACCACAAACATAGCAGAAGTTATCTGCACTGTTCACACAAGTACGAGGCATCTCTGCTCACTTTGGCTAAAAGAAAGGGTCCCTTTGCAAAATCAAACACTGACAAATAAGACAGCACGACACTGTATGATTTCTAGAGCTGATAAAGGGCAATTGGTTCAGCTTCATTATGATTGCATCATCCATGACTTCTAGGAATAACATGATGCAATTCATATCATGTATGATGCAATACCAGCATCAGATTGTATCCTTCATTGTTTTGCCTAAAAAGCAAGTACTGTCCAAACCCATTCATAGATTTATTCATAGGTCCAGTCAAAGATGGATTTCAGTCATTACTGGTTTAAACTGAGGTCCCGTCCCTTTATAACTCACTTCTCCTCCGCCATTCCCAAGTCAAGGGTCATAAATACTGACCCAATAGCATATCTTGAAAACTAGAGCCAATCAAGAATTTTAAGAATCATTTTCGTTCTCAGTGACCCAGAATTAGTGAAGTTGGACTCCATTTATTTCAGAAGCATTTTGGCTGTAGAGCAGTGTAACAAGCCTCTCCTAGCTGCCTCCTGGTGGGGGGAGGCTGGGGAGCTGTGGGGACCTGTTTGAGAGGGTCACTAGTAGCAGCGTAGCACAGGAGGTGTCCTATCGGGTTGAGTCATTGCAGATGATGATGTAGTGCAGCAGACCCCCGTTTTGCCAACCTTGCATTAGGCAGCGTTCCACGCTAAGCGAACTCCCAGTGCCCACAGGTGCAGCAGCCGGCGATTTGCCCGGTGGCCGCCAGGTGGCGCTGCAGCCTCGCACTTTCCCGGTCCCCGGGTATGGGAAGGTTTGATAAGGTGAGCTGGCTCCACCCGGCCCGGGAGATGCCGTCAGTGGGGTCTGCTGTGTAAGGGCTGAAAGTCAATTTGACTGGCATTTTATGATCTTTCAATCATGAAGGGAGCAACTGCTTACCCTGACTGAAGCATCTTATCTCGTTTCCAAATTAAGTGTCTCCTCTTTGTGTGCGAAGAGACAGTTTAAGGACGCCACAAACGGGAGATGCTTTTGGTTTGGAAACAAAATATTTTTGCAAAGATTTTTCATCCAAATTGATTTAGGATTAATGGGGTCAAATTCCATGCTGTGCCCTGTGGCTTTAAGGCATTGGAGAACTGCTGAAGAGGTTAAAGGCCGCAGAGCTGGGTAGCTGGGTGTGGGGCCTCCAAAGTTATTGTGCTCTGGTGAGACTGAGCAGTTGTGGGGATTGTGCAAGCTGTGGTGTTTACATGCACATAGAAAATGTAATGAAACTCCATTTTTAAAACCACTCATGTCTGGGAATGGAAGAGAAGCTCTTTGAAATAAGTGTCCCCTTCATACTCTTCAAGATCACTGGCTCCAACACTCAGCTGCCTCAGGGAACTCAGTGGTGGTGCATTTGATGGCAGATCGAGAGGTTTCTGGTTCAAGTCCAGCTGCTCTCTTACATGTCCCCTTTTTTTAATTGATCTATATTTTCATATCCATCTCCTGTATGTTCAGGAGTTCCGCTGAATGGGGAGGTGAAATTAATTTCACCATTCAACATTTTCCTGTTAAAATGTACAAACACTGAGCAAAGCTGTCCATCAGCTGAAATCTGTTCCAGTCCTCTGAGGCGCTAGTTTGTTTTTATTCTTGAAACAAAGATAGAGTACGACTGTAGATTTGCAGGACCTTGTTCTCCACGAGTGATGATGTGCAGAAGAAGAAGAACCAGTGGCTATCAAGTGGACACTAGGGAGTTTAGACTTGCCTTCCAAGGGGAGTAATGGGGACAAAAGCCATATCTGGCTTCAAGAATAAGCTTAATGCGTTTATGGAGGATGGTATGATGGGATAGGCTAATTTTGGCAATGAATTTGGCAATTGATCTTTGATTCTCAGCAGGTAAGTATGCCCAGTGGTCTGGATGGGATGTTAGATGGGTGGGGATGTGAGTTCCTGCAGAGAATTCTCTCATGGGTGCTGGCTGGTGAGTCTTGCCCACATGCTCAGGGTTTAAGTGATCAGCATCTTTGGGGTCAGGAAGGAATTTTCCTCCAGGGCAGATTGGCAGAGGCCCTGGAGGTTTCTCGCCTTCCTCTGCAGCATGGGGCACTGGTCACTTGCTGGAGGATTCTCTGCAGCTTGAGGTCTTCGAAGCACAATTTGAGGAGTTCAGTAAGTGAGACATAGGTTAGGGGTTTGATCTAGAAGTGGATGGGTGAGTTTGTGTGGCCTGCATTGTGAAGGAGGTGGGACTAGATGATCATTATGGTCCCTTCTGACCTTAGAGTCTATGAGACCATGAGACCATGGGAGGTGGGGAGGAGCTGTGAGGCCGGCGGGTGTGTGTGGTGCAGGGCATTTGGAGTGTGGGGGCTGCTGGGGGGCTGGTGGGTGCCTGGGCTGCTGCTGCTGCTGCCCCAGCCGGGTCTGTATGGGGGAGAGATCTGCATTAGCCCCCTTTGTGCCCAGCTCTGGGGGGCAGGGAGGGTTCGGACTCTTTGCGGTGGCTGGAGCCAGCCCCTGAGCCGGAGCCTGCCGGCAAGGGGAGAGACCTGGGGGAAAGAGCTGGGGCTGAGCAGGAAAGTGAATTTGTAGCTGCAGCTCTCACCACCCCAGATCTGCTGCTGAGGCCAAAGCAGAGGGTTCTTTTGGTTCAGTTCTTGGCTAACCTGCATTGAGCTGTACGCTCATTGCATACAATCCCTTCAAGCCTATCTTTGCGTAGTTAATCAATGTGTGTTCTATTTCCCCCTAAAACTCTGTGTTTTGCTAGATGTGCTTGGGGCACCTGCTCAGGACCAGAGACTGGTGCATGATCCTCTCCACTTGGAGGGAGGAGCAGACTGGGGAATAAACTGATCCCAATCAGAGAGGTTTCATATTGTTTTTTCATGTTGTCATAGGTTTTCTTCATATGGACTGCATGACCAAGTGGAATTGATGGCAAAACATTGCCATTATGCAGTAAAACAGCTTTAAGACTCGTCTTCGATGAATGAATGAACAGTCTCCACTCATGTGGATTGTGAATGATGTTGAGGGCTGCCATCACACCATCGGTTTTGTTGAACGCTACAAGATGGCCTTCCATGAAGAAGAATGGTTCAAGATCCTTTTGACGGCCAGGGAGCATGGAAACCCTAACATCACCTGCCAGGAGATTCCACTGCTGTAGTGCAGAGCCCAACAGCTCTGCCTTACTCTTGGGTAGTTCCGAATCCCTGACAAGGTCATTCCCTTCACCTTGTGTTATGAGGTGTCGTTCAGAGGAGGAGGATGGGAGAAAATGTGGGTCCTGTGACATTGATGGTTCAGGACCAGAAGTTTCGTCCTCTTCCTCTTCCTCGTCTGACTCAAGTGAGAATGATTGTGGTGCATCAGCAACCAGCTGTCCTTCTCCGTGGGGTACTGGGCATAGAGCTGATGGAATGTTAGGAGAATGCAGCGTCCACTTTTTCTTCTTTGTCACACCTTTCCCAACTGGAGGCACCATGTAGAAGTAACAATTGCTGGTATGATCTGTTGGCTCTCTCCACATCATTGGCACTGAAAAGGCATAAATTTCCTTTTCCTGTTCAAACACTGGCGAAGATTTGTTGCACAAGTGTTGTAGCATATGTGTGGGGCCCACCTCTTGTCCTGATCTCCAATTATGCAGCCAAAAGAAAAGTGATAGGCTTTCTTAACCATAGTGGTTCTACTGCACTTTTGTGATGCAAAAGTCACTTCACCACAAACATAGCAGAAGTTATCTGCACTGTTCACACAAGTACAAGGCATCTCTGCTCACTTTGGCTAAAGAGAAATGGGTCCCTTTGCAAAATCAAACACTGACAAATAAGAGAGCAAGACACTGTATGATTTAAATAGCTGATATAGGGCAATTGATTCAGCTTCCTTATGATTGCATCATCCATGACTTCTAGGAATAACATGATGCAATTCATATCATGTATGGGGCAATACCAGCTTCAGATTGCATCCTTCATTGTTTTGCCTAAAAAGCAAGTACTGTCCAAAGCCATTCATAGATTTATTCATAGATCCAGTCAAAGATGGATTTTAGTCATTACTGGTTTAAATTGAGATCCCATCCCTTTATAACTCACTTCTCCTCCGCCATTCCCAAGTCAAGGGTCATAAATACTGACTCAATAGCATATCTTGAAAACTAGAGCCAATCAAGAATTTTAAGCATCATTTTCGTTCTCAGTGACCCAAAATTAGTAAAGTTGGACTCCATTTATTTCAGAAGCATTTTGGCTGTAGAGCAGTGTAACAAGCCTCTCCTAGCTGCCTCCTGGTGGGGGGAGGCTGGGGAGCTGTGGGGACCTGTTTGAGAGGGTCACTAGTAGCAGCGTAGCACAGGAGGTGTCCTATCGGGTTGAGTCATTGCAGATGATGATGTAGTGCAGCAGACCCCCGTTTTGCCAACCTTGCATTAGGCAGCTTTCCATGTTAAGCGAACTCCCAGTGCCCACAGGTGCAGCAGCCGGCGATTTGTCCTGTGGCCGCTAGGTGGCGCTGCAGCCTCGCACTTTCCCGTTCCCCCGGGTATGGGAAGGTTTGATAAGGTGAGCTGGCTCCACCCGGCCCCGGGGAGATGCCGTCAGTGGGGTCTGCTGTGTAAGGGCTGAAAGTCAATTTGACTGGCATTTTATGATCTTTCAATCATGAAGGGGAGCAACTGCTTACCCTGACTGAAGCATCTTATCTCGTTTCCAAATTAAGTGTCTCCTCTTTGTGTGCGAAGAGACAGTTTAAGGGGACGCCACAAACGGGAGATGCTTTTGGTTTGGAAACAAAATATTTTTGCAAAGATTTTTCATCCAAATTGATTTAGGATTAATGGGGTCAAATTCCATGCTGTGCCCTGTGGCTTTAAGGCATTGGAGAACTGCTGAAGAGGTTAAAGGCCGCAGAGCTGGGTAGCTGGGTGTGGGGCCTCCAAAGTTATTGTGCTCTGGTGAGACTGAGCAGTTGTGGGGATTGTGCAAGCTGTGGTGTTTACATGCACATAGAAAATGTAATGAAACTCCATTTTTAAAACCACTCATGTCTGGGAATGGAAGAGAAGCTCTTTGAAATAAGTGTCCCCTTCATACTCTTCAAGATCACTGGCTCCAACACTCAGCTGCCTCAGGGAACTCAGTGGTGGTGCATTTGATGGCAGATCGAGAGGTTTCTGGTTCAAGTCCAGCTGCTCTCTTACATGTCCCCTTTTTTTAATTGATCTATATTTTCATATCCATCTCCTGTATGTTCAGGAGTTCCGCTGAATGGGGAGGTGAAATTAATTTCACCATTCAACATTTTCCTGTTAAAATGTACAAACACTGAGCAAAGCTGTCCATCAGCTGAAATCTGTTCCAGTCCTCTGAGGCGCTAGTTTGTTTTTATTCTTGAAACAAAGATAGAGTACGACTGTAGATTTGCAGGACCTTGTTCTCCACGAGTGATGATGTGCAGAAGAAGAAGAACCAGTGGCTATCAAGTGGACACTAGGGAGTTTAGACTTGCCTTCCAAGGGGAGTAATGGGGACAAAAGCCATATCTGGCTTCAAGAATAAGCTTAATGCGTTTATGGAGGATGGTATGATGGGATAGGCTAATTTTGGCAATGAATTTGGCAATTGATCTTTGATTCTCAGCAGGTAAGTATGCCCAGTGGTCTGGATGGGATGTTAGATGGGTGGGGATGTGAGTTCCTGCAGAGAATTCTCTCATGGGTGCTGGCTGGTGAGTCTTGCCCACATGCTCAGGGTTTAAGTGATCAGCATCTTTGGGGTCAGGAAGGAATTTTCCTCCAGGGCAGATTGGCAGAGGCCCTGGAGGTTTCTCGCTTCCTCTGCAGCATGGGGCACTGGTCACTTGCTGGAGGATTCTCTGCAGCTTGAGGTCTTGAAGCACAATTTGAGGAGTTCAGTAAGTGAGACATAGGTTAGGGTTTGATCTAGAAGTGGATGGGTGAGTTTGTGTGGCCTGCATTGTGAAGGAGGTGGGACTAGATGATCATTATGGTCCCTTCTGACCTTAGAGTCTATGAGACCATGAGACCATGGGAGGGTGGGGAGGAGCTGTGAGGCCGGCGGGTGTGTGTGGTGCAGGGCATTTGGAGTGTGGGGGCTGCTGGGGGGCTGGTGGGTGCCTGGGCTGCTGCTGCTGCTGCCCCAGCCGGGTCTGTATGGGGGAGAGATCTGCATTAGCCCCTTTGTGCCCAGCTCTGGGGGCAGGGAGGTTCGGACTCTTTGCGGTGGCTGGAGCCAGCCCTGAGCCGGAGCCTGCCGGCAAGGGGAGAGACCTGGGGGAAAGAGCTGGGGCTGAGCAGGAAAGTGAATTTGTAGCTGCAGCTCTCACCACCCCAGATCTGCTGCTGAGGCCAAAGCAGAGGGTTCTTTTGGTTCAGTTCTTGGCTAACCTGCATTGAGCTGTACGCTCATTGCATACAATCCCTTCAAGCCTATCTTTGCGTAGTTAATCAATGTGTGTTCTATTTCCCCCTAAAACTCTGTGTTTTGCTAGATGTGCTTGGGGCACCTGCTCAGGACCAGAGACTGGTGCATGATCCTCTCCACTTGGAGGAGGAGCAGACTGGGAATAAACTGATCCCAATCAGAGAGGTTTCATATTGTTTTTTCATGTTGTCATAGGTTTTCTTCATATGGACTGCATGACCAAGTGGAATTGATGGCAAAACATTGCCATTATGCAGTAAAACAGCTTTAAGACTCGTCTTCGATGAATGAATGAACAGTCTCCACTCATGTGGATTGTGAATGATGTTGAGGGCTGCCATCACACCATCGGTTTTGTTGAACGCTACAAGATGGCCTTCCATGAAGAAGAATGGTTCAAGATCCTTTTGACGGCCAGGGAGCATGGAAACCCTAACATCACCTGCCAGGAGATTCCACTGCTGTAGTGCAGAGCCCAACAGCTCTGCCTTACTCTTGGGTAGTTCCGAATCCCTGACAAGGTCATTCCCTTCACCTTGTGTTATGAGGTGTCGTTCAGAGGAGGAGGATGGGAGAAAATGTGGGTCCTGTGACATTGATGGTTCAGGACCAGAAGTTTCGTCCTCTTCCTCTTCCTCGTCTGACTCAAGTGAGAATGATTGTGGTGCATCAGGAAGTGTCAGTCCTTCTCCGTGGGGTACTGGGCATAGAGCTGATGGAATGTTAGGAGAATGCAGCGTCCACTTTTTCTTCTTTGTCACACCTTTCCCAACTGGAGGCACCATGTAGAAGTAACAATTGCTGGTATGATCTGTTGGCTCTCTCCACATCATTGGCACTGCAAAAGGCATAAATTTCCTTTTCCTGTTCAAACACTGGCGAAGATTTGTTGCACAAGTGTTGTAGCATATGTGTGGGGCCCACCTCTTGTCCTGATCTCCAATTATGCAGCCAAAAGAAAAGTGATAGGCTTTCTTAACCATAGTGGTTCTACTGCACTTTTGTGATGCAAAAGTCACTTCACCACAAACATAGCAGAAGTTATCTGCACTGTTCACACAAGTACAAGGCATCTCTGCTCACTTTGGCTAAAGAGAAATGGGTCCCTTTGCAAAATCAAACACTGACAAATAAGAGAGCAAGACACTGTATGATTTAAATAGCTGATATAGGGCAATTGATTCAGCTTCCTTATGATTGCATCATCCATGACTTCTAGGAATAACATGATGCAATTCATATCATGTATGGGGCAATACCAGCTTCAGATTGCATCCTTCATTGTTTTGTCTATAAAGCAAGTACTGTCCAGAGCCATTCATAGATTTATTCATAGATCCAGTCAAAGATGGATTTTAGTCATTACTGGTTTAAATTGAGATCCCGTCCCTTTATAACTCACTTCTCCTCCGCCATTCCCAAGTCAAGGGTCATAAATACTGACTCAATAGCATATCTTGAAAACTAGAGCCAATCAAGAATTTTAAGCATCATTTTCGTTCTGAGTGACCCAGAGTTAGTAAAGTTTGACTATATTAATTTCAGAAGCATTTTGGCTGTAGAGCAGTGTAACAAGCCTCTCCTAGCTGCCTCCTGGTGGGGGGAGGCTGGGGAGCTATGGGGACCTGTTTGAGAGGGTCACTAGTAGCAGCGTAGCACAGGAGGTGTCCTATCGGGTTGAGTCATTGCAGATGATGATGTAGTGCAGCAGACCCCCGTTTTGCCAACCTTGCATTAGGCAGCTTTCCATGTTAAGCGAACTCCCAGTGCCCACAGGTGCCGCAGCCGGCGATTTGTCCTGTGGCCACTAGGTGGCGCTGCAGCCTCGCACTTTCCCGTTCCCCCGGGTATGGGAAGGTTTGATAAGGTGAGCTGGCTCCACCCGGCCACGGGAGATGCCGTCAGTGGGGTCTGCTGTGTAAGGGCTGAAAGTCAATTTTACTGGCATTTTATGATCTTTCAATTATGAAGGAGCAACTGCTTACCTGACTGAAGCATCTTATCTCGTTTCCAAATTGAAGTGTCTCCTCTTTGTGTGCGAAGAGACAGTTTAAGGGGACGCCACAAACGGGAGATGCTTTTGGTTTGGAAAACGAAATATTTTTGCAAAGATTTTTCATCCAAATTGATTCATGATTCCACAAATCAACCTTGATTAATGTTCCTGGTATTTTCTAACAGAAAACTGTGTCGATGAAAATTGCACGCACATCCCTTCAATTGCTGGCCTCTGTCCCTCCCCCGGGGGTCTTGGTGTCTGCTGATGACAGCAAGAGTGAGAGCTGTTGGCTTTTCTCTCTAGCTGTGCCATCACTTTGCTGTGTGAGCTGGGATTGGTCATTTCCTCTCTCTGTACCTTAGCATCCCAATCTGTGTAATGGGAAATGAGACACGTCTGTAATGCCTGGCAGGAGCAAGGCTGGGCGAGAGAATGGACATTAAAGCACTTTGGGGAGGAGAAAGGGTTGTTTCATGGTGTTGAGTGCCAAGGCATTGTGACATTTGTGAAAATGTCTCGTGTAGAGAAAGAAGAAATGGTTGGGGACAAAGCTTGCAGGAGGATATGAATCAGAGAGGCCAGGGTATGTGTTTGGGGTCTCACCAGTGCTTCCCACCCCTTGCTGTCCTGTGGCAGGTGTAGCCCCTGACCCATGGCTCTCCCTTGCGGTATAGGCTCTGCACAAGGTCTTGGCCAACCTCTCGGGTGCCATGCTGGTGAGCTGCTGCAGAATCCCCACATATAGACAGGCCCCAATACCTCTTGGTGGTGAGCCCAATGTGCGGGGGGCAGGGGCAGGAGAAGGAATTTGATCTTAATGCTGGGGAGACCTGGAACGGAGTGACTGGAAGATCCATTTTCCAGCCTGTCCGCCTAGCTGGGATCCCACTGGGCCATCCAGAAGGTTGAAAAAGCTACTAGAGGGGAAGCTGTTCTAGAGTTGATTTTAACAAATAGGGAGGAACTCATTGAGAATTTGAAAGTAGAAGGCCGCTTGGGTGAAAGTGATCATGAAATCCTAGAGTTTGCAATTCTAAGGAAGGGTAGAAGGGAGTACAGCAAACTAGAGACAATGGATTTCAGGAAGGTGGATTTTAGTAGCTCAGAGAGCTGATAGGTCCAGTCCCATGGGACTCAAGACTGAGGGGGAAAACAACTGAGGAGAGTTGGCACTTTTTCAAAGGGACACTATTAAGGGCCCAAAAGCAAGCTATTCTGCTGGGTAGGAAAGATAAAAAATGTGGCAAAAGACCAGCTTGGCTTAACCGCGAGATCTTGCATGATCTAAAAAATAAAAAGGAGTCATATAAAAAATGGAAACTAGGACAGAGTACAAAGGATGAATATAGGCAAACAACACAGGAATGCAGGGGCAAGATTAGAAAGGCAAAGGCACAATATGAGCTCAAACTAGCTATGGGAATAAAGGGAAACAAGAAGACTTTTATCAGAACACTAGAAGCAAGAGGAAGACCAAGGACAGGGTAGGCCCACTGCTCAGTGAGGAGGGAGAAACAATAAGAGGAAAGTTGGAATTGGCAGAGATGCTTAATGACTTCTTTGTTTCGGTCTTCACCGAGAAGTCTGAAGGAATACCTAAGAGAGTGAATGCTAATGGGAAAGGGCAGGCTTAGAAGATCAAATAAAAAAAGAAGTTAAAAATCACTTAGAAAAGTTAGATGCCTGCAAGTCACCAGGGCCTGCTGAAATGCCTCCTAGAATACTCAAGGAGCTGATAGAGGAGGTATGTGAGCCTCTAGCTATTCTCTTTGGAAAATCATGGGAGACGGGAGAGATTCCAGAAGACTGGAAAGGGCAAACATAGTGCCCATCTCTAAAAAGGGAAATAAAAACAAGCCAGGAAAGTACAGAGCAGTTAGTTTAACTTCTGTGCCAGGGAAGAGAATGGAGCAAGTAATTAAGGAAATCATCTGCAAACACTTGGAAGGTGGTAAGGTGATAGGGAATAGCCAGCATGGATTTGTAAAGAACAAATCATGTCAGAGCAATCTGAGAGATTTCTTTGATAGGATAACGAGTCTTGTGGATAAGGGAGAAGCGAAGGATGTGGTATACCTAGAGTTTAGTGAGGCATTTGATACGGTCTTGCATGATATTCTTATCAGTGAACTAGGCAAATACAATTTAGATGGGGCTACTCTAAGGTAGGTGCATAAGTGGCTGGATAACCGTACTCAGAGAGTAGTTATGAATGGTTTCCAATCCTGCTGGAAAGGTAGACCAAGTGTGGTTCCACAGGGGTCTGTTTTGGGACTGGCTCTGTTCAATATCTTCATCAACGACTTAGATATTGGCCTAGAAAGTACGCTTATGAAGTTTGCAGATGATAACAAACTGGGAGGGATTGCAACTGCTTTGGATGATCGCGTCATAATTCAAAATGATCTGGACAAACTGGAGAAGCGGTCTGAAGTTAACAGAATGCAGTTTAATAAAGACAAATGCAAAGTGCTCCATTTAGGAAGGAACAATCAGTTTCACACCTACAGAATGGGAAGAGACTGTGTAGGAAGGAGTACGGCAGAAAGGGATCTAGGGGTTATAGTGGAAACAAGCTAAATGTGAGTGAACAGTGTGATGCTGTTGCAAAAAAAGCAAACGTGATTCTGGGATGCATTAACAGATGTGTTGTGAGCAAGACACGAGAAGTCATTCTTCCGCCCTACTCTGGGCTGGTTAGGCCCCAAGTGGAGTATTGTGTCCAGTTGTGGGCACCGCATTTCAAGAAAGATATGGAGAAATTGGAGAGGATCCAGAGAAGAGCAACAAGAATGATTAAAGGTCTAGAGAACATGACCTATGAAGGAAGGCTGCAAGAATTGGGTTTGTTTACTTTGGAAAAGAGAAGATTGAGAGGGGACATGATAGCAGTTTTCAGGTATCTTAAAGGGTGTCCTAAGGAGGAGAGAAAACTTGTTCACCGTAGCCTCTAAGGAAAGAACAAGAAGCAATAGGCTTAAACTGCTGCAAGGGAGGTTTAGGTTGGACATTAGGAAAAAGTTCCTAACTGTCAGGGTGATGAAACAGTGGAATAATTGGCCTAGGGAGGTTGTGGAATCTCCACCTCAGGCGATATTTAAGAATAGGTTAGATAAATGTCTATGCAGGATGGTCTAGACAGTATTTTGTCCTGCCATGAGGGCAGGGGACTGGACTCGATGACCTCTCGAGGTCCCTTCCAGTCGTAGAATCTGTGAATCTATGAGGTGCTAAGCAATAGCCAGCATGGATTTATCAAGAACAAATCGTGTCAAACCAGCCCTTGATAGCTACTTTAAGGTGGGTGCATAACTGGTTGGAAAACTGTTCTCCGAGTAGTTATCAGGGGTTCGCAGTCAGGCTGGAAGGGCATAATGAGTGGGGTGTCACAGGGCTCAGTTCTGGGTCCAGTTTTGTTCAATATCTTCCTCAGTGATTTAGATCGTGGCCTAGTTTGCAGATGACATGAAGTGGGAGGGGTTGCCAGTGCTTTGGAGTATAGGATGAACTCTCAAACTGATCTGGACAAACTGGAGAAATGGTCTGAGGTAAATAGGATGAAATTCAATAAGAAGAAATGCAAAGTGTTCCACGTAGGAAGGAACAATGAGTTGCACACATACAGAATGGGAAATAACTGCCTAGGAAGGAGCACTGCGGAAAAGGATCCAAGGATCCTAGTGGACCACAAACTAAATAAGAGTCAACAGTGTAATGCTGTTGCAAAAAAGCCAATATCATTCTGGGATGTATTGGTAGGAGTGTTGAAATCAAGACACGAGAAGTCATTCTTCCACTCTACTCCGTCCTGATTAGGCCTCAACTGGATTCTTGTGTACAGTTCTGGGCATCACATTTTTGGAAAGATGTGGACAAATTGGAGAAAGTCCAGAGAAGAGCAACAAGAATGATGAAAGTCTAGTAACATGACCTATGAGGGAAGATTGAAAGAATTGGATTTGTTAAGTCTGGAGAAGAGAAGACTGAGAGGGGACATTACAGTTTTCAAGTACCTAAAAGGTTATTACAAGGAGGCGGGAGAAAAAATATTCTCCTTAACCTCTCATGATAGGACAAGAATCAAGAGGCTTAAATTACAGCAAGGGAGGTTTAGGTTAGACATTAGGAAAAACTTGCTAAGAGTCAGGGTGGTTAAGCCGTGGAATAAATTGCCTAGGGAGGTTGTTGAATCTCCATCCTTGGAGATTTTTAAGAGCAGGTTAGACAAAGCCCTGTCAGAGATGATCTATATAATACTTAGTCTGGCCTTGAGTGCAGGCGACTGGACTCGATGACCTCTTGGGGTCCTTCCAGTCCTATGATTCTATGATCCAAAGGTCTCTTCTTGCCTTAATGTCTACAAATCTCTGCAAAACTAAGTATGGGCCATTGAGCAGCCTCTGATGTTTTCATGTGTCACCTGCTTCGTGTCCAGAAGTAACACTGAGTGAGTGGGGGTGTGGGTGTGACACAGCAGGAGCAGCTCAAAGATGCAAAGGGGCTGTCCAGGGCGGTGACATCACACTAGCCTTTTACAGGAGCTGGGCTGATTGGTCAAAGGAGGTTGGGAAGCGGTGACCTCACAGAGAGTCTATGAGCAGGGGCAGGTAAAGAGGCTGCAGGGTGGGGGAAATGGCTTTGCTGCAGGGAGTCTCCTTCTCAAGGTCTCCCCTTGAGGAGTGAGAGAGAATACAGGGTCACGCCTGTGAGCGCGAGGAGGAGCCTCCTTGGGGTTTCCCCCTTTCCCCCTGCTAATTGAGTGAGAAGACAGACGTCCCTGTGGAGCAGAGAAGAGCCTCAGAGAGGTTTCATGTTGTTGTTTCATGTTGTCATAGGTTTCCTTCATATGGACTGCATGACCAAGTGGAATTGATGGCAAAACATTGCCATTATGCAGTAAAACATCTTTAAGACTCGTCTTCGATGAATCAACGAACAGTCTCCACTCATGTGGACTGTGAACGATGTTGAGGGCTGCCATCACACCATGGATGTTGTTGCAGGCTACAAGATGGCCTTCCATGAAGAAGAATGGGACAAGATCCTTTTGATGGTCCCGGAGCAGGCTACATGAGGAAATCAGTCCTTTCGTTGGACTTGCTGGTAGAAGAGCCCAGTGATGTTGGAGCTCCCGAGCGTCAGTGACAAACACAGCGCTCCAGCAACTGAGCTCTAGGGCTCGCTGCTGAAAGAAAAGCTTCAGGAGTGATAAAGGCAAAGGGAGGTGCTGATCTTTAGCCAAGGGCAGGGAGCCCCATCCTCCAACATAGAGCATTTCCCTCGTTGTCTGTCTGTGCTGGGGCAGGAGAAATAACACGGCCTCCTGCTTTTGCTATTGCAGAGAGTCGGTTCTGACGGTCTCCTCAAACCCAGGGTGCGAAACAGGCCTCAGAGTTGACTGGGTGTAAACAAGAACTACGCAGATAGACTGAGCCAGCTGGGAATTCAGATGTGCCCCTTTCCTGGAGAGATGGACTGAGCTGTGAGGGGACTGGAGCGGAGCTCCCAATGTTTAACTTGCACTCGTTCAGCATCTTTCCTGCGAGTGCCGTCACTGTAGGTTAAATCCTCCAGCCCAGGACTCCCCACCAGCTGTGGGCCTGACAAGCTTTCCTGGGATTGGATTCTGTAGAACAGGGTGCAGGAACCAGCAGGTGCATCTGACTCCTTGGTGAGGTTTTGCATGCAAGATGTGTGTGTGAGTCTTTGTGTGTCGGAAGCAGTGAGTGTGGAACTCTCAGTGAACCGACAGAGGGCGACAGTGGTCAGAGAGAGACAAAGGAAGAATAAAGAGGCACCGATGGGCATAACGATGATGATTGTGTTGTGTTTCATTCCTTAGATGTGGTGCCACCGCCCGTCCCTTTAGCCTTGTAGTTTACCAAGAGTGAAACTAAATATCTGTTGAGATACAAGGGAGTGTGTGTGTCCATTCCTGCTAGCTGCACAGGGGTTTGATGTTGCTGCTTTCAATCCTCCGGCTCTGCCGGAGATAAGGAACAATTGAGACCGTCACTGAAGTGAAGGAGGAGATGATTTTCTGACAGGGAGGACGGCACCTCTCAAAGGTGTTTGGCAGGTAGCCTCCTTCCCAGGTCTGTCCCGACAACACCCAGTTGAAAGGACTCTCCCAGCCCTCCTCAGCCCGGTGAAAACGAGCGACTGAGTGAGCGTGGGGAGAGCAAGTGATGGAGGAGATCATAGAATCATAGAACCTCAGGATTGGAAGGGACCTCAGGAGGTATCTAGTCAACCCCTGCTCAAAGCAGGACCAACCCCAACTAAATCATCCCAGTCAGGGCTTTGTCAAGCCAGACCTTAAAAACCTCTAAGGAAGGAGATTCCACCACCTCCTAGGAACCCATTCCAGTTCTTCACCACCCTCCTAGTGAAAAAGTTTTCCTAATGTCCAACCTAAACCTCCCGCTCTGCAAGTAGGCGAGCCAGGACCTCGCTGAAGGGGCGGGATGAGGTGTTCAGTTTTGTGGGGTCAGAAAGTTGGCAACCCCAGATGCAGGGAAACAAATCAAACACCCAACGAGTCTGGCCAGGGCAGGACATCAGCTTTGAGGGGAGGGTGGGTGTGGCAGTGACATCACAAAGGCCTTTTGCAGGAACTCGGCCTATTGGGCAAGGTGGTGGGGAGGGTGACCTCACAGAGACCCCGACATCAGCCGGGCAGGACAGAGGTGCAGGGCCAGGTCTGTCTCTGAGACCTCCTGGCTTTGCTGCCGCAAGTCTCCTTCGCGAGGTCTCTCCTCGAGGGCTGAGAGAGGATTAGGATTCACAGATGTGAGCATGAGGAGGAACCTCTGTGGAGTTTTCTCCTTTCCTACCACTGATTGTGCCGAAAACAAACTTCCCTTTGAGAAGGTAAGAGGCTCAGAGAGCTTTGGAACCTGTTCCGTCTGATCCACCTGGCGCAGGCAGCATTCTAGGCCCAGGAAACACTGGCTTCAGGTGGCAGAATTTGATTTCCTCCCTAGGTTTTGATGATTGGAATCCATGGGGACATTGGGGTGTATCCTTTTTGGTTTATCTTTTCCTCTTTCCTCCCTCCTTTCTCCTCTTCTCTTGCTTCTTTTTTCCCTTTTCCAGCTTCCCTCCCTCTACCTAGGAGGGACGGGTCTGGAGTGCGGGCAGGGGAGGGGTATTGCTCTCATTGCGGGAGGTCCTCCCCAAGAGGTGGGTCTGGGTCTGAGATTGATCCCCTCTGATGGTGTCCTGGGCCGTCCTTTGGGACATCCCGTGAGACCCCTCAGCCTCCTGCCACTCAGAGTCTCAGTGCTGATTGGCTGAGCAGGGGGCTATCGACACCAAGGAGACTCAGGTCAGTTTGGTCTCTTTTCAAATCAGGCAAATAAGTCACAACCAATCCAATGTATGGAATTAATCTTGCTGCTTCTCTCCATTAATTGTCTCTTGGCAGGTCATGATTTTCAATAATGTCCTAGGTCTTCTAAAATACTTGCTGAATAATTACTATGAACCACTGTTGGTCTCTAGCTCACTTGAGGGCACTTTATTCTGATCACTCAATGTGTGAAATTCAAGATGTGAGAGAGAGGCTGAAAGTCAGGAGCAGTGTTTCCTCTATTTTGTTATGTCCATGTGTGGAATGAATTTTGTTTTGGGCACAAATATGGAGGTGAGGTGTGACACATCACCTGCATATTGCGCTCCTTACAAAATTCATTCTGCACATGGATGGTGTGTGGCAGGGTGAGGCTGAAAGGTTTGTAGTGTGGGAGGCTCAGGGGTGGGGGCGCAGTGATGTAAGGGCTCTGGGTGGGGGTGCAGGCTCTGGAGTGGGGCTAGCGATGAGGGTCTCAGCATTGGAGCAGAGGGTAGGGGCGCAGGGGGTGAGGGCTCTGGGGTGGGGCTGGGAATGAGGAGATTGGGGAGCAGGTTGCCCCAGGGAGAAAGAACTGCCCCCTCCAGCCCTCTCTCCCCACAGCAGCTCAGGGCCAGGTGAGAGGGCACCTGTCTCCAAGCCGCAGCAGCGCCGGTGGGGCTGGGTTGGGACTGAGGGATGCGACAGGATTTATTTTCCGAAGTCAAAGGAGGAAGGGATGGAGTTATGCTTCAGTATTTACCTCATAAACTTATTCCTGTCTAACCTACAGGACACTATGAGAATAAGACACTATGTCATGTGGTGACATCACAAGAGCAGAGGATGTGAGAACTATAGCAACAGAGATGGCAGTGGGGTTAGAGTCAGATTGTTTCAAATCACGGCATTCGTCGGCTGACATTTAACAGCAACGCTTAGCTAACACAATGGAGAAAGGAATTCTCTGCTAAAGATTCAACTTGCCTTTGGCCAACTCTGCCCCTTCCTGACTGGAGTGTGCTCAGAACAGCCTCCCCACACACAAGCCCACAGCTGGGCACCCAGCACAAAGCCAGGAGGTTGCTTGGCTTGTTTTATTTTTACTTCGCAGAAGGTTTTCAAAAGCATTTTCTGCTCCTGTTCCCCATGGTGAGGAAGCAGATGGTTGTGGGAAGGAACCTGAGGCGGTGGAGCCGGGGCAGTGTGGGGAGTTGGGGGAGGCTAAAGGGGGCGATGGGGGCAGTTGGGGAGGCTGAAGGGGCAATGGGGAAGTTGGGGAGGCTGAAGAGAGCGATGGGGAAGTTGGGGAGGCTAAAGGAGCAATGGGGAAGTTGGGGAGGCTAAAGGAGCAATGGGGAAGTTGGGGAGGCTGAAGGGGCAATGGGTTGAAGGAGGCCGGGGCAGAGAGGCTGTTGGGGGCTGCTCGTCCCCACGGGAGGAGGAGGAAGAGGAGCTGCCCTTCTTTCTGAAGCTGTTTCCTGTTAGATCTTGCAACTTCACTGTTCCTGAGCAGGGTCCTGTGATGAAAAGGAAACTAGAGAGATTCGTGGTCCTGCTTTCAGCAGGGGCTTAGGCTAGATGAGCTCCTGGGGTCTCTTCCAACCCTCATTGTCTAGGATTCTGTGTTTCTGTGGAGGACAGGTCCATCAATGGCTGTTGGCCAGGGTGGGCAGGGATGGTGCCCTAACCTCTGTCTGTCAGAAGCTGGGAATTGGGCGACAGGGGATGGCTCCCTGGATGATTCCTGTCTGTTCATTCCCTCTGGGGCACCTGGCACCGGCCGCTATCGGCCGACAGGACACTGGGCTAGATGGAGCTTTGGTTTGACCCAGTCTGGCCGGTCTTCCCTTCTAATGCTCTTCTCACATGCTCAGTAACAGCTGCAAGCTGCTGCCCTCCACGCCATCAGAATCTGCTCCCTGCAATCAAAGGCCGGAAAATCCCCTGAAGGGAATCGGAGAGGCGGGATGGGCAGATGGACAAAACTGGGACAGGATCAGGGGTTCAGACGGGGGCTGCCATGCCAGGTAGGTGCAGAAGGGAAAACCCCCAGCTAGAGGGAGGCAGAGGGGATAGAAGTCCCCACAGATGGGGTGAGCCGGCAGCAGCAGTTCCAAACTAGGGTGTGGTGGATGGTAGAAGGACTCGTGTTCCTCGCACGATGGTCCCTCTCAGCCCCCCCTCCCCATGGCTGTGGTGTTAAAGGCCCGCATGGCCCAGTGCCCAGGCACCACAGCAGTGCTCTATCTAAAATGGTGACTGAGCTGCCAAGGGAGCAGGAGCAGCTCCAGGCCCCAGCACGCCACGCGCGTGCTTGGGGAAGCAAGCCAGGGGGATCTCCGCTGGTCCCGCAGCTTCAGTGGACCCTCCACAGGCAAGCTGCTGAAGGCAGCCTGCCTGCCATGCTTAGGCGACAAAATCCTAGAGCCGCCCCTGCAAGAGGCGTGATTGAGAAATAGTTTAAACCACTCCCCACCATCATAAAACAAACTGATGATCATCAGTTCATCCCTTCCCACTGAACTGCCCAGCGCCGGGCTCGCAGGTCGAGGCAGGAGGAGAGAGACAAGGGTGAGATGTCAGCATCTCCAGGAAGGTCCCACGGCTCCAGGTGCCCCAACAAACACTGCGGAGTTTTAATCCGTAGCTGCAGGCCAGCTTTAGGGCTATTCCACCAATTCCCCAGGGTGGGACCCACGCCTAAGAGGGCCCCGTGCCCAGTAAGAATCCCTTCCTGGCTAGAGGCGCCTTTTTAATTTTTACTCACCGGCGGCACTCTGGGTCTTCAGGGGCATGTCGTCGGCGGGTCCTTCACCCGCTCGAGTCTTGGCGGCACTTTGGCGGCAGGTCCTTCAGTGCCGCCGAAGACCTGGAGTGAGTGAAGAACCCACCACAAAGTGCCACCAAAGACTTGGAGCACCGCCGGTGAGTACAAGCCCCGTGTTTTTAACGTGGTTTTTGTTTTAGTCATCCCTGGCGGGGCCCCATCGAAACTGTTGAATTGGGCCCGCACTTCTAAAGCGGCCCTGAGCATAATTCTAATCAGCCAATCATAACCTCTCCATAGACCCCTTACACGACAACCTTTATGCAATATTGGCTGCAAATCTAGAATAGTGGTCACAACGGTGATCTATACAGTTACAGTTTATGTCAATAACATCACAGGAGGTAACACGGCATCAGTGAGCCTGATATTGGAATACAGCCTCCAGTTTTGGTGTCCTCGTTTGAAAAGAAGTTGTGAAATTGGAGCTGGGGCAGCAAGAGCCACCAAATGTTCTGAGGGCTGGAGAAAAATGCCTTCTAGTGAGCTATTGAAAGAGCTCAACCTGTTTAACTTATCAAAGAAGATTGAAAGATAACTTCATTGAAGTGTTGAAGTGCCTTAATGGAGAGAACATATTGGGTATTAAAGGGCTCTTTAATGTAGCAGAGAATTATTACTATTATGCTTCCCCACTGCAGAACTCCAGTTTTAGGCTGTGCAAGAAGCCAGAGCAGGCATAAGGTTTCACCCATAGTTTTAATAGAGCTCCGCTGCTTAACTTTGCTCTTCATTCATATCTCCTCAGTTAATATACAGTGAACCAGTGTGAACATAATCTTACTGATTTCAACAAGAATGCTGGTTCTTGAACGTAATCAGAGTTTATTCCTAGTTTGTGGTTTTAATTGACTTCTTATAAATAGTCTAGCTCCTGGCTTAGTTATGGAAAAGTAGGTAGACACTAGACAGACGGATTATTTTTCTATGGGGCTAGATAGAGAGAGACATGGTTACGTCTGGGGTTAGATAGACAGAAGCACGTCATTAGACAGACACAGGAGAAAGGAAGGATGGTCAGAGGTTATCGCACTCGACTAACACTTGAGGGTCTGAGTTTAAGTTCTGCCTTCACTGCAGACTTCCTTTGTGACCTTGAGCAAATCACTTAGGGCCAGATTTTTAAAGGGATTTCAGTTCCTAATTCCCATTGAAATCAATTCAGGCCTCAGATCAGGAGCAGGGGCTGTCTTAAAGTCCTCTGCACTGAATAGCATCTTGACACCGGCTTCACTGTTGTGATGCACTTTTAACCTGTTTCTATGCACATTCCGAGGTGCGTCCTGCTGCAGGGCCTGTGTACATTGCAGGTAACAGCATGACCCCTCCCTACCACCTCAGAAGGCCCCTCCCATCAGTTTTGCAATTTGTACTTTTCCACAGGAATAACACCAGCAGAAGATCCCTGCATCAAGCGATCGCTCACAAGGAGAGAGGAACCCCCTTTATCCCATCAGGTGGGACCAGGGCCAGATTAGTTAACCAAAGGTCGGATCATCGCATGAATGGGAAAGTGCCAGGCTGCATCACCATCTAGTGACCATAGGAGAGATTGCCCACTTCTGGACCTGTGTGCGCTGGTTGTTGGGTTCATATGGAGAACCGGAGAATTCTGGAATGTGTTTGCCCCAAAAGAAGCTATTGTGTCATACAGGAGGCCTGTGATATGCAGGGGGTCAGATTAGATGCTCTAATGATCTCTTCTGGCCATCAAGTCAACTAATTTCATAAAAACTAAGTGTAGCATTGGGAGCAGCGTCTGATGTTTTCCTGTCTAGCTGGCTTGCTTCCTAGAACGAACGCTCCTTGAGTGGGGTGATCCACAGGGAGTAGCTCAAACCTCCAAAGTGCCTGGCCAGAGGCAGGACATTAGCCCAGCAAGGGAGGGGTGTGGCAGTGACATCACAAAGGCCTTTTGCAGGACCTCAGACTATTGGTCAAAGGTGGTGGGGAGGTGGTGACCTCACAGAGAGATGCTGACATCAGCCAGGCAGGACAGGGGCGAGGGGCCAGGGAAACCTCAGAGACCCTGTGGCTTTGCTTCAGCAAGTCTCCCTCTCCAGGTCTCTCTTTGAGGACTGGGGGAATATTGGGGTTCACTTACCTGAGCGCCAGGAGGAACCTCTTTCGAGTTTTCTCCTTCCCTTTTAGTGATTTTACTTGAAAACAGCCGACCCTGTTTAGAAGGTAAGAGCCTCCTCGAGGTTTGAAACTGTTCAGTCTGATCCATCTGGTGACAGTTGAATTCATGGAAAACATGATCTTAAGGAGGCAGAATTTTATTCCAAACCTGGGATCTTGTCCCTTAGAATCACTGAGGACATTAGGGTTTGTCCTTTTTGTTTCACCTTTTCCTCCATCCATCCCTCCTTTCTCTTCCTCCCTTGCTTCTTTTGTCCTTTCTCCAGTTCCCCTCCTAACACCAGGAGAGGGTGTGTGTGTGTGTGTGTGTGTGTTGCGGGGGAGTGCTCGGCAGCTCTCACTGTGGGAGGTCCACCCCAAACTGTGGAGCTGCAGTAGTGCTGGGGCAGTGATCCCTGCCAGTGACCTGGGCCATCCTTTGAGCTCTCTGGTGAGACCCCTCAGCCTTCCATCCTCAGTCTCTACCCTGATTGTCTGAGCAGGGGGTTAATGACAAGGAGGAGACTCAAGGCCTTTTTGTTCTCTTTTAAGACCAAGTAAATAAGTCATAACCACTTATATGTTTGATGGATTTTGCTGCTTCTCTGCATTAATGAGGCAAGTATGAAGCCTCATTCAAAGACCAGGGTCACTATATTACTGCACAGTCAATCAATGCAGTCAATCAATGCAGTTGTAGATAAATCTCTGCATTATGCATTTTTGTATAACTTGTATATGACTTTGTATTGAACCTTGGTAATATGTTATAGCGGGCCCCTAAGGTAGTGTAATTAAGGTAAAAAGAAAAGTGTCTTTTGCTAGAAGTAGAATAAGATCTCCCCCCCACTTGGTAATCAACTGCCCTGTTGAATGAATGAGGTGTGACTGAGCAAGGCGTGGAGGGCAGTACCTCCAGACAGCTGCAATCCTTGGAGAGGGGCTGGCAGCCCAACCAAGGACAATCAGGCTTGGCAAGTGGGCTGACTAGAGAAGAGCAGACATACTGATGGCCTCGGGGATAAGAAGCAAACACCTTCCTGTGGGAACAACCCCCAGCCCAGAGAAAAGCAGCTAGAAGGACCAACAGACACAGTCACAGATTTTGAATCTGGGAGATTTGCCCCTCTCCATCCACCGACTCGCTGCTTGCCTCCTCACCCCCCCACCCCAAGTATAAAGCCTCATTCAAAGACCCAAGGAGTCACTATATTACTGCACAGAGCCCTCCCCCCCTCCCCGAGGAACTCTGCCCCTCACCTGCCTCAGGCTCTGCAAGGGAGTTTGGGTCGGGCGAGGAGGTCTGGGGTGCAGGCCCTGGGTTGGGGCAGGGGTTTGGGGTGTGGGATGGTTGAGAGGTTGGGCTCTGGAATGGAGTTTGGGTGCTGGGTGCAGGCTCCAGGCTGGGGCACAGGGTGGGGGTGCAGGATGGGTGGAGGCAGGGGCGACTCTAGGCACCAGCAAAGCAAGCAGGTGCTTGGAGCAGCCCATTTGCAGGGCGGCAGCCAGCAGGGATCAGCCTGGGAGCTGAGAACCAACAGGGGCCCTGGGGCTGTAGTTCCTTGGTTAGCTCCTGCCTATAGAGCCAGCTCTGGAGCAGGAAAAAACTACATTTCTCAGCATTCCCTTGGCCGCTATCAACAGGAAAGGGAGGGGAGAGGGAGTGCAGTAGCTGAAACCTCAAGCTGCAGCTTGCTGTCAATGGAGAGCTCACTGCTAGAGCAGGGTGGCACTGTGAATGGGGAACAGTGTGCCCAAGTTGTAGAAGGCTTTGCCCTAGATATCCCCTTCAGAAGACATCCCCAGACTGGATTAGAGATACTGGTGTGACCTCACCTTGCAGCCCCAAGGAAGGAATTGGGTGGACTAAATGGACAGTTCCCTCTTTATCTGAATCCTAGCAAGGGAGGTACGTGGATCCCACTAGAATTTAAGAGTAAGGAGGAGAGGCTCTACTGGACCTGGGCAGCTTTAGATACAGTACCAGGCACGTAGAGGATTTCCACTTCTGAGCCATCGAAGCAGAAATTGACTTTTCCTTTCCAGATTTAGCTAATATTCAGAAAGGGAATCTAGCACCTGCCTTCCAGATTTGAACACCCTCAAAATTCAGGAGTGCTGAAGCTCAATTTGGGCAGCTGTTACTTCATTTCTCCCAAATCAAATATACTGATTCACTGTAATTTGCTGTAGAAAAGTTGGATAAACTTGAGCAAGAAATGCTTCCCAGTGGTTTTTAAGACTGGAATTGCTATTTTCAACAGCCATTGCCTTTGTTTGTTTGTTTTATAGTTTTATTTGTTTAAAAGGAAGACAGTGATATTGCATTGGCAAATTGCCCATAGAAACAAAGAATGGAACATAAGAATAATAAAGGCACCTCAACGTTTCCTCATTTCTGTAGGACAGTTTTATAATATGCATCCAGATATCCTTTAATCACACAAGCTGGAAATTGTTGCATGTTACTGCAGTTCTGTAACCATATGGGAACCAATCCTGTCTGTGTTCTGTGCACATCCAAAATTCCTGCTGAATGACCCACTCTGGGAGCAAGTTACCAGTGACCCAGGGCTGGGGTGGAAGGAGGGTGCAAGTGGGCGGGGGGAGCCCAGAGCTGGGGCAGCACGGGGTGCATGTGTGGGGAAGATCCCAAGGCTGGGGTGGCAGAGGGTGCTGGTGTGTGTGGGGGAGAGCCCAGGGCTGGGATGGCATGGGGTGCGGGTGTGTGGGAGAGAGCCCAGAGCTGGCAGTAGGGGGGTACAGGTTGGGGGGGAGGCCCAGAACTGGGGCAGCAGGGGGTGTGGGTGGAGGGGCAGAGCCCAGGGCTGGGGCAGCAGGGAGATTCAGAGAGGAGCCCAGGACTGGGGTGGGGACAGCCAATATTTTTTTTTGCTTGGGACAGCAAAAAACCTAGAGTTGGCCCTATCTCCACCCACCGTGAGATAGGTAGGAGCGGATCATTATTATCCCTACTTGAAAGAGGGAGAAGATAAGGCTGAGAAAGGATAATTGACTTGTCTTAGGTCGCATAATCAGTGGCAGAGTTGGGAATAAGACCCAAGAGCCCTGATTTTCAAACTAAGCATCGGATCTTAAAATTTCTACATTGAATGATCTGAGTAAAGTGCTCTCAGATGAGCTCCAGACCAGCAACAGTGCACAGTTAAGTATTCAGCCTATATTTTAGGAGAACTGCATGTTAGAGAGAATCATGAACTGCTCAGAGACAATTAGTGCAGAGAAGCAGCAAAATTAATCAAACATACAACTGCTTATGACTTATTTACTTGGTCTTAAAAAAGAACAACAAGACCTGACTCTCCTCTCTGGCAATAACCCCCTGCTCTGCCAATCAGGGAAGAAACTGAGGATGGGAGGCTGAGAGTTCTCACCAGAGAGCCCAAAGGATGGCCCAGGTAACTGGTGGGGATCACTGCCCTGCAACACACACACACACACACACACACACACACACACACACACACACACACAGAGCCCTCTCCTGGTTTTGGGAGGAGAACAGAAGAAAGGATAATAAAAGAAGCAAGAAACGAAGAGAAAGGAGGGAGGGAGGGATGGACGAAAAGGTGAAACAAAGGACAAACCCCAATGTCCCCAGTGAATCTAAGGGACAAAATCCCAGGTACACAATAAAATTCTGCCTCCTTAAGCTCGTTTTTTCCATGCCTAGAATTCAACTCTCACCAGATGACTGAGACTGAACAGGTTTCAAACCTCGAGGAGGCTCTTGCCTTCTAAACAGGGACATCTGTTTTCTAGGAAATCACTAAAAGAGAAGGAGAAAACTCGAAAGAGGTTCCTCCTGGTGCTCAGGTCCGTGATCCCGAATACTCCCCCAGTCCTCAAAGAGAGACCTGGAGAAGGAGACTTGCTGAAGCAAAGCCACAGGGTCTCTGAGGTTTCCCTGGCCCCTCGCCCCTGTCCTGCCTGGCTGATGTCAGCATCTCTCTGTGAGGTCACCACCTCCCAACCACCTTTGGCCAATAGTCTGAGCCCCTGCAAAAGGCCTTTGTGATGTCACTGCCACACCCCTCCCTTGCTGGGCTAATGTCCTGCCCCTGGCCAGGCACTTTGGAGGTTTGAGCTACTCCCTGTGGATCACCCCACTCAAGGAGCATTCGTTCTAGGAAGCAAGCCGGCTAGACAGTAAAACATCAGATGCTGCTGCTCCCAATGCTACACTCAGTTTTTTAGAAATTAGTCGACTTTATGGCTAGAAGAGACCATTAGAGCATCTAATCTGACCCCTGCATATCACCGGCCTCCTGTATGACACAATCGCGGGTGGGAGGGGGCTGAGGGGGTTGGCAGTGGCGGGGGGACAGGTGAGCCAGCGGCTGACCCCAGCTCACCTCCGCTCCACCTACTCCCCTGAATGTCCCACCCCGCTTCCGTGAATCAGCTGTTCGCGCAGGAAGCCTTGGAGGGAAGAGAAGCGGTGTGGCAGCTTCGCGCTCAGGCCCAGTAAGGTGGAGACAGAGACAAAGTGAGCTGGGTCAGGGCCGCCCGCACCACAGCAGGTAACCCGGGGGTGCACAGGAACCGCTCCCACCCCAGCTCACCTACCTCCCCTCTGCCACCCTGGGCCTTAGTGTGAAGGCGCCATTTGCTTCTCAGTCCTCCCAGGCGTCCTTGCGAACCATCAGGGGCAGGGGTTCCAGAGGTGGTCAGGGGACAGGGAGAAGGGGTGGTTGAATGGGGCAAAGGTCCCAGGGGCCATCAGGAATGAGGAGGGTTGGATGGGGTGACAGGGGGCAGTCAGAGGACAGGGAAGGGCAGTGGATGGGGTGGGATCAGAGGGGGCATAAAAGGAACGCAGGGGTTGGATAGGCGCAGGAGTCCCGGGGACACAACCCCTGGGGTGAGGAGGAACTGGTTGTTAAGATTTTGGTAGCTCATCCCTGGCCAGGGGTGGGAGGCTGAGGAGGAGAGCAGGCGGGCAGTGGCAGGGGATGAGTATGCGAGCCGGGAGGAGAGCTGAGGTGAGCTGGGGACTGAGGAGGTGAGCGGGCAGGAATTGGTGGGTTGGCAGGTGAGCTGGCGGTGGGGAAGGGGTTGAGAAGGTGAGCGGGGTGGGAGGCTGAGAAGGCGAGTAGTGAGTCAGTGTCTGACCTGTTCTACTGATCTGGTCTGGCTCCCATCCCCTCTCCGAGGGTTGCAGCTGTCTGGGGGTGTTGCCTTCCACATTCACACCTCATTCATTCAATAGCATAATTGACTACAAAGTGGGGGGAAGATCTTATTCTACTTCTAGCAAAAAGAGAGTTTTCTTTTACCTTCGTTATACTACCTTAGGGGCCTGCTATAACTTATTACCAACATTCAATACTGCTGTTTTGGCGGGGTGGTGCTGGGGAAGGAGGGTTTGTTTCCACAGGGCGGACAGTGCTTGGGGGGGTGTTTTGTGGGGCTGGGTGGCACTGGGGGGTTTCAGTGGAGCCAGGGGGGTTTTGGCCCTCAGCTGTTTTCTTTGGAGTACTATTGCCCTTGCCGCTTTATGAGTTGTGCAGTCCTGGATTAAACCACAGACTCTGGACTCAGCATTCAAGTATCCTGCAGTCTGAACTTCGAATCCGATACATTCCCTCATTGGCTACCATTGTTTTCCCAGCATGGAAGTGCTTTTTGTCCAACAAGGCAGCCAGATTGGGATCCATAGGCATGGAATGGCTCTGAAGGAATCAGCTGTTTCTCTCTACGCTTCATGAAACTTTGGATTGAAATGGTAAAGGACAGTTGTTCCCAATTTAATCATGGTGTCCTTTAGGAGTGTGACCAAGGCCACTTAACTAGGGAGCAGGGGTCTAAAAAGAGTTTACCTGGGCCACAGGTCACCATAGCTTCCATCTCGGGGGTGAAAATCAACCACCAGTACCTGCAATTTCTACCCGAGTTCTTGTCAAATCTGTGACCTTGCTTGGAGTAATTTTATACTTCTCTGGCGTAGAATTCTTCACCAACTGCACAACAGATCAGTAGTGATAGTGAGGTACAACTCCCCCAACTATGCCCTTTTATTTCTTTAATCTGGAGGCACAGATTTAAATTAGGGACTAAATTCAGATGCAGCTTAGAATCCCTGTAAGACACCAAATGTCAGGTCTCTATTAAAAACAGGCATCTTTCTGCAGCTATATCACATTCAACACACATTCCATTTTCTACACATTTGCAGCACCTCAGTGGTGAGCTGAAGACAAATGTCATTTCCATTTTCCCATCCCTACCTCAATATGGATTGTATTTCCCAAATAATAGGCAATAAGCAGCTGATTAGGAAGGAGATATCTTCAGGAGCGACTCTTGCAGGGCCTGGGCCACAACGACTTTAGTAGTGAAATCCATTGGTATTTTGCTTCATTCAAGTCATTTACTAAGGAATCCTCTTCTCAGCCCTTTAGAAAAATAGTGACCTAACCAATTGAACAAATGGAGGATTGGAATGGTGATCAGGAATAAGGAATCCCTCTGACTTACACTAACTTCTTCTGTTGTTACAAAGGGTGAAATGACATTTTCCCTATCCCTGCCCTGTTCCTGCTCTTTGTTATAGTTCAATATATTTTAAGTGAGGAAAATGATAATAAAAATATCTGCTCTCAGCACAACCTGAAGCAACATCAGAGCAACTGGGAATGAAACAATTGGTTTCCAAAGGGGAACTCGATGACTAACACTTGGTTTGAAATGGGGAACAGTATAACCGTGATGCTCAGGGTTTGTTTAGACTAGGAAAAGTGATGGAGTTTAGGTCAGGTCAAGGAAAGCTAATGCCAACCACTGCACCTGGGCTGCAGCTGCATCTGCACTACAACTATAATTGTCTTTTTACACCAAGATCACTAACAGGCAGCCAATGCCATGTACAGCCCTAGTGGATGGAAGGCACAGGTAGTTTTGCCTCAGTGTAGCTTGTTGGGATCAAACCTCTCTCTCACCTGGAGCTGATGAACATTCCTGGCTGGAGGACACACACTCCTACGACTCAAAGGAAAGGAGTTGATAGAAAGATCACAGGACTGACCCCAATGAAGGGTGAGCTGCAAAATGCAGAAGCAGGTAACTCATGTGTGGGAGCTGAGAGACCACAGTGAAGATGGAGCAAAGACCACAATGCAGGAATGAGCAAATGCGATAAAAACAACAAAAAACTCCCCTCAACCTTTGGCCAGCCTAATCAAGGCATTTATTACAGTTCTCTCCCATGTGGATTTTCTGATGTTTAATAAGGTTTGTGCTCTGACTGAAGCTTTTCCTACACTCAGATCATGTGTGAGTCTCTCTCCCACAGTGGATTCTCTGAGGTGCGATCAGGGTAGAGTTCTGAGTGAAGCTTTTCCCGCATGCAGAGCACGTGTAGGGCGTCTCTCCTGTGTGGATTCTCTGATATCTGATAAGGTGTGAGCTCACATTGAAGATTTTACCACACTCAATGCATGTGTAGGGCTTCTCCCTGTGTGGATTCTCTGATGTGAAATGAGGTTGAACTATGAGTGAAGCATTTCCCACACTCAGAGCATCCTTATGGTTTCTCTCCTGTGTGGATTCTACGATGTGTGATAAGGTGTGAGCTCCAATTGAAGTGTTTCCCACACTCATGGCATGTGTAATGTGTGTCTTCCAAGTTGATTCTCTCACTTGTAATAAGGTCTGTGTGGCTACTGAAGTTTTCCTCTGGCCTCTGCTGAGTCTCACAGGCTTTTGCTTTTGCTTTTCTGGGAGTGCACAACTCCAGGAAACATTCCTTTCGATCTTCCTGATAATGTCCCATGTGGTTCTATTGGCTCAGCATCTTCCTGCTGGGGTTTCTCCTCCTTGTTATCACTCACCATCCCGTCACCTGATGGGAGACAGAAGAATGAGACATAGGTCACTCTCTGTGCCTGAGAGAAAGGAAATCTCAGAGATAGGAATAGAAAAAGGGATGAACCAACCAAAATATATGTTGGAGATTTTCCCCAAACCTCTCCCAGAGGAGAATGGAAGGGATCAGTTTTGGTCTGCATCTCACCAGAACTCTCAGGGAAAGCGAGATTGGGGGACCTGCTGCCAGTTGTCAGTCAGGATAGGTGGGATGCTGTAAGTGACATCTATCTAATGATGCCACATCTGCAGGGAACAATCCTGAACTTGGAGAGCTCACAAGGTCTTTGTAGGGCATCCCAAATGTTTCCTGGACAGTTTTTGAGTTGGTTTAATCAATTCCCCACCTGTGCAGGCAGCTCTCAGGGGCACTTCTTTCTCAGAGCCCTGGAGACCTGGGACCCACGGCTCTTCCCCTCATTCCAGCTGCGAGATCACATCAGGTTTGGAAACTGGAAACTCTACTCAAGGCAAAGAAATCAAGGGAGGTCAGTGGAATTTGTGGGATACTTTTCACAAATAATAGTCCATGGTTTTAAGCCAATCTCCTTTTTAAGCAGTAACATCCCAGGGCCAGCTTCCTTGGCTCCATGTGGCAGGAGAGTTATTATTCTAAATCATATTCATTACCTCAGTGCCTAGGGACCAACTAACAGGGGTCCCCATTGTACTAGGCACTGTACAAACACAGAATAGTAGATGGCCCATGCCTGAAGAATTTACAATCTAAATAGAAAAGACAAACACAGAATGGGGAAGGGTAGAATCCTCTGTTAGAATAGAGATATTCAGGCCTGCCTGTAAAGCCTATACATTAAGAACTTACAAGTGTTTGTTATCACTTAACTAGTTACAGGAGTATGAAAAAAAAGAATGAAAATCTCAGTCTGCCTGTGTATGGGTCTTCTCTCACTAGGTTAGACTGAGGCCTTTTTCTTAGGCTAAGGACTTTGGCTAAGCAGCAGGGGCAGCCATTAGCTGGGAAGCGAAGGGTCACATCCTCTCATCCCAAACCAGTCACACTGAAATAAGGTGCTATTAGGCTGTTAGGAAGACGATCCTGTCTGTATGATGCCCATCACCACCAGATAAAGAAACAGATCTTAAGATGGATAAAAGAAACTTAGTTTCACAGCATCCTGTCTGGCAAGAAATCACTTATCAATGGCTCTGACTGCGAAACTCTCATTTCTGTATTGTTCTATCTTTATGGCCCTCACTTTTCTGTTGTTTATCTGTCTGGTTCTCTAATTGTTTCTCTCTTCTGTACAATCAGTCGTGCTAGGTGTAGCTGAGAATATGACTATATAAACTGGGGTCAAACAGGAGGCGGAAGGGAAATTGGAATCATGTTTATTAAGTGGGGAACAGGAACAGGGACACAGGCAAGGCTGGGAAGGAGGACAGGGTAAATGCTCTGCAGCATCAGAGCTGGGAAGGAACACTGGGAAGAGACTGTATGGGTGTATAGAGATAAGCCCAGTGGTGTGAAGGGCTTCGGAATATGTAATCTTATAGGTGTAACAATTGTACAGGCTACACAACCACCCAGTGACATCATCAACAAAGTGCCCATTTGTGTCTGGGTGGCGGCCCTGCTATGGGAGGAGTGTGACGTTATTGGTATAAACTGGGACCATATAGAACATGGTTTGCAACCAAGGTCCTGTAGTGGCACCAAATCTTAGAGTAAAGAGGGTCATATAAGTTGTCTAAGACCAGGTTATGGGTGGCTGGTTATGATTATGCTGTCTGTGTGCATGTGTCATTTTAGTTGAAGTTATATATTGGCTCTATACTGTCTGTATTTCAAGTTGGTGATGTGCTTCTGGGAAACATCCCAGACAAGTTAGTGTTAGCTCTGCCCAGCTTGTGATGGCCCATTAGGACCATCAGCTACACAATTGACCCATGGAGAGAAGGCAGACACGCCTTGTGACTCAGCAAAGTATGCAGGGACTGGCCCATGTGACTCCAGACTCCATTTTGCTGTAATTTTCCACAGTAAGGACAAAGAGGTTCTTACACCTGGAAAAGCCTATTGTAGTGGGGCGGGATTGCCCCACTCCTCTGTGAGGAGTGGGCTGGCAGACCAGGGACCGCCTGTGCAGACAGTGAGTCAATCAGAGGGCTTATTGAGAGCCAATCAGGGCCCAGATTAGCCAATCACTGAAGGGCCAGGCTCAGGAGATATAAAGGCTGCCCAGAGCAGGAGGAGTCCAGTCTGTCCCAGCCTACAATCAGTCTCAAGGAACTAAGAAGCCATTTACCACTGAAGGAATTCATCTCTACTCCATGAATCTAGGGAGACAGCAGAAGGGCCCAGTGTGAGCCTGGGCTGCAGGCTAATATTAGGACCTGGGTCTGCAGTGCACCCAGCCATTGGGCTGTAGGAGTCAATTTAGAATTCTACAGGAGGCATATTTTCCTCTTAAAATGAGGAAAAGGCATGAAAGCTTCAGTGATTAATATAGCCAATAAGGATATATTAAATCCAATTTAAAATGACTGATGGCACCAAAAGGCACATGTCCAAAAATGATACTAGCGTGTGGAGATAAGGCAAAAAGGGGAGCAAGAAAACCTGCAAAACTTGTATGATGAATAAAGGTATACAGTTATTACTACTCAGGTTCTTTAGAGACCCACAGCTTCTAATAACCCAGGCGACAGGACTCCTTACCCAGCAAGACCACCGTCTCATGGTTCTCCTGCATGACATCCCTGTAGAGGGCTCTCTGAGTGGGGTCCAGCAGAACCCACTCTTCCCTGGTGAAATACACAGCCACCTCCTCGAAGGTCACCCGGCCCCTGAAAGAGCAAGAGTCCAACACTCAGTACCTGCTGCCCCACTCACAACCCCACTATTCACGGACAGCAGCACCAGGTAAATGGGAGCTCCAGGAGGCACATGTTAACAGAGTCCCACCCACCTTGCTTAGAGCAGCCAGGAGGCATCAGAGGTGGAAGAGAGAACCTTTGTGTCTCCCAGCTGACAGACAGAGGCAGAGTCATCACATTTATCACATAGCTACTAGCCAGGGCTTGATATAGGAGATGGGGCTGTCTCTGGACCCTGCTAGTGGCTCCTGGTAGGAATCTCCAAAAGAAAATATATGGAAGAAAG